>NC_082706.1:15640060-15969643 GCF_030144855.1 Hypanus sabinus
AGAAGGTACAGGGAAGATGGTTCCCAACAGGAGACACCAGAAATAGTGACCAGGGTGATTAGAGACTCACTGATGAACCCAGGAAATACTTTTCCCACCCAAAGAATGGTGGAAATGTGGTGCTCACTCTGGTTTGGAGACTGCTGGAACAACTAGGGTACACACAAGAGAGAGAAAAGATATGGTGGAGAGGAGCTTTTCTGAACATGGAGGCATTGAGGCACACATAGCTGTCCTGAAGCTGTGAAGGGTCTCGGCCCAAAACATCCACTTCCATCTCCTTCCGTAGATGCTGTCAGATTTGCAAAATTCCTCCTGCGTTTCATGTGTGATGCTCAAGATCTCACTGGACAACAAAGGTTTTGCTTCCTGAATACTTTTGGGTGAATCTTATAGATCTTGGGCTGCTGATCATGGAAATCGCCATGGAATTTACCTGTCATGCACCACCTTTTTTTGGAAATTGCCTGTATTTGTTAAGTCAATTAAAATGTTTCCCACAACGTAAGCTGATATTTTTCTATCTTGTCCAGGCATGCCTGGGCATGCTTTGGCAGGGCAGATGCTGCATGGCAGGACAGGTTTTAGAAAGGCTATAAACTTCCTTGAAGGATTTCGATATTTGAGACAGTTGTTAACCCAGAATAACTGATGCCAAGATAAAGGAAGGCATTTTTGTTGGTCCACAAATCAAACAGGTCATCAATGTTAGGAAATTCAAAGAAACTCTAGTGAGATCAGAAAAAGAAAAATCACACAGAAGACATTCAAGGATGTCATTGAAATTTTCCTTGGCAACTGTAGAGCAGACACCCAACATGCTGCTGGTTGACAACATGCTTCAAGCATACAAAACCATGAAGTGCAACATGTCACTAAAGATTCATTTTCTGCATTCCCAGTTAGACTTCTTCTCTCCAAATCAGTGACAACCATGCTGAAAGATTTCACCAGGACTCTGCGGTCATGGAGAAACAGTATCGGGGCATCTGGAATCCATTAATGCAGGCTGATTATTGTTGGACCCTTAAGCAAGGAGACTCAGACACTGAGTACAAATGAAAATCATCAACAAAACATTTTTAGCTCAGTTGAACTATTACAAAGCATCAACACCATTGTGCAATTAAATGCTTTATAATCAATAAAAGTTAATTTCTTGTTGCTCCAAATTCTTATGTGATACAATTAGTCTGAAATTATATTTGTGTTCTGCTTCAGGTGGTCTATCATAAACAAACTGAGGAAGCAACACTTCAGAAAAATCTGTTGTCCAGCGTTTTCAGAATCTCTTGTGTTTATGAGTAGCTGTTGAAGTGAGCAAATGCATCATCCACCGCAGCACACCCCCCACGACCAGCATCAACCCACCACATCTCTGGAAATTGACAGATAATCTAATACAACTAAATGGGATTTTACAGCTGAACTCCACGTGTTTTTGATTAAGTTGATTAGAGATCAAATTAACACTTTTTAATATGACTTCAACCCACTAATACTGCATCAGGCAAACACCAATCCAAGAGTTCTCAGCCTTTTCACGATAGGGACCTCTACCATTAGAGGGTAATGTACCCTCTACATATAGGGTCCATGAAACTCCTGCCCTGATCCTACATTAATTATCATTCCTGTCAACTCCTCACCAGATTGGACCACTCACCTCATGAGGGGCAGTGACTAATCAGCCTGCACGTCTCTGGACTGCAGAGACGCACAGCCACAGGGAGAATGTGCAAACTCCACATAGACAGCACCAGGGATTAGGATTGAACCCTGGTCCCTGGAGCTGTGCTTTAAGCCAGTGACCTAAAAAGGGCTCATTCTCTGGGACAATTCAAAGGTGGGTCCTAGAAACTGCAATGGTGCTGCCTCTGCATCAGTAAATTCTTCTGACATTTGTACTCTCACACACAAAATCGACACGCCTCTGAACGAAGTACACGGGGGAGAAAAAGGAAAAAAAAAATCAACAATTAACCCTCTCATACTTGTTTCACCGTTCAGTAAGATCATGGCCGATCTAATGTGGACTCATCTCCACTTTCCTAGCTCTTCCCCATCACCCTTAGCTCCTCATTGTCCTAAATCTTTCTATCCTCACTTTGCTGATCCAACCTCCACTGCTCTGCTCTGCGGGGTGAAGAAACCCAATGATTCACTGCACTTAGAGAAATTCTTCCTTATCTCCATCTAATTCTGATTCTGTAACAATGCATTTCCAGTTTCAGATCCCACCACACCCCGGCCTGCAAAGACAAGCCAATGTGATTATAACTGTTCCTCCACTCAACCACAGATGATCATTAGAGATAGGAGCAGAATTAGGCCATTTGGCCCATCGAGTCTGCTGCAACATTTCATCATGGCTGATCCATTTCACTCTCAGATCACAGATGCTAAGACCATAAGACACAGAAGCAACACTGGGCCATTCATCCCATCAGATCTGCTTCACCATACAATCGTGTCGGATTCGTTTTCCCTCTCAACCTCATTCTCCTGCCTTCTTCCAGTAACCTTTGATGCCCTTACTAATCAAGAGCCTATCAACCTCCAATTTAAGTCAACCTGATGACATGACCTCCACGGTGTCTATAGCAACGGAGACCGCAGATTCACCACCCTCTTCATTTCTGTTCTAAAGTGACATCTTTCTATTCTGAGGCTGTGCCCTCAGGTCCAAAACTACTACTATTGAAAACAGCTTCTCCAAGTCCACTCTATCTAGGCCTTTCAATATTTGGTAAGTTTCAATGAGATTAGCCCCATATCTCATGACTAGGGTCCAGATTTTGGCAGCACAAATAGTCTAGGGCCTTGAGTTCAAACCCCGTAAGACCACAAGACCATAAGACATAGAGCAGAATTAGGCCATTCAGCCCATTGAATCTGCTCCACCATAGCTGATTTATCAGCTCCCTCAACCCCATTCTCCAGCCCTTGCCCTATAACCTTTGACACCTTTACTTATCAAGAACTTATCAAGGTCCACTTCAAAGACACCCGATGACTGGGACTCAAGAGCTGGATATGGCAAAGAATTTAAATAAAGTAAGTCAAACTGGAATAGAAAAGATAGCAGCAGTGACAAAATGCCAGGTATCAAAGGGCCTGTTTCTGCATGTTATGACTCTACTATAAATCCAATGTAAACGGCAGCCCATTGTTCATGGCTGGACCCTTAGCAGAGCTGACGTACAGATGGATCCTGGGGCCCCTGAAAGAGGCTGCACAGAGGTGATTGAAGGTCAGGTAGAGGAGGAATGGGTCAGGGTGAAGATGTTAACATCAGAACGATGCAACAACTGTACAGTTCTAAGTGACTGAACTGGAGTTGAAACACATGCCAAGTGGGTATAGTTGCTGCTCCATAGCAGACTGCTCTGAGACAGCACGACAGCGCAGGCACCAGCAGGTGACCTGGCCTCAACACTGGCATTATCTCAACAAATGGACAAACTCCAAAGTTCAAAGTACGTTTTTTTTAAATCAAAGTGCATACATAACCCAAATACAACCCTGACATTCATTTTCCTGTGGGCATATTCAGTAAATCTCAAGTCAAGTCAAGTTTATTGTCATTTCGACCATAGACTGCTTGTACAGTAGACAGTAAAAATGAAACGACGTTCCTCCAGGACCCTGGTGCTACATGAAACAACACAAAACTACACTAGACTATGTGAGACACCACAAGGCTACACTAGACTACATAAAACAACATAAAAACTGCACCAGACTACAGACCTGCACAGGACTGCATAAAGTGCACAAAACAGTGCAGGCCAGTACAATAATTAATAAAGACAATAGGCACAGTAGAGGACAAATTACAATATAATAATAAATGATGTAAATGTCAGTCTAGACTCTGGGTATTGAGGAGTCTGATGGCTTGGGGGAAGAAACTGTTGCACAGTCTGGCCGTAAGAGCCCGAATGCTTCGGTGCCTTTTGCCAGACAGCAGGAGGGAGAAGAGATTGTATGAGGGGTGCGTGGTGTCCTTCACAATACTGATAGCTTTGTGGGTGCAGCGTGTAGTGTAAATGTCTGTAATAGCGGGAAGAGAGACCCCAATGATCTTCTCAGCTGACCTCACTATCCTCTGGAGGGTCTTGCGATCTGAGATGGTGTAATTCCCGAACCAGGCAGTGATGCAGCTGCTCAGGATGCTCTCAATACAACCCCTGTAGAACGTGGTGAGGATGGGGGCTGGGAGATGGACTTTTCTCAGCCTTCGCAGAAAGTAGAGACACTGCTGAGCTTTCTTGGCTGTGAAGCTTGTACTGAGGGACTATCTATTGAATAGTAACTATAACAGGTTCAATGAAAGATCAACCAGAGTGCAGAAGACAACAAACTGTGCAAATGCAAATATGAATAAATAGCAATAAATAACGAGTACATGAGATAATGAGTTAAAGAGTGCTTAAAGTGAGATCATTGGTTGTGGGAACATCGCAATGATGGGACATGGGAGTGAAGTTAGCCCCTTTTGTTCAGGAGCCTGATGGCTGAGGGGTAGTAACTACTCTTGCAAGCCTTGAGGCTCTTGTACCTTCTACCTGATGGTAGCAGTCAGGAAAGAGCATGATCTGGGTGGTCAGGATCTCTGATGATGGATGCCCCATTTCGGAATCAGAATTAGCTTTACGGGCCGGCATGTAGGCAAAGCACTGCTACTACAGCATTCAGTTCCATGTCTGTCCACAAGGAGCTCGACGGTTTTTACTGTGGCCATGTGGGTTTCCTCACTGGTGCACCCAGTACTCTGGCTGCTCCAGTTTCAGGTTTGGTTTGACTATTCTTTCCGTGATTGCTCCAGTTTCCTCCCACACTCCAAAGAGGTACGGTTTAGTAAGACCATCGGTCAAATCAGTGCAATTAGTTGATGGACTGAGAGGGACTATTATTGTGCTGCAGACCCAAATTTTAAAAAATCCCTGACATATATTGTGAAATTTCTTGCTTCATGGGGGGGGGGGAGGGGGGGGAGAGTGCAATGTAAGACATAAAAAATTATTATAGGCAGCAATAAAAAATAGAAAAATAAATATATACATCCAAAAAGAAAGCAAAATACTGTGATCACACACAAGAGAAAATCTGCAGATGCTGGAACTCCAAGCAACGCACACAAAACGCTGAAGGAACTCTGCATTTATGGAAAAGCGTACATCGACACTTTGGGCCAAGACCCTTCAGCAGGACTGTAGAAAAAAAGATGAGGGAAAGGTTTAAAAGGTTGGGGAGGAGAGAGAGAAAAACACAAGGTGATAGGTGAAACCAGGAGGGGGAGGGATGAAGTAAAGAGCTGGGAAGATGATTGGTGAAAGAGATACAGGGCCAGAGAATGGGGAGTCGGATAGGAGAGGGTAGAAAGACATGGACAAAAGAAAATGGGGGAAAGAGCACCAGAGGGAGGTGATGTCCAGGCAAGGAGATGAAGAGAGAGAGGAAAACAGGATGGGGAAAGGTGGGGAGGGGGGCATTATCGGAAGTTCAAGAAACCAATGTTTACACCATCATGTTGGAGGCTGCCTAGACGGAATATATTCCTCCAGCCTGAGTGGGGCCTCATTGCGACAGTAGAGGAGGCCATGGATTGACATATCAGAATGGGAATGGGAAGTGGAATTAAAATGGATCGCCAGTGGGAGATCCCGCTTCTTCTGGCGAACGGAGCGTAGATGTTCGGCGAAGCGGTCTCCCAATCTATGTCGGGTCTCACTGATATACAGAAAGCCACACCGAGAGCACCAGACACAGTATATGATCCCAACAGGCTCAAAGGTGAAGTGTCGCCTCACTTGGAAGAACTGCTTGGGACCCTGAATGGTAGTGAGGGAGGAGGTATAGGGGGCAGGTGTAGTACTTGTTCCACTTGCAAGGATAAGTGCCAGGAGGGAGACCAGTGGGGAGGGACGAATGGACAAGGGAGTCGGTCAGGGAGCAACCCCTACAGAAAGCAGAAAGTGGTGGGGGGGGGGGTGGTAGGGAAAGTTGTGTTTCATGATGGGATCCCACTGGAGATGGCGGAATTTCCGGAAAATGATGTGCTGGACGCGGAGGCTGGTGGGGTTGTAGGTGGGTGTGGTAGTGTTCATGAACAGTTCATAAATCTGATGGCAGAGCTGTTCTTAAAATGTTGAATGTGGATCTTCAGGCTCCTGGGCCTCCTCGCTGATTGTAGTAACGAGGAAGGAGGTACAGTACTTTGATTTGGAAAAATCTTCACAGCTGAGCACTCACAGGCCACTGGGACAGAGAATCCCATTGAGGATTCCCAGATACCCAATGCCAAAGTATGGTCCCTGGCTTCAAAAGAGGAGATGGAACCATTGGCCCAAGCACAATCCATGGGGCAGCAACACTAAAAGGGACAAAGATAAAATGTTCTGCAGCCAGCAAGTGGTTCTCCTCGTGACCTGTACTTGAATAATATGAGAAGGAGTTCCCTGGAAATATTCTCAGGGCGATCAGTATATGGAATTGATCGCCCTGAGGAAGTGGTTGGGTCATGGAGTCACATAGCATGGAAACAGACCTGCAGCCCAAATGGATCTTGATAACCAAGTTGCACCATCCAAGCAAGCCCCAGTTGTCAGTGCTTGGCCCATAAGCCTCTAAACATTTCCAAACTATGGACCCATCCAACTTTCCTTTAAGACATATTATTGATACCTGCTTCAACCACTTCCTTTGGCAGCTGATTCCACATCCAAAAGAAAAATGTTCCCTCAAACTCCCCTTAAATCTTTCTCCTCTCAGATACAGTAACAACATTTTTGAGCATTCATCACTAAAGACCCCCATCGCCTGGGACATACTCTCTATTTATTACTCCCATCAGAGACGAGGTAGAGGAGTAACTTAATAGGAACGCTCAACTTATTAGGAATGACCTCTGTTTCTCCACCGTCAAATTTATGAGCAAACAATTAACCAAGCCATGAACGCTACCTCAATAAACATTTAAGAGACGTTTGGACCGATACATGGATAGGAAGACTTTAAAGGGATACGGGTCAAACATGGGCAAGTGAGAGCAGCTCAGACAGACGTCTTGGTTAGCATGGATAATGTGGGCCGAAGGGTCTGTTTCTGTGCTGTACGCTTCTATGAGTGGGTTATCTTGTGTGCATAATAAAGAACCTCAGTTCCCAATTGGACATGTTCACCCAGAACTGGAACTATGGGCTGCGCGCACACACTGGGTTGAGCAGTTCAGAAATAAGATGTTCTAACATAAAGCCATGGTCAAGTTTGTCTTTATTAAGAAAAAACCAAAGGCCCTTTGTCTCCTTGTGTCTGCTCTGCAACCTGTTGAGATCATGGTCAATCTTCTCACTCCCCTCCCCCACACTTTCCTGTTCTAACCTGATATCTAAAACTCGATTGATCACCGTCTTGAATGAGAGTCTTCAGCCCGGCTGAGTCAAGATCCAACCTTCTGAGTGAAGAAACTTCTTCTCATCTCTGTGTTGAGTCTTTTTCCTGAGACTCTAAAGCATTGCTGCTGGCCTTCCCCAGCCAGGGGAAACATCATCCGATGCATTCACTCTGTCAAGCTCTGTGAAAAGGCTGTACGTTCTACTTAGATAACCTCACATTTTTCTAAACTCAAGAGAATACAAACTCAGCCTATTTAACCCCCCTGCCATCTCAGGAATCAGTCTGACAAACCTTCATTGCACTCCCTCAATCATGAGTAAGTCCTTCCTTCAGTAGACAGAACAGATCTGCAAACAATATTCCAGATGTAGTCTTATCAGGATGCTCTATAATTGGAGCAAGATGTCTCTATTCCTGTTCTTAAATCATCTTGCAATAAGACCCAATATACAGTTTGTTTTTCTAATTGTTAGCTGTACCTGCATCTTATGAGTTCAAAGGAGTTTCACGGAAATGCTTCCAGGATTGAACGGCTTGTCATATTTGATGGCTCTGGGCCTCTACTCTCTGGAATTCAGAAGAATGAGAGGTGACCTCATTAAAACCTATCAAATATTGAAAGGCCTCGATGGAGTGGATGTGGAGAGAGTGTTTCCTATGGTGGGGCAGTCCAAGACCAGAGGGAACAGCCTCAGAATAGAGGGACATCCTTTTAAAACAAAGATGAGTAATTTCTATAGCCAGAGCGTGGTGAATCTGTGGAATTCATTGCCACAGGCAGCTGTGGAGGCCAAGTCATTGGGCAGAGGTCAACAGATTCTTGATTGGTCAGGACATGAAGGGATATGGGGAGATGGCAGGAGATTGGGGCTGAGAGGGAAAATGGATCAGCCATATTGAAATGGCGGAGCAGACTCAGTTGGCCAAACAGTCTAATTCCACTCCTACATCTTATGGTCTCATTAGCATTCAGTGATTCATGAATGAAGACATTGAGGTTCCTCTGAACACCAGCATTTTCCAGTTTTTGAACTGCTTAGGAGGTATGAATCCAACACTTTGTGTTACAGACCTCAGTCCAAGGGGTAAAGACTGATCCCTACAGTGTGGAGTTTAAAATAAGCGCTATAATCAGAATTTAAGTCCTGAAGAAGGGCCTTGGCCGAAAGCGTCAACTGTTTATTCATCTCCATAGCTGCTGCCGAACCTGCTACGATCCTCAAGCACTTCGCATCTCTTACATTAGAATGGTAAGCAACAATCAGGGAAGTTATACCCAGGGTTAAAAATAAACTGCTGGAGGGGGTCAGCTGGTCGTGCAGCATATGTGGGAGAGGAGTTCCAGACGGGTGGATTAGGGATGAAGTGCTGATATTTCAAGTCAAGACCCTGCATCAGAGCTGGAGGAGGAGGGGATAGACAGATGGTACAAAGAGGAGTCTTTAAGAGGACCACAAAGTTGTCGTAGTTTTGGGGTTTACGTGCCTCAATGACCTGGAGAGCTCTGTTGGCTTGAGTCAGGACTTTATAATTAGGTGCTTGGTAGGGTCACCCATGCCAAACAGGTCAAAGGGTAGAGGCCAGACTAAGAGTGGTCCACCGATCCTCCAGGTTCAGGGGTTAAACTCAGGGCTAACAACGCTGACTGGGAAAGCAAAATTGTTACAGAACAGCAATGAAGAATCCTTCTACGTCTGAGTGTGATGGTATTCCTGAGCCTCCACCTGGGACTTGCAGGACTGGCGGTAAACCAAAAGGAAGCTACTGGCATGATGAAGGGAGCCATGAGCACTGCCAGAGCTGGAGGACCTTCATTGCTGCCCTCAACACCAGTAACGTAACGGACAAAAAAAAGAAAGAGTGGTGGGTGGGGGGGAGTGAGATGGTGCAAGTAGGAAGTTCTTATTACCTGCCCAACCAATCCCTGCCTCACCCACCCCCACCCCCCTGAGGTTCAACTTAAAATGTTGATGATTCCTTTCTCCTCCGCAGATACTGCTCAAATAACTGAGTTTTTCTGATGGTTTGGGGTTTTTTTAGTTCCAGATTCTAGCACTTGCAGTCTCTTGTATTTCCACAGGACATGGAACCAAGATCATTACAACATAGTACAGGGCCTTTTGGCTCACAAGAGAGAGTTAAACAGAAAGAGGAGTCCTGAAGAAGGATCTCAGCCCAGAACTGTTCATTCATTTCCTTGGATGCTGCCTGACTTGCTGAATTCCTCCAGAATTCTGTGTGTGTTCCTTCAGAAAGAGGGTTTTTGTTTTTTTCGCTCCCCCATTCATGGATTTTGGAAGCGCCTTGAGAAAGTGGGGGGGGTTCCCTCCCTGGGTGGTGACAACAGTGCGAATTCCATGGGATCAGGACAGTCCCGCAGAGGACAGTCCCACACAAATTCCAAAGTGGGATAAGCATTTGCTGAAAGTCACTAGCTACATTACTGACACTGACTCAGAGTAGGAGTTTGCAGATGGGGTTATTTATGGTAAAACGATCCACAATTAATGACCTGATGAGTAAGGGGTACCTTCAATGAATGTTACGATACACAAAGCCAAATGAGACAACTGAGAGGCGGACGGATGATATGTTTAGTCACAAGCCAGACTTAATCAGACATAGAGTCATTGAGTACTACCACACAGAAACAGGCCCTTTGGCCCATCCACTCCATGCCCTCCTGACTTTCTGCTAGTCTCAACTATCTACAACTGACCTATCTCCCTCCACTCCAAACCACTCATCTATAAGTAGCTGTCCAAATTTCTCTTAACTATACAATTGAACCTATATCATCCACTTCTTCTGGCACATTTCATTCCACACTCACACAACCCCCACCAAGTGAAGTTGTTCCCTTTCAGATTCACCGTAAATATTTTACCTTTCTCCCTAAACCTATGGCTTCTAGTTCTAGTCTAGCCCAGCCTTCATACGTTCACCCTATCTGCCGTATACCTATCGTAATTTGGCATACCTTTATAAAATCTCTCATTCACCTGCGCTCTAGGGTACAAAGCACTAACCCATTCAACCTTTCCTCATCACTTAGATCAACAAGTCCTGGCAATGTCCAGGTTAGAGTGGGGAGGCTTGCACGAATATCCACAACCCACACCAGGAAATGGTAAATGCACTGAACGTGTCACAGTCAAGGCACTGAGGTCAGCACGTGTTGCAGGGGGATGCTGATCCCACCACCTAATGAGGCAGCTTTTCACTGGGGCAAAAATCCTGATCACTTTATGTTTGTTGCTTCCCACACACCCTCTCCCCATCAACACCTCCCTAGAACCCATCCAACCTGCAGATGGATTCTTGAGAGATGATGCTTTTGTAACTGAAACCTTGATCAAATGTGCGAGATGGAGATGTAGATGGGGACGGGGACAGGAATGGGGATGGTGATGGGGATGGTGTTGGGGGGAGATGGGAATGGGGACGGGGACGGGGGGCTGGGGACAGGGTCGGGCCGGGGGATGGGACGGGGTGGAGATAGACTAAGTGCGAGTATGTTGATGGGAACTGAGTGTGAGTGAGAAAATGAAAATAATCATGAACGTGGGGTGGGAGTGAGTATCTGTGTGTGAGAAAGTGTGTGTGTGTGAGCAAGTATGAGTAAGTATGTGAGCGTGAAAGAGGGAAAGTGTTAGAGAGAGGGAGTGAGGGAGAGAAATGGACAGACAGAGGGGGAGAGAGCGATACTGAGACAGAGGAAGAGAGAGAGGGAAAGGGAAGAGGGGCAAAGAGGGAGAGAGAGGGGAAGACAGAAAACTAGAGGGAAATGGAGAGGAAGGGGGAAGTGAGTGAGTGAATACATCACAAGCCCAAACCATGTCAATTTTTGCCAGAACATTATGGCCTTCAGGGACCCAGCTCAATGTAACTGTGAGAGGTTCTCTCCCAAGTGCCTGGAACCCACATCTACCTTCTCCCAGCCTCCCCTACTACAGAAAACATCCTCTCCATATCCACTCTATCTGCCTTTAAAATTATTATAAATTGCACATTGCACACTTAGTTGGAAATGTAAAGATTTCTTCTCCTCTTGTATGTGAAGAATGTAAGTAATAAAGTCAATTCAATTCAATTCAATACTCAATAGATTTCAATGAGATCTTCCCTTATTCTTATAAACTCTAATGAGTACAGGCCCGGGGCTATCAAACATTCCTCATATGTTCTGCATACCCAGGATCCCTCTCATAGCTGGGATCATTCTCACGAACCTCCTCTGGACCCCGTCTCACAGAACAGGATGAGTGTAAAGGATGGTCAGTACGGTCTCAGTGGGCTGAGGGGCCCATGTTGTATTTGACAATGCTGTAAATGATGCCTACAGCTCCGCTCCAAGTCAGAATCACTTCGTCCCAGCCCTGTGCTATGAGTTGGCCATGGTTTCCAGATAGTTGTCACGCTTAATACTGAGGGTCAATCCTCAAATTCCACAATGTCATTCCAGATGGAACTTATAAAAGGATTTTATTTTAATCTCTGGGCAGTGGCTGTGTTTGTGTTTATTAGGCTCTTGGGTTCCCAGCTTCAGCAGATCCCCGGATGGGCGGCGGGGGAGGTGGGGGGGGGGTGTTTAAAAACAAAAGATGGGAGTGAGGGTGGGGAGGCTCAAAACTCAACTGTGCATCCTCAGGTTTATCTGGTTACAGTCACTGGGACGTGTGATGCCCTGCAACATCCAGGAGGTGGTGGGTTCAAGCCCCGGTCCTGAGACTTACAGAACTGACGGGAGATCTCTTGTTCATGTGTTATTAAATAAATTCGCTGTTTTCTTTGGCGTTCAGGAAAATGAGGGATGTTATTGAACCACGTTGTCGGTGGCCACTTTATTAGGTACATTTGCTTGTTAATGCAAATATCTAATCAGCCAATCATGTGGTAGCAACTCAATGCATAAAAGCATGCAGGCATGGTCAAGAGGTTCAGTTGTTCAGACCAGACATCAGAATGGGGAAGGAATGTGATCTAAGTGATGTTGACCGTGGAATGACTGTTGGTGCCAGACAGGGTGGTTTGAGTATCTCAGAAACAGCTGATCTCCTGGGATTTTCTCACGACAGTCTCTGGAGTTTACACAGAATGGTGCAAATAAAACAAGCATTGAGCCACAGTTCCCTGGGCACAAACACCTTGTCAGTGGGAAAGGTCAGAGGAGAATGGTCAGACTGTTTCAAGCCGACAGGGAGGCGACAGTAACTCAAAGAGCCACGTGTTGCAAGAGTGGCGTGCAGGAGCGTCTCTGAACGCACAGCACATTGAACCTTGAAACAGATGGGCTACAGCAGCAGAGGGCCACGAACGTACACTCAGTGGCCGCTTTATACCGCATATACAAAGTAAGGAGTGCCAGTAGGTGGTAACTCTCCGGAAATTTCAGAAGGTTGTGGAGTCTGCAACATCAGGGACATTTAAAGCGGAAGCAGACAAATTTCTGATCATGAAATTGAAGGCTATGAAGAACCACAACAGAGGAAAAGATGCTGGAGCAGAAAAGCCATGATCATATTGAATGGCAGAACAAGTTTGAAGGGCCGAGTGGCCTACTCCAACTCCTATTTTCTTACGTTCGTATATTAGAGGAGCTACTTTTCACTAAAATGAAAGACTGATCTCTTGCGACTGCGACCCATGATTCTAGCCACAGCCCGGAGAAACATCTCCCTGCATTTTTCTTGTGAATGCTCCTTACATGATTCTAAGTTTGAAATGAACGAGGTGGCTCCAGTGCTTTTTTGTAGGGTTGTTTGCCAAGCCTGGAAGTTAGGTCACAAATATTTTGTCACCAGTCAAGGTGACACCATCAGTGCGCAGTTGAATATTGCTTCTGCTGAGTGCTCGCTCTTCTATTGGCCTGACTCTTGACTCATCCTGATGAAGGGTCTCGGCCCGAAACGTCAACAGCGCTTCTCCCTATAGATGCTGCCTGGCCTGCTGTGTTCCACCAGTATTTTGTGTGTGTTGTTTGAATTTCCAGCATCTCCAGATTTCCTCCTCTTGACTCTTGTTCTGATTGGCTGGCTGCCACAATGGCCGCTACTCACCACCGGGTCCCGGCAAACCGGATAGCTGAGTGATCTTCGCAGAGACCGAAACCAAACCAGGTCAGCGTCTGAGTGAACCGCGCTAGGTTTTTCCTGCATGCACCCAGAAATATCTGAAGAAGATCTGCGGAGGGCAGCCAGTGTGAGGGGCACTAGGTCTCATCTGGTGCACGAGCCCTCTGTGAGCTCTCACGAAGACAGCCCCCTTTGAAGTATCGAGCTCCAGAGATTATTTTACTCATGTAACTGAGTTACTCCAGGTTCAACTTCCACCTCGCACCCAGGCACACAATTGAGTGTACAGGTTCCAAGGTCTAGACAACTTAGGGTTTCTCTGTGACGCACCCTTCAGGTAAGTAGCCAGGTGGGCCTTGAGAGACACTGGCTTCAAAAGAAAAACAACCAGTAAACTATAAGCTTGCAGACTGACAGGAGTTGGTACGTTCTCGCTGTGACCGCGTGGATTTCCTCCAGGTGCCCCAGTTTCCCTCCACACATACTCCAAAGGTGTATGCCTAGTAAGCTGAGGGCATGCTACGTTGCCACCCAAAAACACGATGATACTAACAGGCTGCCCCCGCACAACCACGGACGGTGACGCAAAAAAACAACACATTTCATCACATGTTCTGAGCGCCGCAGCAGCATAGCGGTTAGCGCAAGGTTAAGGCGGCACCAACAACCCGGATTCAATTCTGTCTGTGAGGAGTTTGCACGTTCTCCCCATGGCTGTGCAGGTTTCCTTCAGATTCTCCAATTTCCTCCCTCACCGCAAAGATGTACAGGTTAGTAGGTTAATTGGTCACATGGGTGTAATTGGGTGGCCCTGGTGGCCCTGTAGAGCTTGATACCCTGCTGTATCTCTAAATAAAATAAAACCAATAACAAAATAAAATATGAATGACAAATGAGTTCAACCAAATACAGAGAGACCGATTGGAGACAAAGACCAAATCTACCCCCTGTTGCCACGTGGCCCAACAAATCAACATCATGCATTCCCTAATCCTGGGAATTTCCTGTCTCCTAACTCCCTGGTCCCCTCAGTTTAATGACGGAGAACAAATTGGAGGTGTCTGACCCTCGAAGGGAAATTGATTTGGAGAGTTGCTCGGCGGTTAATCTCCACTGATCGATACACGTCGTCATCATCTTGAAATTAAACGGGATCAATGCTTCCGCGTGAGCGTTTATCAGGAAGGGCTTTCAGCCACTGGATGCAAACGATGGATCAAAAAGAGAAAGGGTCGCAATTAGGCCTGTTTATTAAAATATGTCTAAAAAGAAGAGAATCTGATCAGCAGCAAGACATGAGATAGCTTACAAGATATGGTGGCATTGATGTAGAAATATATTTGGGAGAGGTTTCACTGCATGTTCCAGAGATGTCTAATGTTGAAGGCTTCAGAAGTACACTCAGTATCTCCTGCACTTCATACAGAGGTCACCAAGTGTATTTCTGTACATTTGTCGACTACTGCTGCTGTAGCCCATCTAGTGGCCCAGCTTCTGCACACCGCTGTTGTCCCATGTGGCTGTTTGAGTTACTGTCGCCTTCCTGTCAGCCTGAACCTGTCTGGCCATTCTCCTTTGACTGCTCTCGATAACGAGGCATTCTCCCCCCACAGAGCTACCACTCACTGGATGTTCTCCCCAATCTCTATAAACTCTAGGGACCGTTGTGCGTGAAAATTCCAGGAGATCAGCAGTTTCTGAGATACTCAAACCACCCCGTCTGGCACCAACAATCATTCCATGGTCAAAAATCATATTTGTTCCCCATTCTGATGTTTGGTCTGAACAACAACAGAACCTCCTGACCATGTCTGCGTGCTTTTATGCATTAAGCTGCTGCCACATGATTGGCTGATGAGATATTTGCATTAACGAGCAGGTGTTCAGGTGGACTAAATAAGGTGGCCACTGAGTGTATTTCTCACATTCCTTTTAGGATTCGGGGCGGTACAGTAGCGTAGTGGTCAGTGTAACGCTATTGCAGCACCAACAGCACAGGTTCAATTTCCGCCGCTGTCTATAAGGAGTGTGTATGTTCTCCACATGACCATGTGGGTTTCCTCCCACGTCCCAAAGACTTTTGGGTTAAAGTGGGTTAATTGGTCACATGGGTGTAGTTGGGCAGCATAGGCTCGCTGGGCCGAAAGGTCTTGTTACTGTGCTGTATCTATAAAGAATAAAAACAAAAGGATGCTATTCAGCCCATCAAGTCTATGCTGGTTTTAAATGGCTTATCAATCAGCATGATGCTGTTACAACTTGAGGTGATGTTCGATGTTCAATTCCGATGCCATCTGTAAAGAGCTTGCATGCCCTCCCCATGAAGCGTGTGGGTTCCTCTCACATTCCAAAGACATACTGGTTGATAGGTTAATTTGTCATTGTAAATTCTCTGATAGGTGGCTTCCTGGGTAGTTTGGCTCATTGGGCTGGAAGGGCCTGTTCAGCCCCATATCTCAAAATAAATTTGTTAAATTCCCTATTTCCCTGTAAGCTACGAGCATCTTACAGTGACCAATTAAACTACCAACCAGCACATCCTTGGGATGCGTGAAGAAAGCAGAGCAAACCTACATGACGACAGAAAGATCATACAGACTCCACACAGAGAGCACCAGAGCCTGGGACTGAAGATGGGTCACAGGAGCTGTGGGGCAGCAGCCCTACCTTTACCACCACTGTGCCAGTGTATATCCACAGAGAAATCAATGCCTTCATTTATATATGAATTGCCAGTCAGGATACCCCATTGCAAGCGGGCACGCGACCAACGCTCCCAGCACAGGCTGGGTCCCTAGTTGCTGGGTCTGTCTGTCAGATTGGAAGGATTACAAGGTGCTGCTGTAAATGAAAAGAAACAGCAAAATCACTTTACAATAAGGTGTGGTCACCAGTACATCAAAAGTAGCAGCCTATGTGTGCACAGCAAGCATCCACAAACAGCAACGACCTGACTGAGTTACCATGGTTACGGGCACCACGCCATTTTCCCTCAATGCATCAATATCCTCCACTGATCTTGGACCCATTGAACAGGGCGGCCCCCACAGATAGTCACTGGCTTTTATTGACATTGTAAGATTCAGTACGGTGTGCAACAAGGAAGAGGTTGACCATATGACAATATGACATAACACATAGGAACAAAGTTAGGCCATTCGGCCTACCAAGCCTGCTCAGCCATTCAATCACAGCTGCTTTATTTTCCCTCTCAACCCCATTCTCCTGCCTTCTCCCTGCAACTTTTGATGCCCTGACCAATCAAGAACATTTCAGCCTTCGCTTTAAATATACAAAAGTTTGAACAAACTTGGGCAGTTTTCCTGGGTGGTTGACAGAAGACCTGATGGAAGTTCATCAGATCATGAGAGGCACAGGCAGAGTAGACCACAAGATACAGGAGTTGTATTAGGCCATTGGGCCATCGAGTCTGCTCTCCCATTTCATCATGACTGTCCATTTTCCCTCTCAACCCCAGTCTCCAGCCTTCTCCCCATATCCCTTCATGCTCTGACAAATCAGGAATCTATCAACCTCTGCATTAAATATACCCAGTGACTTGGCCTCCACAGCCGCTTGAACTTCACAGATTCTCGACTCTCTGGCTAAAGAAATGACTCCTCATCTCCTTTTTAAAAGGATGCCCCTCTATTCCAAGGCTGTGTCCACTGATCTTACTCTCTCTCACCTTCGTAAGTATCCTCACCACATCCACTCTATCAAGGCCTTTCACCATTCGAAAGGTTTCATTCTTCTGAATTCGAGTGAATACAGGCCCAGAGCCATCAAATATCTTCATATGACAGGCCATTCAATCCAGGAATCAATTTTGTGAACCTCCTTTGAACCCTCCTTCAGACAGCTGTATCCTTTCCCCAGGTTTGATATATTTAGTACTAGGTTGCATGCATTTAAAGTGAGAAGGGGCAAGTTTAACAGAGATATGCAGGGCAAGTTTTTTTTTACAGATTCATGAGTGCCTAGAATGAACTGTAGGGGTGGTGTGGACACACTCTACACAGTACCACTGTCACAAAACAACAAGTTTCACGACTTAAGTCAGTGACAATGAAACCAATTCTGAATCTATAATATGATAGAGGCATTTGGGACACTTTTAGACAGACAGTGGAGGAAGACTGACATCGTTCAGGCAGAGTGGATTGGTTGAGTTAAATGATTCATTACTGATTTTGTTAGATCAGCAGAAGACAGTGGGCTGACGAACCCGGTCCTGTGTTGTGCTGCTCCGTGTTCGAAGGTTTCTGCAGCTCAAACACAAAGGTTATTGTTAAGGGAAGGATGTTAATGTACGTCAGCTCTGCAGCGAACCTCTCACTCTGAGCCACTGACACCGGAAGCTGAAGGCCATCAGACAGCTGACCTCGGGCCTCTCTGCAGCCTGTTGCCGTAACATTCTGGCTGACAGAGCCTCCCGCCAAGCACTCCACATCAACCCTGGCAGAGTGAAACAACCTCCATGCAGGCTCTCGTGCCTCTAGGCTGGTCCCGTTCTTTTGGGGCAGGACAGTGAGGAATGATCTGTTTTTTCGGGAGAGGGAGTCGGCGGTGTCAATCATACTGACCTGTCACCTCTGACCGCTAAGTGTCACAAATCACAGCCCTGCCACGTCAGAGGGCATGACCCAGGTGCTGGGGAAATGGGGCTCACACAGGAGGAGCTGGCAGAGACTGGAGAGGGGCAGGGTGGTGGGGGGGCACAGCTCAACAGGAAGGGAGACAAAACGGCAGTGGAATGCAGAAAGGGCAGGGGATTGCCACGGTGCTAAATGCAACCCCCCCCCCCAGCCTTTTAGATTTACAAACCCTGCCTAATACGCAACAAGTGTCATCACTACAATCAGCCTCCAGTTATCAGCAAGCTTGGCTTAGTCCGCACCTAACCTTTAAGTGACAAGCTGCTTCCAGTAACACTGGTAGGCCTCCAACTTGGCCATCCCGCAAGAGACAGTGTGAAATCCTACCAGTACAGGGCCAGCACCAGCTGGCTTTCAAACAGAAAGGGGGTCAGGTTATTTAATTGCCGGTGCCCTTTTTGGTAAAATGATCCCTGTCTGTGTACAATGCAGTACAAATTTGGCACAGATTTCCCTCTTTCCTCTCCTGAATGGGACAGGATGCGATGTCACTGAAAATTCTTCAGGCGCGTGCCAGCGTCGTAAATAAGCAGACTGGCAAACCACACACTCACAAAGTGCTGAAGGAACTCAGCAAGTCAGGCCCTTATCTATCACCTGCCAGCTCGTAATCCTTCACCTCCCACACCTTCTTCTTACTCTGGCTTCTGCCCCCTTCCTTTCCAGTTCTGACGAAGAGTCTCAGCCCAAAATGTCGACTGTTTATTTCTCTCCACGGACCTGCAGAGTCCCTCCAGCATTTTGCGTGTGTTACTCCAGACTGTCAGCATCAGTTGCTTAAGATGAACTGCTGAACCAATCGCACGCTGGCGTTATTACCCTGTGAGCCTGACGTAGCAGGAGGTGTTGTGGGGCAAGATACCGCAGAGCTGTGAATGCGGCCCAGTCCATCACATAAGCCAGCCTCCCTTCCACCGGCTCAAACTACACTTCCCACTGCCTCAGGAAAGCAGCCGACATAATCAATGACCCAGCCCAGCCCAGACATCCTCTCTTCTCCCCTCTAAGGGTCTGTGGGGGTGTCCGGGCCTGCGTTTGGTTTAGGGTTAGGGCGCAATCATGCGTGCAGTGGGAAAATGATCCTTCTTGATCTCGCTAATCGAGATCCAGTGTCACTTAATCCTGCCACTTTGATCTGGCCCTTGCCTTTCATTAACCTGGTCCAACACCACTTGGTTTAATTAACTGGGCGTGCACTGGGACACATCATCAGTAATGTAACCTGGAGTCTTCCAGTGTTTCAGGTCTTTAATCACTAGACATCCCTGCCCAGGTGACCCAGTCAGGACTGATGAGGCCTGATCAGAAGTGAAAGGAGTGTCACTTTGAGGGTTAGAGTATTTTGAACCTCTTTCTTTTTTGGTTTTATTTTGGCCAATTGGGGAGTAGAATGTAGTGAGGCCTCGTTATTATTTTTTGTACCGGAAGATACAAAAGCTTGAATGCAGGTAGCATCAGGCTCAAAGATAGCTTCGAATCCTCCTGTTATCAGCCTCCGGAATGGACCTCTTGTGTGCTAAGTAATTCTTGATCTCCCAACTAACCTTGCTGTGGCCCATGCACTTTATGTGTCTACCTACTCTGCATTCTCTCTGTAATGGTAATACGATATTATGCATTCTGTTTTACGACCTACATATACTAATGAACGAGATAATCTGCCTGGGCAAAGAGTTTTCACTGTATCTCGGTGCGAGAGACAGTAATAAGCCATCCTCGAGGAAGCAGTCAGCAGCCAACATAGATGTTAAAGTTTGGCCAAGTTCCATGTGGGATGCTCAAAGCTTCAGGAATTCACAGGCTATATTCTCAGAAAATAAACTTAAAGGATGGAATTGAAAAGTTGCTTCCGGAGAATGGTTGTCAGATTGACAATGGAAGGACACACTCAGGAATTCAGAATGAATCCCTCAGTTAAGTCCGGGGCAGGACCCGTGTCCTGGTTACTTCTGGCCTGTAATTTCCTCCAAAAACTTCACCAGACCAAACTGCCTCCTTAATTTATCCACTATTTACCTCATTCCTCCCGTTTTGAACGTGTAAACCACCAGAATCTCTCCATAGATTAAGTCCTTTTGCACACTCTAGGGGTCTTCAGTCAAGGTAGCCATAGCCCTAGAGAGATTCAGAATGCTTCATGGACCTTGTCAAAAAATATATTTATTATCTCAGTGGACCACAGCCAGGGGCTCGCCCACACCAAACATCAACTAATTGTTCAGTCTTCTGGCATTTGTCATCCCATCCCTCTTCTTATTGGCTCAGAGCAGAAAAATGGTCGAGATTTCTGACCTGAGACAAACCATCCATCCACTACCCCACTGTGTGTGTGTGTGTGTGTGTGTGTGAGAGTGTGTGTGTGTGTGTGTCTGTGTGTGTCTGTGTGTGTCTGTCTGTGTCTGTGTCTGTGTCTGTGTGTGTGTGTGTCTGTGTCTGTGTCTGTGTGTGTGTCTGTGTGTCTGTGTGCCTGTGCGTGTGTATGTACATGCAATCTTGTTTGTATTTGTGTGGATGCTTGTACTTCTGTGTGAATACATGCGTGTGTATATGTGTTAGGGCCTGTAATGTGTGTGTGTTCGCATGTATGTGTGCACGTGTTTGTAGCGTACGTATGCGTGTGTTTATATACATGCTCCCCCACGTGCCAAGTGTGTGTGTGTGTGTGTAGGTCCATGTCACTGGTACAAAAGCCTTTTGTTTAAGTGGGTGCTCACAAGTCAGGCTTTATCACACAGAAGCAAACAGAATGGGGACCCCTGCCAGAGATAAAGAGGTTTAAACTGTGCAAAACTGTTAGCTCGGTAAAGATTCTCTCCGAGCCTTTCATTTCATGGGCAGCCTTGCGAGAGTGAGTCACTGAGGGATCTGGTTAATGCACAGGCACTGAAACCTGAGCTTCAGCAGCTCCCTGGTGGCTGCAGTGAGGCTGACAGACAGCGAGCGAGCGGCACAGAGCCTGAACATCAAACAGAATCACTCCTGACAGCCCCTTCATCTCACTCCTCCACCGAGTCACTACACTGACAGCAGACTCCACCACTGATTCACCGCCGATAAAGCAAGTGCTGAATCTATTTAGTAATTTAGATGCAGCGCGGAATAGGCCTTCGAGCCTCGCCGCCCAGCAATCCCCCAATTTATTCCTAGCCTAATCACCGGACAATTCAATTAACCGACCAACCAGTATGTCTTTGGAAACCAGAGCACCCGGAGGAAACCCACATGGTCACAGCGAGAACATACAAACTCTTTACAGGAGTGGCAAGAACTGAACCCGGGTCACCCGAACTCTAAAGTGATGTGGTAACCACTACGCTACTGTACCGCACCAACCCTCAACGTTTATATCTCAACCCTCCAAACCTCAGGGTATCCCAACCTATTTTTCCTCTAACAAAGCACTTTATAGTTCCGTCCCCTTTTTCAAATTAATTCACACTGACACAATTGCATTTCTAATCTACCGGTATGTGTATTGACTGTTCTGCTGTATACTGTATATAACTGTACATACATTACAAATTACCATAATTTGCACATTGTCCATTCAGAGGCGTAATGCAAAGATTTTTACTCCTCATGTATATGAAGGGTGTTAAAAATAAAGTCATTCAGTTCAATGAGGATATCAGAGGTAAAGCCAGATTAACTGCCCATTCTTAACTGAGGCCTGAGAAGGTGATGCTGAGTCACCTCGAACCATAGAACTTTCCAGCACAGAAACAGGCCTTTTGGCCCTTCTTGGCTGTGCTGAACCATTTTTCTGCCTAGTCCCACTGACCTGCACCTGGCCCATATCCCTCCATCCACCTCTCATCCATGCACCTGTCCAAGTTTTTCTTAAATGTTAGAAGTGAGCCCGCATTTACCACTTCATCTAGCAGCTCATTCCACACTCCCACCATTCTGTATGAAAAAAGCACCCACTAATGTTCCCTTTAAACTTTTCCCCCTTCACCCTTAACCCATGTCCTCTGGTTTTTTTCTCCCCTAGCCTCAGTGGAAAAAGCCTGCTTGCATTCACTCTATCTATACCCATCATAATTTTATATACCTCTATCAAGTCTCCCCTCATTCTTCTACGCTCTTAAACTACTGCCTTCTACCTCTTAAACTACGGCAGTCATTCAGGTGACTGCACGCTTCCCCTGCCCCCACCGTGCTGTTGAGGGGTATGTTGCAGGATTTGGACCCAGTGACAATTAAGGAAGTTATTAGGGGGCAGTGTGACAGCTTAGCAGTTTGTGTAGTGCCACTGCAGGGCCATCAACCTGGGTTCATTTGCCCGTAAGGAGTTTCACATTCTCCCCATGACAGCGTGGGCTCCCACTGGGTGCCCCGGCCTCCTTCCACGCTCGGATCAGTAGGTGAACTGGGCAGCGTGGGCTCGTTGGGAGGGAAGGGTTTGCTGCCAATGCTGTAACTCCAAATAAAATAACCCCAGAAGTGAGTTAGAGGGTGCTCTCCTGGGCATGCTGCTCTTGTGTGATTGAGGGTCTGGCCTTTGGGACGTGCTGTCAGAGCAGCGATCTCTTGGAGGAACTCAACTCCTGGTTTTTTTTTCCCCCCTCTCAAATCTGGCTCCCAAATTTCCTCTTCAGCCTTTCCTAAATTTGTGAAGGATAGTATAACCCCATATAACAATTACAGCACAGAAACAGGCCATCTCAGCCCTTCTAGTCTGTGCCAAACGCTTACTCTCACCTAGTCCCACTGGCCCGCACTCAGCCCATAACCCTCCATTCCTTTCCTGTCCATATACCTATCCAATTTTACTTTAAATGACAATATCGAACCTGTCTCTACCACTTCTACTGGAAGCACGTTCCACACAGCTACCGCTCTCTGAGTAAAGAAATTCCCCCCTCGTGTTACCCCTAATTGAGAGGGTTGGCAACTATAAACTCCTTGGTGTTATCATTTCAGAGGACCTGCCATGGGATTAGAATGCAGTCCCATTACAAAGACAGCAACTCTACTTTCTTGGAGGTTTGTGCTGTGTCAGCATATCATCCAAAACTTGGCAAACTTCTTTAGGTATCCAGACTGGTATGGATAAAAATAAAAAAGTCTACAGAAATTGGTGGGTGCAGCCCAGTCCATCATTAGTAAAGCCCTCCTCATCACTCAGCATATTTACATGGAGCACAGCAATAAGAAAGCAGCATCCATAAATCCAGGCCCTGATCTCTTCTCATTGCTGCCATTGGGAAGGAGGTAGAGGAACCCTGGGTCCCACACCATTTGGTTCAGGAACAGTTATTACCCTTCAAACATCATGCTCCTAAACCAGCATGGATAACTTCACTTACCTCAACTCCTATTAGCATTTCAGCATTTTAGAGAAATGTGGAGAAGTACATGGATGGGAGAGATATGATGGGCTATGGTCCAGGTGCAGGTCAGCAGGTCTAGGCAGAGTAATAGTTTGGCTTGGACTAGATGAGCTGAGAAGCCTGTTTCTGTGCTGTAGGACTTTATGACTCCAAAAGAATGGTTTACAAGATTAATCTATGCATTTCTTTTTCCTTCTTGCATTCATTGTCAAAGCATTAAGTAGTATTCAATTATACTTCCTAAAGCTAAGAGCACAGTTGCCACCCATGTGGCATTGGGCTGACACACTACCACAATAATTTAGGGGCTTCCTACCCCTTCCTGTCCAGTAGCGGAAGAACCCGATACTGTGGTTGACCATGCCCTTGTGTTGGCTGCAACAAGGTTCAGTGCATCTCTCAGTACTTACTCCTGTAGCCTCGCGTGTGCCTGTTGGCAGCATTCCTCTATGGACATCTTGACCAACAAGTTTTGGACAGACCAATAGGCGTCTTTCACCGACTTGGTCATCTTCCAGCATCGCTTGAGTCCATCCCTCTGTGTGTCCCTGGGAAGAGCTCACAGTTCAGCCTATAGACCTCTGTCAGTCTGCTCAGGAGAAAATGTGACACAGTCCCTTGCATCTTACTCTACACCTTCTTCACAAACCCAGCATCCGCAAAGAGGTGAGCGACCATCTCGTCTTGACTAAAGTCATCTAATGCACAGGGCACTGAGTGAGTGATGTTCCAGAAATGCGTGACATCCTAACATTGAGGGCCCTCCTCAGAGAGTCCCAAAGTCATAGAAAAGTAAGCTCAGAAACAGGCCCTTCAACCCATCTAGTCTGTGGCAAAATATTTAAACAGCCTACTCCCATCAACCTGCATCAGGACAATAGCCCTCCAAACCTCTACCTGCCCAAACATCTCTTAAACTTTGAAATCGAGCTTGCATGCACCACTTGTGCTGGCAGCTCGTTCCACATTCTCACGACCTTCTGAGTGAAGAAGTTTCTCATGTTCCCCTTAAAATTTCACCTTTCACCCTTAACCCATGACTTCTAGTTGTAGTTCCACTCAACCTCAGTGGAAAAAGCCTGCTTGCATTTACCCTATTTATACCCGTCATAATGTTGTATGCCTCTATCAAATCTCCTTTCAATCTTCTACGTTCCAAGGAATAAAGTCCTAACTTAGTCAATCTTTCCTTACAACTCAGGCCCTCCAAATTTGGTAACATCCTTGTAAATTCTCTCTGTACTCTTTCAACCTTATTTACATCTTGCCTGTAGCTAGGTGGCCGAAACAGCACACCATATTCCAAATTAGGCCTTAGAAACATCTCATACAACTTCAACATAACATTCTATCTCCTGTACTCTCACCACCAGTCAGGCAAGATCTTGGTACTTGTTGCTGAGATCTGAGAATAAGGGATTCTGCCAGATGGTCTGGACAGTCAGCCAGGGGAATGACTCCACTGCATCCATAGAGTCCTTCTCCTGCAGTGTCCGTGGGACATTCCGTTCTGACCACTGCCTGATTAGCTTGTGGTCAAAGGTGTTAGTCTGGAAAAACTTTTTCCATGAAGGACAGGCAGTGCGATAAAGTCCCGGCAATTGTGAACGTGCAGCACACAGGGCCAAAGCCATCCTTCACAACACCAGAAACAGAATCTTGATCCACCGTGATACTTGGGTGCCCACGTGCTAGGGGTCCACACACAGATTGTAGCTACAAATACTTCACCATATACAACACTGAGATTTATTTTCTTGTGGGCATACTCAACCTATAGAATAGTAACTGTAACAGAATCCATGAAAGACCGCCCAACTAGGGCATTCAACCAGAGTGTGGAAGATAACAAACTGTGCAAATGCAAACATAAGTAATTAGCAATAAATAACGAGACCCAGAGACGAAGAGTCCTTGAAAGTGAGTCCATTGCTTGTGGGAACATTTCAATGATGGGGCAAGTGAAGATATCCCCTTTTATTCAATAGTCTGATGGTTGAGTAGTAGTAGCTGTTCCTGAACCTGGTGGCGCAAGTCCCAAGTTTCCTGTTCTTTCTTCCTGATGGCAGCAGTGACAAGAGAGCATGACCAGAGTGGTAGGGGTCCCCGATGATGGACACTGCTTTCCTGCCACAGGGTTTCATGTAGATATGCTCAACAGTTGGGACTGTTTACCTGTGATAGACTGGGCCAAATACACTACTTTTTGTAGGATTTTCCAAAACCACTACTTTGTGTTGGACTTTGGACCATAAAGCAAGCAAGCACCAGGGTTCCCTTCCAGAAAGATGCAGAGAAAAAAGTAGCAAGCTTATTCTGAATTTGTCTAAACAAGGCTTGTTACAGGCCTAGGCAGTGATGTGAGTTGCTCACAATTTATTATTCAAATACATACGGTACATGTTACCATATACTATCTTGACATTGACTTTCTTGCTGGTATTGACAGCAAGAAAAAGAAATGCAATCAAATTTACAAAAACCTTTAGATAAATAGACAAAGACTGACAAACAACTAACTTGCAAAAGACAAACTGTTCAAGTTTAAAAAAAAATAGTACTGGGAATATGAGTTGTAAAGAGTCCATGAATGTGAATCTATAGGTCGTAGAATCAGGTCAGAGCAATGATTGTTGAGGTTATCTGTGCAAGTTCAGCAGTCTGATGGTGGTAGGCTAATCAGGGGTTGCTGGATGGTGTGGCCTATTCTGCCCTGTATCTCGAAATAAATAACTATTCCTAAACCTGGTGGTGCGGAGCCTCCTAGTAGCAGTGAGAAGATGGTGGGGTCTTTGATGATGGATGCTGCTTTCTTGTGGCAGCGCTCCTTGGGGTGGGAGGGGTGGGGCACAAGGAAGGGTTGGGAGGCAGGCAATGTTCAGGGTTGACGTATTTATATTTAACTTCCTGTCACAAACAAAAGGTTAAATCAACACGACCTTTACTAGTCGCCTAGATTGCAAAATAATTTGTGTAGTTGACTCAATCACAGGCCACATTTGTTCTGTGGGCCCGTCTAATCATGTCTCTCATTTAGATTCAAACTTGCACCTGTTCAGCAATTAACATCGCAGAATTTGTGCTTAAATGCCAGTTTTGCTTGACATTTGCAATATTTCCAATTAGTTTTGTACCTGAGTAATTATACGGGGTTATTACCTCCTATCAGACAGAGCACTGGGCAATTCCCCACACTTCAATCTTCTTCTCCCAGAATATTTGTGCAAAGTGTTTGATCGGTCTTGTGTGGGTTTTGTTTAATTTCTGCCCCCTCACAGAATTCAAGCCGGCGCACTTCCCAGTCGGCAAGGAAACTGACAACTTGCTGCAATTTGCCATAATGTACCGAGTTCTTTGTTTGATAACTGACACTGTAAGTTCAGAACAGGCAATCTTGCCTGAAGATACAATGCTCACCAATGCCTCTACCAGTGAACGGTCTACATGCTGCAGTATTGGTCTATCCACATGCTATAGTCTTATAGCACAGGAGGCCATTCAGCCCATCCTGCCTACACCAGCTCCCTGAAAGGACATTAACAATGGCCTGTCCTGGACCAATCGTGCTGAGGTCACAGCCAAGAAAGCTCACCAATACCTCCACTTCCTCAAGAGGCTAAAAAAAAATCAAAATGGCCCCCCATCTACTCTTACCAATTTTTATTGATGGACCACAGAAAGCATTCTGTCTGGACGCATAAAGGCTTGGTATGGCAACTGCTCTACATGCGACTAGAAGAAACTGCTGGGGGCTGTGGACACAGTTCAACACATCACAGGAATCAGCCTCTTCTCTACAGACTCTCCGGAGACATTTTGCTGCCTCAGTAAAGCAGCCAGTATAATCAAAGACCTCACCAACCCCAGTCATTCGCTCTTCTCCCCTCTCCCAGGGCACTGTCTACCCAGGACCTGCCCTCCTCTCATGGCTACCATCAGGAAGGAGGTACAGGAGCCTGAAGGCACACACTCAAAGGTTTAGGAATAGCTTCTTTCTCTCTGAATGGACATTGAGCCCATGAACACCACCTCACTACTGTTCTACTTCTGTTTCCGCACTACTTAATTAATATAACTATTTAATATACATGTATATCTACTTACTGTAATCCAGCTTTTTCCTATACTTATCATGTATTGCATTTTACTGCTGCCTAAAATTAACAAATTTCACAACATATGCCGGAGGCCCAAAACGTCGACATCGCTTCCCCCTATAGATGCTGCTTGACCTGCTGCATTCCACCAGCATTTTGTGTGTGTTGACGGAGACATTAAACCTGGTTCTGATACAGATTTCCATCGGGCAGAAGATACAAAAGCCAAAAAGCACATCCCACCAGGCTCAAGAACAGCCTCTATCCCACTGTCATCAGACTCCCGAATGGGCCTCTTGTATGATAAGATGGACTCTTAGCCTCACAATCTACCCCTGTTGTGTATTTAGTATTTCAAATAATACTTGAGTGATCAGTTTAAAAAACGTAAAGACAAAATTAGACCCACATTTTCAGACTTCAGGGTCTCTCTTTGAACTAGTTTAAATGTTTTGAAGTTACAAAACGTAATCTCATTATGATTTTATACATTAGCAGAGCTGTACTTTTTCCAGTAGTTTTTACACTTCATTCTGCACGGTTATTGTTTTACCTTACTCTAGCTCAATGCACGGTGTAACAATCTGATCTGAATGAACAGCATACAAGACAAGCTTTTCACTGTATCTTGGTACACATGACAACAATAAGCCAGTATCAATTCATCCTACATGATTTTCCAGTGAAGATCCAAATCTGAGAAAATCTGCTGATGCTAGAAGTCCAGAGCAACAAACACAAAATGCTGGAGGAACTCAACAGTAAACAGTCGATGTTTCGGGCCAAGACCCTTCATCAGATCCAAATCGGTAAAACCTGTACTGAACTGGATTCAGGCAATACCGTTGAGATCAACACATTGCACTGCATGGTAGTTTTCTTCTCATTTTCCTTCTAATTCCAATTAAATGTATGTCTCTAGTCTAAGAAAGCACCCAATAATTAAGGCCCAATTTAAACTGTACGATGAACTTTAAAATTGCAGAGCACAGACAATATTGTGGGAGTTAGTGGATTTTATTACCTGCAGTAATTTTCAATGTTTTAGAATCATCCAGCATAGGTACAGGCCCTTTGGCCCATCAAGTCCTACCCAATCCCGTGATAACCCAATGCACCAGGAGCAATCTACAGAGACCAATTAACCCACCAACCTGCCTGCGTTGGGATGTGGGAGGAAACCAGAGCACCCGGAGGAAATGCATGCAGTCACAATGAGAGCATGCAGACTCCTTAGGGACAGCAGCTGAGATGGGAATCGTACCCAGCTCTTCGGAGCTGTGAGACTATGCACCAACTGCTATGTCACTATGGCACCATCCTTGACAATATTCACAGAGCGTTCAAAGTACCCAGGGTTGAGTGTTCGTTATCGATACGCCTTGATACATCCTTAATAACCTTCTGCTCCAAAAAATTGCTCTTCCTCCTCCTGCTGGCTGGAGTTGAAACCACATCTCCTCCACGTAACATACCATTGAAGCTGTTCAACAGCATGAGAGTGATGAAGGGATTAAGCGCAAAGACTGGACGGACTGCCTCTGCATCCTTTGGAGAAGACTGGGTTAAGGAAAGGCTGAAGAGCATAAAATGGTCAGTTAGGAGCTTACGTGAGCCATTCGGCCCTTTAAGCCTGTACTATATTCATGGTGGACCGTCTTCCGCAATGCTCTCTCTCCATATTGTTTGTTATCATTAATACACGTAATCAGTAACCTCCAACCCGAGTTATCATACTGAGGATTCTGCGGTACCACAGGGAAACGTGGGCTAATCATAGTGGTTCCTGATCCCTGGGTCTCTGACTTGATCCTCAGATGCTCCATGGCTTATGGCTTCCTTTCCATCACTCCTGGGATCTCCATCCTCCATCTTGCCGCTCCCACGGGTCTTGATCCCTGTCTTTCCACCTCTGGGTACACTGATCTTCATCTTAACACTCCCGAGGGGTCCCTGACCTCCACCTCGCCACCTACGGGAGGGCGGGGGGAGGGTTGGTGGTTTCCTAACCGCCATCTTACACACTTCAGCACGCGCATGCACACCTTTTGCATGTACACACACTGCCATGAGTGTATGTACACACATTAAAATGTACAGAGGTGCATTATTAACCCTTCACATGTTTGTGGGCATCCTACATTGGTACTGGAGGTTTGAGAGTATTTGCAGGCTGGCTCAAGCACAATCCTCACACTGTGTTGGTCGCTGATGGAGAACAATGTGATTCACTCTATGTTTCAATGTACAAATAAAACTAATCTTAACTTACACACATATAACATGCATACCAAGAGAAATTACATATACACACATGCATTTACACACCGACGTGTGCATGTACACACACACACACACACACACACACACACACACACACACACACACACACACACACACAATAATGATAACAGAGGGAACCCTCACCCCATTCGCAACCCACTGCAATGCATGGACCCAGCACGTGAATGTAAGTGCAAAGAAAGCATGGAAGTGCCTCTACTTCCTTAGGAGTCTGCGGAGATTTGACATGACATCAAAAATTTTGCCAAACTTCTATAAATGTGTAGTGGAGGGTACATGGACTGGCTGCAGAGCAGCCTGGTATGGAAACACCAATGCCTTTGAATGGAAAAACCTACAAAAGGTAGTAGATTTGGCCCAGTCAATTACGGGTAAAGCACTGAGCGCATCTACATGAAATGCTGTCATAGGAAAGCAGCATCCATCATCAGAGATCCCCACCACCCAGGCCATGCTCTTCTCCCATTGCTGCTGTCTGGTAGAAGGTACAGGTGCCTCAAGACTTACATCAGCAGGTTCAAAAACACTTATGTCCCCCCAACCATCAGACTCTTGAACAAAATGGGATAACTAAACTCACTCACCCATCCACTGAGATGTTCGCAGGACCAATAATCTCACTTCAAGGATTCTTTACCTCATTATCTCATGCTCTTGTTATTTATTACTATTTATTTATATTTGCATTTGCACATTTTGCTGCCTTCTGCATTCCGGCTGATCCTTCATTAACTCTGTTAGAGTTACTATTCTCTAGACTTGCTGAGTATGCCCACAGGAAAATGAATCTCAGGATTGTATACGGTGGCTTATGTGTACTCCCAAGAATAAAATCTACTTTGAACTTTGAACAAAGCAGCGTGGACAAGCCACGAATGCTTCTCGGCGTCCCGCAAATAAGACCTGCCTGACCCTGAGAACAAGACAAGCGACCTTTTTGCCTGAAGGTCCTAAAGCTCCATCAAGTGGCGTCTTTACTGCCAGAGCCAACGAGAAAACTGGGTCAAGCAGACTCAAAGGAAATGACATGCTGGCAATCTAAACTACAAGTTTGTTAACCCCACACTGTATACCTGCACTTGAATATTTTAATGTTTGTACAAGGGATAATGTGTTGATGAAAACTGGATTCTAAATGTTATACTCAATATTCTCATTCCACTTTATAACAGTCAGATGTTTTGTGATTCAAGCCATATTTCTGAAGGGAGAAATTTAAGTCACTTGGCCCTGGAAACACAGGAATTTGTTTTCATTAATCTTTGCCACAATGAATTTTGTTCTGTTTAGTTCATTTGAGCTTCGGTGATGAATAGCTTGCCAACGCGTGCCAATCTGATCTGGTTCATGTTATTCATTGTGGGAATGCCCGCGGGGATTGGCTTATGCAGAAACACAGGTGAAGGCCTGAGGGCCCAAGCAGCACATGATACCACCGAGGCTTCATGAGCAGGAGACCAGAGGCAGTGGCTCTCGAGCTTACGTCCCATCCAGAGGCTTTAAAGGTAGACTGCATCAAGAAGTACCTTCTGAAAGCAGGGGGCACTGCCCCCTACTCCCCTCTCTTGTTTATGGCAGCCATTCATAACCCATCCCTAGATGCCCTTGAGAAGATGGTGGAGAGCACCCTCTTAACCATTGCAGTCCATCCAGTGAAGATACTCCCCCTCCGAGTGCTTTTAAAGATGACCTTTATAAGCGATTAGCTTTATTAATCACATGTACATTGAAACAAACAATGAAATCCACCATTTGTGTCAAATCATATCAGCAAGGATCAGGCCGGGGGCAGCCTGCAAGTATCACCACGTTTCCAGGGCCAACATAGCAGACCTGCAACTTACTAACCCTAATCATAGGTCTCTTTTGTTTAGTGTGGGAGGAAACTGAAGCATGTGGAAGAAACCCATGTGGAACATACAAACTCCTTACAGACTCTCCGAACGGAGATCACTAGCGTTCTAAAGCAACTGCACTAACCGCTAAGCTACTAGGCCACCCTTTTAAGGATGAATTTCCAGTCGACAAAGAAGGAACATGGATACATTTCCAGATCAGGGCAGTATATCTTAGAGAGGAACCTGCAGGTATGGTGTCCAAATTTGGCTATGTTAAAGAGGATGGTTTAGAGAGCATATGTTATGAGGAGAGGAAGAGTGAGTTAAGGGTTTTTCTCTTTGAAATGAATAGGATGGGAGGTGTTTGATAAAGATGTATAAGGTGATTGAGGTGACATGGTGTTTGGCACAATGTTTTATGGCACCAGTGACCCAGGTTCAATTCCCACTGCTGCCTGTAAGGAATTTGGATGTTCTCCCTGTGACTCCCTGCCTGTTTTTATTCCCCCCGGGTGCCCCAGTTTCCTCGCACAGTAGGTTAATTGGTCATTGTAAACTGCCCCGTGATTAGGCTAGGGTTAAATCAGGGATTGCTTGCAGGGCTGAGAGGGCCTATTCCATGCTGGATCTCAATCAATAAAATAAATAAATAGATGGATAAATAAATAAATAACAGGCATGGACGGTGTGAACAGCCAGAGATTTTTCCACAAGGCGGGAATAGCTAATAACGAGATTTGAAGGTGATCAGAGGAAAGTATAAATTGTATAAAAGTATAAAAGTATAAAAATTGTCGATTTTAGGGTTGTTTTTTAAAAGAGAGTGTTGGGTGCTTGATCACACTGTTTAGGGTGGTGGTAGGGGTAGACACATTAAGAGACAAACTGATGAAAGAAAACTGGAGCCGTATGTAGAAGGGACAGGTTAGATTGATCTTAAAGCAAGTTAAAAGATCAGCACAATATAGTGTGCCAACGAGCCTGTGCTGCTCTGTTCTATTACCATGAATGTCTTCCCTGCTCTGCAGGACAGGACTGTAAATTGTCCATACTTTGTTGAGAGAGTAAACCAGGTCCCTGATCAATACACCTTCTGAAGGATGGGGCTTAAGTCTCCAGAGTAGGACTCGAAACAGAAAATTTCTGACTTGGCAAGGAGAGAATCAGAGCTGGCCTCAAGCAGGGGAACTGAATGAAGTGTGAACTAACCCCTCAGCTCTAAGTGGGGGCTACATGGGGGTCCGTCAGGCAACTGTGAGACAGGAACAAGTGGTGCTATACGAATGAAAACACTACTTGTATTAAACATTATTCATCCTAAATAAAACTCATTCCTGAGGTGGCTTTACGGTATAATGATGATCTGCAGAAGTACTTTAGAGTATGCTTCGAAGACTGAACTCCAATTCATGAAAATCCTGCCATTCCCAGGTTCCGCAGCCAAGCTCTTAATGGGCGGGTAGAGAGTCAAACAGAGTTCCTTGTTTTTCTTAAAAGATGTAGTGTGTTGGGTCAGATTTTCTTGTTGACAGTAATTCTCACAGGGTTCCTCACAAAAATATTCAGAAACTTCATTTCAGGCATTTCCCAGCGTTCACTTTGTGCAGTGAGACATCTGGTTATTTCATTTCCCAACTGGAAAGGGTTGGGGTTGACTCTTTCTTTAATGGCCAGCATTGGTTAATCTGAAACCCAGCTACAGGGAAGTGGGTCTTGGCTTTCTGGCCAAGAAAGATCCTCATGTACAAAAATGTGAGCGAGAAACACGATCACCGAGCTCCACAGGACGGACAATGTGTTTTCAGTTAATATACTTGAACAGAAAATATCGAGCACTGTGTAGACTCGAACTGCCTGTGCTAATGGTGGCTTTGCATAATAATGGTTTGGATTGCTAATTGCAAAAACCACACCAGTTAACATGTTGCGTTAACCCTTTGGCCTCACTAAGTTCACTGTTTCCTAACCAGAAACCCATTACTAACCAAAACACCCTTACAGGATGCAATTGTTAATGACTTACAGACACACTCGCGGCTTTCTGCACAGTCGACTGCTCTTGGCAATTTGTGGTTGGCCACGGCACTCTCATTTACTTGTAACTCTAAAACCTGGGTGTTTAACACTCCTTCTGGAGCCTAGTGGAAACATCCGAGTCAACTGAGCTGTAAACTCATCACTAGAGGTTACACTGAAACTTATTAGAAACATAAAAAATCTACAGCACAATACAGGCCCTTCGGCCCACAAAGTTGTGTCAAACATGTCCCTACCTCAGAAATTACTGGGCTTACCCATAGCCCTCTATTTTTCTAAGCTCCATGTGCCTATCCAAAAGTCTCTTAAAAGACCCTATCGTATCCGCCTCCACCACCGTCGCCAGCAGCCCATTCCACGCACTCGCCACTCTCTGCATAAAAAACTTACCCCTGACATCTCTTCTGTACTTACACCCCAGTACCTTAAATCTGTGCCCTCTTGTGGCAACCATTTCAGCCCTGGGGAAAAAGCCTCTGACTATCCACATGATCAATGCCTCTCATCATCTTGTACACCTCTGTCAGGTCACCTCTCATCCTCCATCGCTCCAAGGAGAAAAGGCCGAGTTCACTCAACCTGTTTTCAAAAGGCATGCTCCCCAATCCAGGCAACATCTTTGTAAATCTCCTTTGCACCCTTTCTATGGTTTCCACATCTTTCCTGTATGAGGCAACCAGAACTGAGCACAGTACTCCAAGTGGGGTCTGGTCAGGGTCCTATATAGCTGCAGCATTACCTCTCGGCTCCTAAATTCAATTCTACGATTGATAAAGGCCAATACACCATATGCCTTCTTAACCTCATAGTCAACCTGAGCAGCTGCTTTGAGCGTCCTATGGAGCGTCCCTCTGATCCTCCACACTGCCAAGAGTCTTACCATTAATACTATATTCTGTCATCATATTTGACCTACCAAAATGAACCACTTCATACTTATCTGGGTTGAACCCCACCTGCCACTTCTCAGCCCAGTTTTGCATCCTATCAATGTCCTGCTATAACCTCTGACAGCCCTCCACACTATCCACAACACCCCCAACCTTTGTGTCATCAGCAAATTTACTAACCCATCCCTCCACCTCCTCATCCAGATCATTTATAAAAATCACGAAGAGAAAGGGTCTCAGAACAGATCCCTAATGCACACCACTGGTCACCGATCTCCATGCAGAATATGACGCGTCTAAAACCACTCTTTGCCTTCTGTGGCAAGCCAGTTCTGGATCCACAAAGCAATGTCCCCTTGGATCCCATGCCTCCTTACTTCTCAATTAGCCTTGCATAGGGTACCTTATCAAATGCCTTGCTGAAATCCATATACACAACATCTACTACTCTTCCTCCATCAATGCGTTTAGTCACATCCTCAAAAAATTCAATCAGACTCGTAAGGCATGACCTGCCCTTGAGAAAGCCATGTGAAAAGTACGAAAGAACTGTACAAAAAATGTACGAGAAAGTACATTCCCACTATTCCTAATCATATTATATCTCTCCAAATGTTCATAAATCCTGCCTCTCAGGATCTTCTCCATCAACTTAACAACCACTGAAGTAAGACTCACTGGTCTATAATCTCCTGGGTTATCTCTACTCCCTTTCTTGAATAAGGGAACAACATTCGCAATCCTCCGGAACCTCTCCGGTCCCAATTGATGATGCAAAAATCATCGCCAGAGGCTCAGCAATCTCCTCCCTCGCCTCCCACTATAGCCTGGAGTATATCTCATCCAGTCCCGGAGACTTATCCAACTTGATGATTTCCAAAGGCTCCAGCACATCCATTCATTAATATCTACATACTCAAGCTTTTCAGTCTGCTGCAAGTCGTCACTACAATCACCAAGATCCTTTTACATAGTGAATACTAAATTAAAGTATTCATTAAGTGTCTCTGCTATTTCCTCTGGTTCCATACACACTTACCCACTGTCACACTTGATTGGTCATATTCTTTCGCACCTTATCCTCTTGCTCTTCACATACTTGTAGAATGCTTTGGGGTTTTCTTTAATCCTGCCTGCCAAGTGCTTCACATGGCCCCTTTCTGGCTCTCCTAATCTCTTTCTTAAGCTCCTTCTTGTTACTCTTATAATCTTCTAGATCTCTAACATTACCTAGCTCTCTGAACTTTTGTAAGCTTTTCTTCTTGACTAGATTTATTACAGCCTTTGTACACCACGGTTCCTGAACCCTACCATAACTTCCCTGTCTCATTTGAACATGCAGAATTCCACACAAATGGCACCTGAACATTTGCCACATTTCTTTCGTACTTTTCCCTGAGAAGGCAGGAGATTGAGGCTGAGAGGGAAATGGATCATGCACGATGAAATAGCGGAGCAGACTCGATGGGCCAAAGGTCTTAATTCTGCTCCTACATGGTGTTATTAGAGTTGGCAGCTCATTTTGACCAATCCAGAATCCTTATGCACTGGATGACTCTACTGACTCCCACTCTGCTCTCTTATACAAGACTGTTTCAAAGTTCAAATTTATTATCAAAGTACGTAGGTGTCACCATTGAGATTCATCTTCTTGCAGGCATTCACAGTAGAACAACGAAATACAATAGAATTAATGAGAAACAACACACTGACTGATAAACCACCAATGTGAAAAAGACACCGAGGAACAGTCCATTGTAAGCTGCCTAAAGATGCTCCTCACTCAACACCCCTAAGACAGCATACCACATGAACGTTATCACTCCTGATGAAGGGTTTCGGCCCAAAACGTTGTCACTACCTCCTCCCATAGATGCTGTCTGGCCTGCTGAGTTCTGCCAGCATTTTGTGTTTTTAGTTATCTCATTCCTGTTGGTAAGGACTTGCAACATACATTTCCTACAAGACGACAGCATCAACACAAGAATCTCATTGGAAGGGTAATAGAACATCAAACATAGATCATTACAGCACAACACATGCTCTTCAGCCCAGTGTTGTACCAATGTTTTAACCTATTCTAAGATCAATCCAACCTTTCATTCAGCCCCAATTTTCCTTTTATCCTTGTGCCTATCTAAGAGTCTCTTAAAAGTCCCTAATGTATCCGCACACCACCCTTGTCAGCACATTCCACGCAGCCACTACTCTGTGTAAAGAACCTACCTCTGACATCTCCCCATATATTTCTCCAGCCATCTTAAAATTAATCCCTCTCATATTATCCATGGCCACCCTGGTTTAAAAAAAGGTGTTGGCTGTCCCCTTTTACAAGAGGGTGTCAGAGTGGTGCAGTGGGTACAGGAGCTGCTTCACAGCTCCCGCGGCCTGGGTTCAATCCCGACCTTAGTTCTGTCATGTGGAGTCGACACATATGGGGCGTGTTTCGTCTGGGCACTCCAGTTTAATTCCACATCTCAAAAACATGCAAGTTAGTAGATTAATCAGCTACTGCGAGTTGTCCTTAGTGTACAAGAGCAGTAGATACTAGAGAGTAGCTAATGGACGTGTTGGGAGATGAAAATGAAGAAGATCAGGATTAGAGTAAAAATAGGGCCAGTTTCCAGGCTTATTTGAGAGCCGAAGCCAACTGACTCAGTACAAATGACTGGACCTTTTTTATACCATGGGGTAAATGGGTGCTTGACCATCAGTGGACAGAAGGGCCTGTTGACATCAGCCAAGTTAAGGTCACTGCTGTTGACCACAAATTGACCCTCTTTCCCTAAATGTTGCACCACTGGAGACCCAACTTGGGTTGGAGTTTCAGGGTAGAACTTCGTTGGATCCAATACGCATTCCAAATGTCTCACTAACAGGGAATTCCATTGAAAACTCATAATCCATGATCATACTCAACTGGATGGGTGTTGGTGAATGGCAGGTTCAGCCTCAACACTGACAAAGGCCTTTCCTTAATTTTAATTTACTACTAATTCACTCATTTACTAGGTAAAGCTGGTATTTGCAAAGCCAGAATCTATTGGCCAACTCTAACCACCTTTGTGATTCTCCAGACCATTTATGATTCAGATTTATTTATTACATGTACATACAGGCAAATGCGTTGTCTGCATTAACAGCCAACACACCAGAGGATGTGCTGGGGGCAGCCTACAAGCGTCACCACACATCCCAGCATCAACATAGCATGCTCACCATGTTTAAGAAGACAACACAAGCAACAGCAAAACGAGCTTCTTTCCCATCCCTCCCAACCACCTACCCACTAACACACACTGACAGGCCTCCAAGCCCCAGGACAGGCCATCTCCGGGCCTCCATTCCTTGTCCCCAGACTCTCAGACATCCGGCCTCCAACTTTGGATTTCACGCCAAGACTCGCAGTTCAACGGCCTGACCTTCGGGCCTTGACCTCCAACCCCGGCGACTCATGCCCTTGTGACTCTGTCAAGCCTCTAACTTTGGTCTTTGACCTTCAGGTATCTACCTCCAGCCGCCAGGCTCTGAACTTTAGTTTGATCTTTGCACGTTGACCTTTTAAGTCTTGTATAGACCTTGGAACCCAGTGATCTAGTGACAGGTGACTCCAGTTAAGAGCTAAGTGCTGTTGATCAGGAGTCTTGATCCAGATTTCCAGCATCTGCAGTTTGATTTTAAGTTCATTAACTATTAAATGAGAAATTCAGTTACGTAACCCACAACCCAACCACTTCAATGAGACAGCTGGGGAGCTCTCCCTTTGGTCCTAATCTGCAGTTCCACACAGTAAGAGAACCTTCTTCTTTGGGAACCATCCAGCAAAAGGAATGAGACTCGAAACAATGGCAATGTCGATCATTTCACATCATACAGGGAGCCACAAGCTCTGAGCCAGCTCCTCTGAGGAAACTCTAGTTGGCAGCAGCAACACAGGAAGTAGTTCAAATAACTAACGATCATCGAGCAAACTGCTCCCTGCAGCGCGTTTTACTGTCCTGGGGCAAAATAACTTTGGAAGAGTTGTGGGATGCAACACTAGTTCCTTGAACAAGCCTTGTAGCTCATGGTTAATCAGAACCTTTTATTTTATACAATTCCACAGCTAAAGGCATCCCATTTATCTTTCTCATCTTACATAGTTACCAACCATCTGACTCAGCAGTCACTCCCATTAGAAAATGGGGTGTGAAACGTCCACCACACAACCAGCTGACTTGTTTTGACTGCAGTACAACAATGTACTCTGAGTCTTCTTCTGAAGTGGATGCTGCCATAATTATCATAAGATTATAAGATGTATGAGCAGAATTAGGCCATTCAGCCCATTTAGTCTGCTCCACCATTCACTCTTGGCCGATTTATTATCCGTCTCAACCCCAGCAACTGGAAACATTTACCGCTTCTGCCTTCACAGAAGCTGCACGACTTGTTGAGTATTTACAGATACCTCGGATTACTCAGATTTCCAGCCAATGCAAGTTTTGTTTTGACTCTTTGACCACCGAGGACAGCTTGCACACTGTGTGGTTTTACTCCGCGTGTAGGGCTGCTACTGCGCTGCTTTACGCGTGGGTTTCTGCTGCAAGCGCCAGCGAACGGGGCGCGATTTCCTCTGTGAATTCTGCACTCCGCGCCAACCTCACTGTCACCGGCTCACAGACACGCCACTGAGAGGAGCTCAGCTCTCACCACAGGTCGACGGCTCGGGAGGGCAAAGCAACACATTCCATCCCCACCCCCCCCACCAAGTCCTTCAGGCAAGGCTCCAGACACTTCGCTCGGCGGGATTGTGGAACAGCACCTCCTACCTGTCAATGATGACGGGGTCCGATGGCGTCTCGTTCCTGTTGCCGCAACTCTTCTTTTCACAGCAGCGGCTGGAAGAGGGCAGAGAGAACAGTCAATGCAACCAGTGACAAGGCCGGGTTCCAGAGCAGTGTGACTAACCTAGGGTTAAATGGGTGGGTTGCTGGGCATTGGGCCGGAGGGGACTGTTCCACGCTGTGTCCCTGATGAAACTTAAAATAAAACCCAATACAACTATAATTTCCTAACCTGTGCTCACTTGACATGCAGTTCCAATATGACCTGTAACTGGGAGAGGTATAGGGGTTACGGGCAGAAAAGCATTAGAGTGAGAAAGACATACAGAATAGGAACAGGCCCTCGACCAAATGAAGTCTGTGCCAACCTATTTACACTGACCTGTGCTAATTCCATTTTTATTCTCTAACCCCATCCCCCCCAACCCTCCACAGTCCTATCAAATCTCACAGATTCTCACCTACATGCTAGGGGCAAGTTACGGTGGCCAGTTAACCTCCCGGCCTGAACACCTTTGGGATGTGGGAGGATACCAGAGCACCCAGAGGAAACCCACGCATGGAGAAAGCTCGGACTCCACACGGTCTACACCCAAGGTCAGGACTGAACCCAGCTCCCTGGTGACTGCTCTAATTAGCTGTCTTTAGGTGAGTGATAGAGGCTGTGGAGGCCCCCAGTGGTCCTCTCCTTCACCGTCTACCAGGCACTTGTGGACGATAACACCGGATTGGCTACACTCTGCAATAACTGCAGAATGAGTTGGAGATACATAGAACATAGAAGAGTCCAACACAGGAACAGGCCATTCAGCCCACAATGTGATGCTGAAGCAACTAAAAAGCAAATCAAAAACTCCCAAACACTAATCCCTCCTACCTGCACTGTCCATACCCCTCCATCCTCCTTACATCAATGTGTCTATCCAAATACCTCTTAAAAGCCTCTCATGTATTTGCCTATGTATTATACTCAATAAGTCAGGGAGGTACAGCAATAAGAAAGGGGTAATTGGAAAGGATGAGTGGGATATGGACCAAAGATGGACAAAGGAGACTAGCTTAGTTAGCAGGGAGCAGTTGGGCCAAACGGTCTATCTCGATGCTATATTAGAAGTTCAAAATTTCATTTTAATATCAGAAAATGTAAACAGTATATGGCCTGAAATTCTTACACTTCACAGACAACCATGAAACAAGAAACCTCACAGAACGCATCAAAGTCCCGATGCCCACCCCCTCCCTTCACACAAGACTCTATGAATTACTTTATGAATCTATGTTTCTATGCAAAGAGAATCAGAGTCACCGACTTAAATTGACAGTGTAAGATCTGATAATGAGTTATTGACCAGCAGCTTCTCTTTTTACAGAAGTTGCTTGAGCTGCTGAGTATTTCCGGCATTTTCTGTTGGCACTGGCTCATTATTGTGGGCGTCCTATGTTTGTCAGCATGACATGTTGGTGCCAGAAGTGCAGTAGCACTCTCGGGGCCTGTTTGTATGGAAATCTTGAGGAGCACACACAAAGTGCTGGAGGAACTCAGTAGATCAGATAGCATTTACGGAGAGGAATAAACAGTCAATGTTGCAGACTGAGACCCTTCATTGAAACTACAACTGTTTATTCCCCTCCTGACCTGCTGAGTTCCTCCAGCAGGTTGGTTGTGTTCCTTAAGATTTCCAGCATCTGCATAACCTCTTGCATCGATGATGCTCACACCTAGTTTCCAGCATCTGCGGTTCTCTGATTTAGAGTTTCAGACGCACAGCAGTGGGGAGAGAGCACATTTTCAGCAAGGGATTATCACGGCCCTTACTGAAGCAGCTCTGTTTTAAACTTCTGTTCCTCTGCCAAGAGGGAGCAGCGTAACCGCTGCCACTCAAAATTTACCCTCCAGTGATCTCAGCCCGAAAAGAGGAGCGGATTTGATTGGAGCTGTAACTCAGTGGGTTACTCTCTCCGAGTGGGGGTCAGGTCTCACTCTGGAGACCTGGGCACAATGACTTCAGCAGATGTTTCAGTACAATACTGAATTGTAAATTGGATTAGTAAGTATGCAGATGATACTAAGGTAGGTGGCATTGTGGATAATGAAGTAGGTTTTCAAAGCTTGCAGAGAGATTTAGGCCAGTTAGAAGAGTGGGCTGAATGATGGCAGATGGAGTTAAATGCTGATAAGTGTGAGGTGTGACATTTTGGTAGGAATAATCCAAATAGGACATATATCATAAATGGTAGAGATTGAAGAATGCAGTAGAACAGAGTGATCTAGGAATAATGAAGCATAGTTCCCTGAAGGTGGAATCTCATGTGGATAGGGTGGTGAAGAAAGCTTTTGGTATGCTGGCCTTTATAAATCAGAGCATTGAGAATAGGAGTTGGGACGTAATGTTAAAATTGTACAAGGCATTGGTGAGGCCAAATTTGGAGAATTGTGTACAGTTCTGGTCACCGAATTATAGGAAAGATGTCAACAAAATAGAGAGAGTACAGAGAAGATTTACTAGAATGTTACCTGGGTTTCAGCACCTAAGTTACAGGGAAAGGTTGAACAAGTTAGATCTTTATACTTTGGAGCGTAGAAGGTTGAGGAGGGACTTGATAGAGGTATTTAAAATTATGAGGGGGATAGATAGAGTTGACGTGGATGGGCTTTTTCCATTGAGAGTAGGGGAGATTCAAACAAGAGGACATGAGTTGAGCGTTAGGGGGCAAAAGTTTAAGGGTAACACGAGGGGGGAATTTCTTTACTCAGAGAGTGGTAGCTGTGTGGAACGAGCTTCCTTCCAGTAGAAGTGGTAGAGTCAGGTTCGGTATTGTAATTTAAAGTAAAATTGGATAGGTATATGGATAGGAAAGGAATGGAGGGTTATGGGCTGAGTGCAGGTTGGTGGGACTAGGTGAGAGTAAGCATTCTGCACGGACTAGAAGGGCTGAGATGGCTTGTTTCTGTGCTGTAGTTGTTATATGGTTATAACACTGGGGCAGTGCTACAGAGTCTGGGGCGCCGTCTTTCATTCTGAGGAGGCATCAGGTGGTGGTAATCACAGAAAAACTTTGAAGAAGTACAGAGAGAGGTGTCGAGGGTATGGTAGATCCCTCGGCTAATATTATAAAAAAAAATGGATTACCTTCCTGTTACTGCAGAGTCGCTAATGTAAGCTATCTGCAGCCTTGCTTACATTGCCACGGGGCCTAATCCTCTCATTCGTTTCACCAAACGCAAAACATTCATGGACCTCATAAATGGATATAAAAGGTGCCATTCCAATGCATTTCTTTCTTTCAAATCCTTAACCCTTTCGAATAGTGGGAAAACAGGCCCTTCAGCCCATCAATTTACACTGATCCCATTTGATTCTCAGCAACACACACAAAATGCTGGAGGAACTCAGCAGGTCAGTCAGGATCTAGAGAACTGAGTAAACAGTCGATGTTTTGGGGGCGAGTCCCTTCTTCAGGACTGGAAAGGAAGGAGGAAGGTGCCAGAATTAAAATGTGGGAGGGAGAGGAAGGAGGATAGCTAGAAGGTGACAAGTGAAGCCAGGTGGGTAAGAAAGATTAAAGGCTGGAGTGTAAGGAATCTGAGGAGGGTAGAATAGAAGAAAGGGAAGAAGGAAGGATGCCAGGGAGAGGTGATGGGCAGGTGAGTAAAGTAGGAGGCCAGAGTGGGGAACAGAAGAAGACAGGAAAGGAAGGGAATTTTTTTTCCCTGGAGGGAGAAATCAATCTTCATGCCATCAGGTTGAAAGTCACCCCCATGGAACATAAGGTATTGCTCCTCCATCAAGAGTGACCTCATCATGGCATGGACCAACATGTCAGAATGGGAATGGGAATTGGAATTGGAATTAAAATGTTTGGCCACCGGAAAGTTCTGCTTTTGACGGATGGAGCAGAAGTACTCGACAAAGCCGTCCCTCAGTTCACAACGGGTCTCACCCATTAGAGGCCGCATCGGGAGCACCGAATTAATTCTCACCCTCTTTCCATCAGTCTCCTCAGAATCTACGCTCCAGGGGCAATTTATACTGGCAAATTAACGTTCCAACCTGCACCCCTCAGAGCAGCGGGATCAAACCGGAGAACCCGGAGAAGTTTATGCTGTCATAGGGAGAATGTGCAAACTCCACAGAGACAGCATCCAAGGTTAGGATTGAACGGGGGTCTCCAGGGCTACGAGAGGGCAGCTCTATCAACTGTGCCATCCCTCAACATCAGCTACATCTATGCAGTTGTAATTCTAGGTGTGACTGAGCTATCTCCTTAAGATGAAGATTTTCCTGAACATTTCGAAAGAAAATAATTCCCCACAAGAAGATTTAGTAAGTACCCTAATCATGAAAATGACACTCATCCTGATTATTCCAATTAAACTCGCAGATGAGGATCACAGTAAAGTGGTGAACACGTCTTTACTATCCTCAGGACAAATCGTCTTTTTGTTGTTAAAATACCAGAAAAGTAAGCACTGCACAGCTTTCTTTCCACAAAAAAAAATGTATGAACAATGTAGAGGGCGTACAGGACCAAGATACACCAGCTTGTGGAGTGGTGTTGCAGCAACAAGCTTGCACTCAGAGAGATGAAAGAGCTGATTGTGGACTTCAGGAAGGGTAAGACAAGGGAACACGAACCAATTCTCAAAGAGGGATCAGAAGAGGACAGAGTGAGCAATTTCAAGTTCCTCGGTTTTGAGGTCTCTAAGAATCTAGCCGGGCCTCGACTTATCAATGCAGCTATAACGAAGGCAAGACAGCAGCTATAGTTCATTAGGGGTTTGAAGAAATTTGGTTGTCACCTAAAACACTTGAAAACGGCTGTAGATGTACAGTGGAGAGCATTCTGACAGGCCACATCACTGACTGGCAAAAGGAAACTGCTGCACAGGACCAAAAGCAGCTACAAAAAGTTGTACTTTAGGATCTGTAAACTTTAAGATGTTAACGGACTTGTCTGCGGAGGTACAGTCATTTTTATAAAGTGAGAACAGGAGGGGTGAAGGAACACAGCCCCGGGGAGAGCCTGTGCTTATAGACATTGGATCAGACAAGTAGGAGTCCAGCCTTACATACTGCTTCCTTTCTGTCAGGAAGTTCGTAATCTACTGACACGTACTGTAGGGTACAGCTAGCTGGAATAGTTTGCCGTGGAGTCAACTTCAGAACAATAGCATCGAATGCAGAGCTGAAACCTACTACTAAGCTGCATGCCTTTGGAACCCTGTGCCTTCCAGTTTCATGGTGTGTTTTTGGGCTGATTGAGTGATCCGGCACTTTGCTGACTCTAAGGCAATTTGGTGAGGTTTTTATGGAATGTGTGGTCTGGAGGCCTGGAGGCTTGGAGAAGGGGTCTACAATCGACTCCATTGCTTTCCGCTGGTATAAGACTAGTAAATGGTCCCCTTCTACAATCAGATGGACTCTTGACCTCACAATCTACCTCGTCACGGCCTTGCACAGTATTGTCTGCCTGCACTGCAATTCCTCTGTAGCCGCAACACTTTATTCTGCATTCTGTTATTGTTTTTCCCCCTTGCACGACATCAATACACCAGTGTGATGAAATGCTCTGTGCGGACGGCACGCAAAACACAGTTCTACACCGGACCTTGGTCTGTATGACGGTATTAAACCAACTCACCGAGTTATGAAATGAGCGAAAGCAAACAAAAAGAACACAAAATACAGACCTGTAGATTAGGGCTAAAAAATAGTTGGATACAAAATAAACCTTCCACTGTGATGAAGGATAAACCTCCCTCTACATGCCCCATGCCCCCAACAAACACTCCCAGGGCAGAGACAGCATAGTAATTTACCCTCTCCAGCAGTGGTTCCCAAAGTAGGTAATATCACCCCCTTGGGGGCAGTGAGAGTTTCTAATGCGGCAATAAAGATAAAGGGGGTATCCCTCAGTAGCAGGGGGCATCTGAGGGATTACGGGTTTAATTTAAGAAATTAGTTATCTATTATAAGCATTTGACCCTCAGTGCCTCATAATTGATTACAATGATCAAGTTCAGAATCTGCTATTTAACATGGTATTGACCACATTTCCCTAACCGATGGCTCATCTGAGATATCGCTGCCCCACCTGATGTACCTTCAAGCAGAGAGTCCGGCTTTGCCAGAGCTATGATGATGTGATTACTTTACCCTTTATTGATTGCAATGTTTGTGGTTGGACTTAAACAACAGGCGACTGACTGTGGTCATTAATCCATAATGAAAATGGCAGAAGCCGACCAAATGATAAAGAAGTGCAGACAGTATAGTGTGGTGTATCAAAAATATGGATTTATGCCAGCAGCAAGCAACCAACAACAGCCATAGTATCTGCTCTGAGAAGTTGTTTTCAAATGAGGCAATAAAACCATCAAGGTTCCTTGAAGATTTAAGAGAATATACTTTGATAAAACAGACAAAAAATTGGTTTTAACAGAAAACCTTTCAAACCATGTTTGCCAATACTTTGCCACAAAATAGTGATGGCTTGTGTGCTTCGTACAACATTTCACTGATCACTGCAAAATCTGGAAAGCCCCATACAATTGGAGAACTGATTGTGCCAGAAGTTCTGAGTACAGTTTTGCATAAGTCAGGAGAGCAAATGATTAAAGTGATTCAACTCAGTGATAACACTGTTGAAAGATGAGTAGATGAAATGTCTGAGAATATGGAAAACATGTTGTGCAACATACTTAGGACAACAGAATTTGCACTGCAGTTCAATGAGTCAATGAATCTTTGATTCTTAGTTATGTTTGCTTCATAAATGATAAAAGCATACTTCAAAGGTTATTTGCAAGGGTACTAGAAACAGATACAGTACAAGGGGGGGGGTCAACATTTTGGGTTTTTACTAATTTTTTCAAAGAGAAGGACATCCAACTCACCAACGTTCTTGCTTGAGCAATAGATGGGACACCATCAATGGCAGGACACCACCATGGAGTTATTACTTACTTGAAAAAAAGCTGTACCTAACATATTTACTATTCACTGAGTAATTCACAGACAACAACTTCTGGCAAAAAAAACTAAGTGATCAGCTGTTCAAATTATTAAATCCTGGTGTCACAGCAGTACATAAAATCAAGTTCCACGGTCTCACTTCTTGACTATTTTGAGAGTTTTGTATTGAGAATGATGAGACCCCAGGTTTAAGATGGCATTACTGAATGTGGGCAACAGCTTACTGGTGGATCTCAAAGCAAGAAATTTAACTAAATACTCTATTAATCACACTTTCTATATGGAAAATTTTGGTAAATGACCACTGCAAACGATGAAAGGGCGAGGGAAGACGAGGCTGATCCGAGGGCCGAGGCGTGCAGTGCGAGACGGAGTCAGAGCAAGGTCAAGGTGTGTTCCAGGAGAAGATGGGAGTCAGAATCGGAGACATAGCTGGGGCGAACAGAGTGGGGAAAAGCTGAAGCAGAGCGGTTGCAGAGTTGATCCACCTAAAATGGATCCACTTAAGCGCCACACTGACTTGGAAAGGTTAAGTACGGGCCAGATGCAGCCCCAGCACATCAATGTGGCAGGGCTGGGGTGGGTAATTTAAACGCCAGGCCAGATGGACTGAAGCGGCAAGGTGTTGGGACAGGAAGCAAGGGTTGCTGCGCAATATTGTACTCCACTCTCCTTGACTCTGAGGCTGAGGTTGTGTTCTGCCCTGGCTGCTGCAGACTCGGTGACCACGAGCTAGTGGCGATTAGCCTCTGTGTGATGGACTGAGTCTGAGTCTGTGGACCCTCTCTGACTGTTCCAGCCCCAGCTTTGGGCTTATGGACTCAGTTTTGTTCTTGCTTTACTGTTTGCGTGATTTGATTTGTTTCTTTTCCTCTCTCCGCACATTGGGTCTTTTTTTAAATTGGATTATTTCAGGTTTTTTACTTTGTGGCTCCCTGTAAGCAGATGAATCTCAAGGTTGTATAATTTGTAAACACTTTGATAATAAAATATACTTTTGAACCTTGAACAGTTTGAACGCTTGCAGTTACACACAGAAGTCAGATGGCTCTGAAAAGGAAACTGCCGGAGATGTTTTTACGTGCTATTTGAAACGATGATAAAATTCTCTGAAGACTTGAATGCTTCATTCAGTAATAGACTCAAGAATATTAGGCATGACATTGTTATTTGTCAGAATTATTCATAAAGTTTAATGAAATCAATATTCAATTTCAAGGAAATGATGTGAATCTTATCAAAGTCAAATCAGTTGTTTCCACATATCTATCCAATTTAACCCTATTTAAGTGCAACACTGGGCGTCTCGACCTTCTCCAATTTCCGAGCCTCTTTGAGTTGGAAAAGAAAGAAAGTCTACCAGATTATGATCTTCAAGTATACTGTGGCCAATTGGATGAGCTGCGTAAAGACACGTCAGAGAGATTTCAATATCTTCTCTCTATCCAAATTCCAGATTGGGTAATAACTCCACCTGTAATAAGGAACTAACAGGAAAACATAGAAACATAGAAAACCTACAGCACAATACAGGCCTTTCAGCCCACAAAGCTGTGCCAAACATGTCCTTACCTTAGAAATTACCTAGGGTTACCCATAGCACCTCTGATTTTCTGAGCTCCATGTACCTGTCCAGGAGACCCTATCACTTCTGCCACCACCAGCAGCCCATTCCACGCACTCACCACTCTCTGCGTAAAAAACTGACATCTCCCCTGTACCTTCTTCCAAGCACCTTAAAACTGTGCCCCGACGTGCTAACTATTTCAGCCCTAGGAAAAGCCTCTGACTATCCACACAATCAATGCCTCTCATCATCTTATACACCTCTATCAGGTCACTTCTCATCCTCCGTCGCTCCAAGGAGAAAAGGCCAAGCTCACTCAACCTATTCTCACAAGGCATGCTCCACGTGGGTGAAGGAAGAACTGATCTTGCTACAAAATGACTTTGAGCTGAATCAGAGGGTCAAAAGAATCATATCAGGACTTTTGGTTGCAGAATGAAACTTCTGCTCGCTGACCTGCACTGTGGAAAAAAAAGTCAAGATCTTCTTCATTGCCTTCCCAACTTCATACTTAGTGCAGCGTGGTTTGAGCGATGTCACCCAACTTCTTTCAAAGCAACAAGAGAGACGGCAAATTACTGAACGTGGGGATCTGAGACTCCTTCTGAGTGATATTCAGCCTGAAGTTGAGAAGCTGCTAACATTGCACCATGCTCATCCATCTTATTGAAAGGTTAAACATGCAATGAAGTAGTGAATAGTTGGACTACTAATGTACACTCTAAAATTGTTGATGAAAATTGTTTTATTGTAATTAAATAAAGAAATAATTTTATTTGTAGCTTTGAATAGATCTGAATAATTTTTGCAAGTGTTTGCAAAGATACTTTGAATTTGCAGTTCCTATTTTCTTTCATAGCACACCGTAAATCAAAATACTTCAAATAGTTTTTATGTAATGGCCTGAAAGTGAGAGGGTGGCACTGGGGATGTGGTTTGGGAGCCAAGGGTAACTCAAAAATGTTTGGGAACCACTGCTCTACACTTACACATTAAAGTCCCCAGGGCAGAGATAGTACAGGCCGGTGCAGAATAAATCTCCCTCTACTGAATACCATTAAACGTTCCCAAAGCAGTGATGGGTGGTTTAGATGAAGAGCAAGTCTCCCTCTAAACATCTCAACAAACAGTCACAGGGAAGTGACACCATGGATTAGATACAGAGTGACTCCAAATTAATCTGTTACCCTCACTGACTATCTTATGTGCTGAATGTGGACAGAGTGGAGAATTGGGTTGATGCACGGAATTCTTGGGTAAGTCAGACAGCAGAGACTCAGTTAGCAAGAAAGCAAATTAGAATAGACATCTTTAGTGTTTCTAATGCAAACCAGGATATTTGGCAATGTTAAAACTATCTTTATATTTGCCCAGGCACTGATCCGTCCCACCACACATAACCAGTGCCAGCAAGGGAAAGATGCCTACTGCCAGGCCTGGAGAGAGGCACACAGTGCCTGCTGGCTATTGAGAGGACCCATGGGCACTGTGGGGGCTGGAGAACATCCTGTAAAAAGTTGATAGTGATTTAATCAAGGATGCAGTAAGTAAGTAAAGTTTTTGCTTAAAAAAAAAGAGGCTATATGCAGTTTAAAGCTCCCTCTACACTGGCCCATCAAACAGTCCCAGAGAGGGAGAGCACGATCATACACACAAGTGGTTCTGCAGATGCTGGAAATCTTTAGCAAAACAGACATATGGCATGAGGGATAGAATGAGTTAGTTGCAATCTAAATCCCCCTCTACACTGCCTCGTCAAGCATTCTCAAAGCATTGACAGCACAGGCTGAGGCAACATGAATCTCCCTCTGCACTGTCCCATCAAAGACCAGCAACAATATCTGCTGAGGTAAGTCTCCCTCTACATTATCCCAACAATGATCCCCAGGCCAAGGACAGCATACGTTAAGGTAAAGTAAACCTCCCTCTACACTGTCCCATCAAAGACTCCCAGGTCAGGGATAGCAATGTGGTGAACTACATATACCTGTCTGGACACGCCCCCCCCCCCCCCACTGACTGCTCCTGTGGCTCCTCCCACGGACCCCTGTATAAGGGCGATTGGAGGCACTGCTCCTCCCTCAGTCTCCAGGATGTTGTGTGGTGGTCTCTTGCTGCTGACGGTGCTTTCTTCCAGCTAATAAAAGCCTACCTTGACTCACGTCTCCGAGAGTTATTGATGGTGCATCAAGCATAAGCTGAGGAAATGTGAATCTCCTTCTACACAGTCCCATCAAAGACTCCCAGGCCACGGACAACTCAGGCTGGCATTGAGCAAATCCCCCTCGACACTGTGCCATTAAACACTCCCGAGAACAGCGAAGGATGAATAAAGTGAAGAGCAAATCTCCCTCTAACTGTCACAAACAGAGTCACAGGATAGGGATGCCACAAGTTAGATGCAGAGTAAATCTTCCTCTACTTGGTCCAAGAGAAGTGACACCATGAGTTAGATACAGAGCAAACTCCAAATTAATCTATTACCCTCACCAACTAGATTACGTGCTGAATGTGTACAGGATGGAGAGCAGGGCTGAGACATGGAGCTCTTGGAAAAATCAGACAGCAGACCTTGGTTACAAAAAAGCAAATTAGAATAGACATCTTTAGTGTTTCTAATTCAGACCAGGATATTTGGCAATGTTAAAGCTATCTTTATTTTTGCCCAGGCACTGAATTTAGTTAATTCTGAAACTGTTTTTCCTTCTGGGAGTAATTTGAACGTCAAGAAGTATATAATAACACCCTGACAATGTCAAATTCACTCGTTTTGTGCTTCTCACTTGCAAATAAAAGCAAAAAGTTGTTTTTGTTTTATCATCAATCACGTTTTGGATTACACACCTTCCCCGGCTTTTGCTCTGCCCGAGGAATGCAGCAGGAGAGGGTGATGGGACTCGGTCCCGTGCCTGTGAATCCACGCCACACTAAACTCCCGATCCCACTCACACAGCTGGAGCCAATTGCCGAATGGAAGCCAGGCTTTTATCCCTCAGGACAACAAAAATGTCGGACAAACGAATCTCCTAAATAATAGTTCTGCCCTAATGGGGCCCTGTTTTACTAAGAGTACAGAGATAAACTGGACCATTCTATCGCTGCAATGGGCAGTATGATTAGAGGAAGGCGAGTTCAGAGAATACAGGGCTGAGATGGAAGGTCAGCCAGGATAATAGCACATGGCAGAACAGTGTCGCAGAGGACAGAGATGTCGCCTTGTGGCTCCAGACACTCGGGTTCAGTCCTGGCCTCTGCTGCTACCAGGCGCCTCCAGACTCTCAGGAGAAAAGTTCACTCAGGGTGCAACCAAAACTCAAATGTGGACAGTTTCGGGGCAAGGCCCGGAGAAGGAGGGAAGACTTTGTTAGCGTATTTTTCAAGGGTTATCACATACAGCAAATAACTTCAGCCACCTGTCTTCAGATTCAGATACAAATCTAAACTGCAACCCTACCATTGGTCCCGAAGAACCACGAACCACAGTTATTTAGAAGACACGTCAATTAATTGGAGACCAGACAATGCTGATTTTAATTTGTTATTTGAGAGTCTGTAGTGTGGGTGCAAAGAGGGAGGTGAGGGTGGCGTGTAGTTCAAAGAAAGCTTTGTAAATATGGAATTGTCCTAAATTATCCCTTGATCTTTACCACATAATATGTCCTATAGTGTTAGGTCAAGCAGTCCTTCTTCCTCTGAAAGGGGGTCCTGCTGTGTCTCATTTTGTTGAGTAAGCAGACAGCTTCAGATCTACCAGTACTTCTCTCCAGTAACTTTGTTCCTGTGACAACAGACTTTACGGAGGAAATTCCACAGCCAAGTCAACAATGAAGTTATGCATTTCTGCAGCACCTTTGATGACCTCAGCACCTCTTTCAACCAATAAAGTACTTCTGAACCTTGGCACTGTTGTGATGTAGGAAGTACCACAAACAATCAGTGGACAGCATGTTCTCCCTCTTTCCTTGAATGCCAGAACCCAAACACACAAGGGGATAGTAGGCTAAATGACTGGTGTAACTTGTACGCAGTGTGTAAAATGATAGAATCTGCAGGGAGCTGATGGGAATATGGGGGAGAACAAAAATGAATCAGGGTAGAATTTGTGCAAAATCTGGCATGATGTAGTGGGCTGAATGGCCTGTTGTTCTGATGGATAGCATTACAGGCTCAGACAGACAAACTGTCTACTCCTGTTCATAAGTTTCTCTGCTTAAAAAGTTGCCTGTACTGGTGAGCTAACGTCAGCTGGACAGCATTAAGAGATGTGAGAGAGTTGTAGTTCCTCCAATAACAATTATATTAATTTCTGGGGCAGGGAGGGGAAGCTCCTGGGATTTCCTACTCTGACAGAAATGGTGAGCAGTTCTGGTTTGAAGCAACTGCTAAAAGCCAAGGAAGTCCTAATCACACCGCTCTCAAAGCCTCCTTAAAAAAAAAGGTATTCTCCTGATTGATTCCTGGGAATCTCTGACCTACGACCGACCAAATCATAGAAGGAACATTCGTGATGATATGAAAATTTGATGCATCTTTGTCAGAAGCATATGGAAGCCTATTGGAAAAGAAGGAGTGCCAAACCACATATCCTCACGCATCCATGCTCCTGCTCAGCTGCGGCAAAGGATGGAGATCCCACACTGACCTCAAGTCTCCTCGGGACACACAGAACTGGACTGAATGCAAGTCATCTTTGACCCCCAAGGGGGCCAATGAAGAATAACCCCGGGGACAAATAGCAGACAGAAGAGAGAGCTGATGTCCACTGGAAGCAATCTCCTCCTGACTCTGAGGAGAGTTCACTCAGGGTGCAATCAAACTTCAAAAGTGGAGGGTTTCAAGTCAAGACTCAGAAGGAGAGAGCTATGAAATGGAAGACTCTACGGAGGGAATTCCACAGCCAAGGTAGCAATGAAATATTGCATTTCTAATGACCTGAGGGCTTTTCAACCAATGAAGTTTGAATCTCGGCACGGCTGTGATGTAGGAAGTACCACAACCAATCAGTGGAGGGCAAGCTCCCACCAACAACCACCTGATTATAATTGAACCTGAGGCCAAACAGTATGGCATGGTAGGGTAGGGGGCGGCACTGTTAGCATAACGCTTTACTGCACCAGCGATTAGTGATCTGGGTTCAATTCCTGCCACTGTCCGTGAGTTTTCCCCATAATTGCGTGGGTTTCCACAGGGTGCTCCAGCTTCCACCCACATTCCAAAGATGTACGGTTTAGAGTTTGTAAACTGTGAGCCTGCTATATTGGTAGCAGAAGTGCGATGAGTCTTACAGGCAGCCCCCAGCACATCCTCAGAGGTGCTGGCTATTGACGCAAATGATACAATTCACTGAATGGTTTAATGTACATGTGATAAATACAGCTAATCTAATCTAACCCATTGTGCCAGGGCTGGAGCCTTGCAAGACTAACTTAACAGACTGAATACACACAGTGTAGCACTCCACAAGACCATAAAATATAGGATCAGACTTTGGCCATTCAGCCCATTGAGTCTGTTCTGCCATTCCCTCGAGGCCAATTTATATTCCCTCTCAACCCCATTCTTTTTCCTTCTCCCCATAACCTTTGACACCCTTACTAATCCAGAAGCTATCAATCTCTGCTTTAAATATACCAAGTGACTTGGCTACCACAGCTATCCATGGCAATAAATTCCACAGATTCACCTCTCTCTGGCAAAGAAACTCCTTCTCATCTCTGTTCTAAACGGATGTCCTTCTATTCTGAGGCTGTGCCCTCTGGTTTTGGACTCTCCCACTATGGGAAACAGCCTCTCCAGGTCCACTCTATCTAGACCTCTCAGTTGGTTACAATCATGCCACCAACTTTTCCCTCCTCTTCTCTTCCTTTGGCTTCCAGATTTCTTCCTCTTCATCTCTAAATCTCCCTCTTTCCCCGTCTCTGAACCTTACACTTGCAAATCTTTCAGAAGCCTTGCGGATTGAATAGATGGCTTTCAAAGCCACCACTGAATGCTGGGAAATCCCAGACTCCATTATCAGAGGGAACTGGGGTCATGAGTTTGTAATCTATGTGAGATTCACACAGAATGGGAGGACATGGGCCTCACTTCTCCCAGCATTACACTGTTGATCTCCTAGGTCCTCCGGCCAGAGAGACTCCTGGTTGCCAAAGCATCAGTAAGGTCCAATGTTCTAATTTCCCACTGGAGTGGTTCCATATTTGAATGTAAAATATGAACATTCTTGTTTTTGCAAAATATTTCTGAGTAAAATTATTAGCCTTACAATAAAGAATGTCCCTGGAACCAATGAAACTTGCAATTGTGAATTTATCCAACAACAAGGGTCAACGAGAACCTTTTCTGCAATGTTTTACTGTGAGACTTTTTAATTACTTATTCATCTGTAGTATGCGGATGTTGCTGGAAACGACAAGATTTATTGCCCACCCCTTATTACTCCTGCACTCCTGAAGACAGAAACAAGACAACCACAGTGATGGGTCAGGAATCTCACATTCACCAGACTGAGAAAGAAAGACATTTTCCTTCCTCAGGCAGATGAGATTTTGTAAGCCAGAAGCTGACTACTTATGGTTATCGACTAGCTGTGTTTTCTTTAAAATGCAGATTAATTTAGTTATTTGAATTTAAATTCCCCAGTTGTTCACACCCCCCGAGAAGTGGTTTCGATCTCTGATCGCTACTCCAGTTTCCTGATGACTCTCCTTCTGAATCCAGGGTGGCGGGGTGGAGATGCGTCTCCACCAAAGGAGGTGTAAGGCGCTCCTTCCCTCCGCAAGTCTGCAGGTCACCCCTGGGCAAGGTGCAGCACCTGCTTAGCCCCCCAGTCAGGGTCACATGAAGCCATGGGAGCAGCTGGTGGATGGTCGTATGAGCAGTTGGTCCATATCACAAGTCCTGGTTATGCGACCACTGATGCCAGGACCATGATCGGCTACATCATATGAAATGGCGCATAATGACAAACAAACTGTATCCTTAGAAGGAGAGGGAGTGTGAAGAGGAGAGGGCGGGAGAGAGCGAGGGGCGAGAGGGCGGGAGAGAGCGAGGGCGAGAGGGCGGGAGAGAGCGAGGGGCGAGAGGGCGGGAGAGAGCGAGGGCGAGAGGGCGGGAGAGAGCGAGGGGCGAGAGGGCGGGAGAGAGCGAGGGGCGAGAGGGCGGGAGAGAGCGAGGGGCGAGAGGGCGGGAGAGAGCGAGGGGCGAGAGGGCGGGAGAGAGCGAGGGGCGAGAGGGCGGGAGAGAGCGAGGGGCGAGAGGGCGGGAGAGAGCGAGGGGCGAGAGGGCGGGAGAGAGCGAGGGGCGAGAGGGCGGGAGAGAGCGAGGGGCGAGAGGGCGGGAGAGAGCGAGGGGCGAGAGGGCGGGAGAGAGCGAGGGGCGAGAGGGCGGGAGAGAGCGAGGGGCGAGAGGGCGGGAGAGAGCGAGGGGGAGAGGGCGGGAGAGAGCGAGGGGGAGAGGGCGGGAGAGAGCGAGGGGGAGAGGGCGGGAGAGAGCGAGGGGGAGAGGGCGGGAGAGAGCGAGGGGGAGAGGGCGGGAGAGAGCGAGGGGGAGAGGGCGGGAGAGAGCGAGGGGGAGAGGGCGGGAGAGAGCGAGGGGGAGAGGGCGGGAGAGAGCGAGGGGGAGAGGGCGGGAGAGAGCGAGGGGGAGAGGGCGGGAGAGAGCGAGGGGGAGAGGGCGGGAGAGAGCGAGGGGGAGAGGGCGGGAGAGAGCGAGGGGGAGAGGGCGGGAGAGAGCGAGGGGGAGAGGGCGGGAGAGAGCGAGGGGGAGAGGGCGGGAGAGAGCGAGGGGGAGAGGGCGGGAGAGAGCGAGGGGGAGAGGGCGGGAGAGAGCGAGGGGGAGAGGGCGGGAGAGAGCGAGGGGAAGAGGGCGGGAGAGAGCGAGGGGGAGAGGGCGGGAGAGAGCGAGGGGGAGAGGGCGGGAGAGAGCGAGGGGGAGAGGGCGGGAGAGAGCGAGGGGGAGAGGGCGGGAGAGAGCGAGGGGGAGAGGGCGGGAGAGAGCGAGGGGGAGAGGGCGGGAGAGAGCGAGGGGCGAGAGGGCGGGAGAGAGTGAGGGCGAGAGGGCGGGAGAGAGCGAGGGAGAGAGGGCGGGAGAGAGCGAGGCGGAGAGGGTAAGTGAGTGGGGAGTAGAGTGGAGGGGAAGAGATCCAGAGAGTGTGGCAGAGATTGATGGAGTGAGTCGGGGAAGAGTGGTGGGGAACTGAGGGAAAAAGTGAGATGGAAAGTGGGGGGGCAAGAGAAAAGAGTCAGGATGGGAACAGAGAGAGAATGGGAAGAGAGACAATGTGGGGCATCATTACAGAGAGAGTGGGGGCATGGGGGAAGGAGGGTAGTTGGGGAAGGGAGGGAGGATGAGGGGAAGATGAAGAAGAATCCAAGGAAGGGGGGGAGTAGAGAAAGCAAGGGAGAGTGAGAAAATCTGGGAGAGGAGGGAGAGAGAAAAAACATGAATGAAGGAGAAAATGAAGGAATTGTTAAGGAGAGAGTGAGCACTGAGAGAAAGAGACCAAGAGAGAGGAGGGAAATGCATCAGTAAGACATCACTGATATTTTCTTTAACATTCTCCGTGTTCCCAACCCAGTCCTTTCTCTAAGGCAGCACCAAGTGGTCTGTGGTTGCTGCTCAGTGAGCCCGAGAGTCCGGGCAGCACACTGCATGCACCTCATTCCCTGCAGACACCATCTTGGATTTACGGCCATTCAGCCCCAGCAAGGGCCCTGCTGTCAGCAATGCTGCAAAAGCCTCCTCCTCACCGATTCATAGCAACCCCTTCCTCCATCCCCTTCTCCGCCAGTACATTCACCCAGCTTCCGAGCTGCTCTCCCGAGAAGAGAACTCCACATTCCTGTCCGAGTGAGGACTCTACCCTCACTTCCTCACTGGATTTATTGCTGACTCTAGAGAAAGCCCCAGCGATCCGGCACCCAGTTGTTCAGGAGGCACCGACAGGGCAGCATTTGGCTCTCTCACTAGTCTAGAGCATAAGCCAGGGGCCCAGAGGTTGAGCAGAGGGTGTGCAGCCTGAGCAGTGGTTAGGATTCAGAACAACGGGGATCAAGAACATTGGGCGGGGTGGGCGGGTGAGGGAACAGGAAGGTCATCTTCTGACTGCCAGCGTCTCCCTGCCAACACTTGGCAATCACTCTCAAAGATCACGTTCCTCAGGGCTACTAAAGAACCCTGTAAAGCACTGCTTGAAATCTGATACTGCTCTTCATTCCTGCACAAGTTGCTCGCTCAAAAAAAGGATAACGATTTCCAGCAGTCAAACAGGCCAATCGGCCCAAAGGGTCCATGCTGGCTAAAAATGTTGAATCTGGTAAGCTGATTCAAATCTGTGAGGGTGGTGCCGGAAGTTTTGGTGTACAAAGGTGGTCCAAAAGTCTATTATTCTCCACCCATTAACTCACCCCACCACCACTACATACACACCACCTAGCATCACATTCCGTCTATGTACATAACAGAAGGGCATCTCTGAATGCACAACAGGTTGAATCTTGAGTGGATGGGCAACAGCGGCAGAAGACCACGCCGAACTCCCCTCCTGTATGTAGAAGAGGTTCTGCAGATGCTGGAAATCCAAAGCAACACACACAAAATGCCGGAGGAGCTCAGAAGCACCCATGGAGAGGATAACGAGTCGACATTTCAGGCCAACGCCCTTCATCAGGGCCTGCTGAATTCCTCCAGCAGTTTTTGTGGGTTTTTTAAAAATTGTGTTCTTTATATGCTACGTCTGATTCGAAGTAACAACTATTTTCTCCTTTACACTTGTACACTGAAGAATGACAACAAATAATCTTGAATCTAATTATTCACAGTAGAACACCAGGAGATATTTGCCACGCTCCCTCTCAGTTGACTGACCAGGGGATCTGATTCCCAGCTGCGCTTAAATCCAATAGTCCACAAAATCTGCTAGCTCAGCAGCACCTAAGTTCTGTGTGTACTAGATTTTTGGACCTTATCTGTAGCTCTTCAAGGTGGTTCGGAGTTCCATCTCCAACACCCTTCCAGGCAGCAGTTTCCAGAACTCCAACACTCTTTCTACACTTCCCGCTAACTTCAGAAAGCAGCCAACATAATCAAGGACCCCATCTGTCCCAACAATTGTCTCTGCTCCCCTCTCCCACTGGGAAGAAGTTACGAAAGTTTGAAAGAACATGCCACCAGGCTTAAGGACAGCATCAACCCCACTGTTATCAAACTCTTGAGCAGATCTCTGATTCATTAAAGATGAACTCAATCTTCCAAACCACTTTGGTGTGGCCGTTACATTTTATTTGTTTACTTGTGATGCACTTTCTCTGAAACATTATACACTCAATGGCCACTCTATTAGGTACAAGAGGGGAACTCAGTGTGGTCTTTTGCTGCTGTTGCCCATCCACTTCAAGGTTCAATGTGTTGTGCATTCAGAGACACTCTTCTGCGCACCACTGTCGTAACGTGCGGTTATTTGAGTTACCGTCGCCTGTTATCAGCTTGAACCAGTCTGGCCATTCTCCTCTAACCTCTCTCACTTACAAGACGTTTTCACTCACAGAATCGCCGCTCACTGTACGTTTCTTATTTTTCATCCCATTCTCTGTAAAATCTAGAGACTGTAGTGCGTAAGAAAATCCTTGGAGATCAGCAGTTTCTGAGATACTCAAACCACCCCATCTGGCGCCAACAATCATCCCATCGTCAAAGTCACTTAGATCACATTTCTTCCCCATTTGGGTTGGTCTGAACAACTGAACCTCCTGACCATGTCTGCATACTTTTATGCATTGAGTTGCTGCCATGTGATTGGCTAATTAGATATTTGCATTAATAAGCAAGGGTACCTAATAAAATGGCCACTGAGTATATTTTGCAATCTGCTTTCTATTTACTAACTTGAAGTATTTATGAACATCGGTAGCACACAAAGATTTTCCACTATCTCAGTAAACATGTAATGAACCAATAACATACTGTGTACCAGGTTGACAAGATTTATCCGATAAGCCCCTCCATCACCTTCTGTGCTCTAGAGAGGGGATAGGGAGGGTAAATTCAAACAGGCATTTTTTGAGGTAGCTATGGAGATAAGGCAGATACACGTGTAGGATTGGAGGTTGCAGGACTTATTGGTGTCACTAACTGAGGAGGGAAAAGCAGTGTTACAGCTGAAGCTACTGGGGCAATATGGACAAATGCGGACAGGTCTGCAAACTGGACAAGGATTTTGCAATCAATGCAAATGGAAAAAGAATGCGTCAAGAATAATGAAAAGTTTTTTATATGTGTTCTTCTGAGAATAGAAGAATGTTGTCTCCTTTTGTATGGTTTCAAATGCTGTAGTTCACAGAATTTTGGGATCTTCACAGAATTCTTTTTGCAGATGTTAATGACGAAAGTTCGAAGGTTGTGCTGTTTAAACTTTACCAGGAATGCGTAAAGCTCATCAGGGGAACCAGAATCTTGGAGAATTTCTTTTGAAAGGTGGGGGGATGGGGGGGGGCTTGCAATCCTGGTTAAAAGTTTTACGAATTTGTTAAATTTCTTTGGAAGCTCAAAATCCCAAAACATATCATTTGCAGGCCTGCAATCACCTCCCTTAATTCTTCTGTGTCTCACCCCTCCTTCAGATAGTCTTTAAACCTCTTCAACCAAGCTTTTGGCCTTCGTTTCTAAGAGGTCTTTGTCTCACTTGTTATCAAACTTCACTCAATAATGTTCTTAGTAAGCATCATGCCACATTGTGTAACATAGAGACACCATATAAATACATTTATGTCCACATTTATACTACACGACTGCTTATTTTACTAGAATAGTGCCAACAACATTACAAACACATGCACCTCGCACTTTGTGTCAACCTGTGAATCTTCAGACTATGTCACCCGGGGATTACACAAATAGTATTTTGAGACTGTGTGTGCTGGGTTATAACTACATGTATATGATGTACTGCATTTTACGCCTTGGCCCTGGAGGAACGACGTTTTATTTAGCTGCATACATAGTTGAATGACAATGAACTTGAAAATGAAATTGCTAATTTTCCCCCCCCCCAATTATCAACATTTGCCAACTTCCCCTGAACTAGAGCCATCTCTCTGCCCCTCCAGCCATAACGTTCTTTAAAACACACCTGCAAACATCCAGCTCCTGCTCTTAAATAACCACACACTCTGCATTTGGCCTCTACTTTAACCTTTCAAACTGCTCCAAGGGTGAGGCCTTAGAGAAAAGTAAATTGGTTCTTGATATCTCGTTGTACTGAATCAACCCCAGAAAGAGCCAGCACCCCACCCCACACAACAGTGTTGAACCAACATAAGAGTGATGGGAACTATATGGGAATGTCTTTGAGCCATGGAGAGATTTCCAGTGTAGGCTTGCGTGGAGAAAGGGAGGCAGGGCGATTCATTTTCCTGTGGGCATACTCGGCAAATTTTATTTATTTATTGAGGTACAGCATGGAATAGGCCTTTACAGCACTCTGAGCTGTGGTCCTCCGATCTAATCTTAGCCTAATCATAGGACAATTGACAGGGACCAGTTGATGGACCTACCAACCAGTACATCTTTGGACTGCGGGAGAAACCCAGAGCAGCTGGAGCAAACCCACATAGTCACAGGGAGAAGGTACAAACTTCTTACAGGCAGCGGCAGGAATTGAACCCGGGTCGCCGGCACTGTAAAGCGTGGTGCTAACCACTACTCCACCATATTGCCCTTGCCCAATCTATAGAACAGTATTTATAACAGGATCAATGAAAGATCAAACAGAGTGCGGAGGACAGAGGACAATAAAATGTGCAAATGCGAATATAAACAAATAGCAATAAATAATGAGAACATGAAATGACAAGATAAAGAGTCCTTAAAGTGAGATCATTGGTTGTGGGAACATCTCAATGGATGGGCAAAAGGGTGTTCAGAAGCCTGATGGTTGAGGGGTAATAACTATTCTTGAACCCGGTGGTGCTAGTCCTGAGGCTCTTGTAGCTTCTACCTGATGGCAGCAGTGGCGAGAGAGCACGACCTGGGTGGTGGAGATCTCCGATGATGGATGCTGCTTTCCTGCGACAGCGTTCCATGTAGATGCGCTCAATGGTTTGGAGGGCTTTACCGTGACCATATGAGTCTCCCCAAGGTGCTCCAGGTTCCTCTCTCATTCCAAAGGCCTCCGGGTTAGGATTAGTGAGCGGTGGCCAGGCTACGAAGGCGCTGAAAGTGTGCCGACTCTTGTGGACTACCCAGCGCGATCCTCGCTGATGCGACGCAAGCGATGCATTCCACTGAATGTTTCAATGTTGTATGTAACAGATAAAGTTCATCTTTAAACTTAGATTTACTCTCTCTCCTCAACCCCCGCATCATCCAAAGGGTACTGTGCAGCAAAATAAATACTTTTGAAGTGTAGTCACTGTTAAAACACAGGAAATGCTGATTTGCACACTGCCAGTTCCCAAAAACAATGAGATCATGAATAGAACATCAACTTTAGGACCATTCAATGAGGGATAAGCGTAGGATGGGACACTGGGGAGAAAGCCCATGCACTTCTTTGGAAGAGTGTCATGGGATCTTTGACATCCACCTGAGAGAACAGATGGTGCCTCGGTTCGTGCCTCATCCAGAGGTTCCACAGCAGGATACCACTCCCTCAGTTCAGTCTTGAAGCAGACCTGGTTTCGGCCTTGAACCATGATGAAAATGAGAGCGAAAGCCGTAGACGTCTGGGCATTTCTTGCCTAAGGAGCCGCAGTGGCATATCGAGACACAGAGGGCATCAGTAAGGTTTCTCTTTAATGACTTTTTGATATCCGAGGCCAAAATTTATTTTCCCTTCCCAATAAAGAAGACACAGCAGAGTAGTGGTTAGTGTCACACTTAACCGTGCTAGCTGTAAGGTCAGGGTTCAATTCCTGACGCTGCTTCTAAGGAGTTTGTACATTCTCCCCATAACTGCATGGGTTTCTTCCAGGTTCTCAGGTTTCCTCCCACATTCCAAAGATGTGCGTTTAGGGTTAGGGTTAGTGAGCTGTGGGCATGCTCCATTGGTGCTGGCAGCGTGGCACACCTGCAGGCTGCCCCGCACGTTCCTCGCTGTTTTGATTTGGTGTAAAGAACACATCTCCACGTGCGTTTCGATATACGTGTGACAAATAAAACTAATCTTTAATCTGCCTTCTTGAACCACTGCTATCACGTTGGTGGGGCGGGTGTCCCACAATATTCCTGGGGAGGGAGGTTTAGGACAGAAAAGAAACTGCAACGTTATTGGAAGTCAGTATGATGTGCCTACAAGTGGCGCTGTTCCCATGTTCCTGCTGTCCCTGGCCTCCTTGGTGGCAGAGATCGTGGGTCTGAAAAGGGCTGCAGGAGTAGCTGCGGTACATTTTGTATATGGAACACACTGCAGCCACTGACCAGCATTTCCGGGGATGGGATATTGCATGGGTGCTTTTTAAACAGAGTGCTTTGTAGGGTAACGTAATCTGTAGCAGGATGAACTCTTGGGTTCCTGTTGACCTACGATCTGCCTCGTATGTTTTCATCCGCCATGACGTGCACCGACATCCCCTTGTGTCCGTGGTTTGGATCGGATAAGAGAAGAATTTATTATAGATGGGGCGTAAACCTAAATATATTTTGGTAGATTGCCTTAAACCGGCCCACCAAGATTTGGAGGATTTCGCTACCGTGCCCCCAGCGTCGCAACGTGACCGTGAGCGTGTCTACACACCTCTGAACGAGCCAGGGGCACCTGCTGTTAATTCACCCTAGAAACATAGCACCCGAGCCAGGCAGCTCATCCAAGCTCTGGACAGGCTGACGATGCCAGTTTCAGTGAATTCTGGGGGTCCTGCCTAGGGTAATGCAATAGCTGGAGACGTGCATAATCCACAACCACCGACACTGAGTTGGGGTTCGCTCTCAGAGGCTGCTCTGACACGATGACATAATTACAAATCTTTTTTTTAAAACCGCACTTCACGCTCTGTGTTTTTCCTCCAACTTAAAACGCCTCTGCCGTTTTATTTTTGGAGACTTCCAGTTTTATCCTACAAGGAGTTAAGATGCATTCATCCAGGCAAAGTGGAGACTGTTCTATCACATTCCTAACTTGTACCTTGCATATGGTGGGAAGGCTCTGGAGAATCAGAAACAAGAGTTTTTGCAGGTGCTGGAGATCCAGAGCAACACACACGAAATGTCGGAAGAACTCCACAAGTCAGGCAGCATCCATGGAGGGGGATAGACTGTCGACATCTAAGGCCGAGATCATTGATCAGGTGTGACCAAGGGTCACCACTGAAATATAGATATTTAATTCCTCTCCGTAGATGCTGCCTGGCCTGCTGGGTTCCTCCAGCATTTTGTGGGCATTGCCCTGGAGAATCAGAAGTGGAGTGGCTTGCCGCAGGATGCATGCCTTCTAACCCACCACAGCAGCCACAATATTTTATGTGGCTGGACTAACCGAGTTTCGGTAATGGTTACTCATGGACTGTTGTTTTGGGGGGGGGGGGGGATGCCTTGTTCCCATAAGACTAGAATTGTGTCATTCAGCCCTCAAATCTTCTCCTCCATTTATTATCCCTCTGAACACCATTCGCCTACCTACTTCCTCGACCTTTGACACCATAAAGAGACCGCATTCACTCCAAACGGCAAAGAGGCTGTCACCGTGCAGCCTTAACTCTTCTGAGTAGTGCCAATGCAACACAGGCAAGCGGAACCAGTTTCAGTTGAAAGAAGTTCTCCAAAAAAAAAATGGAAGCCCTGCAAGATACCCAGGCAAATCTGAAACCGAGTGTGATTCAGACAGAGGCACCTGGCGTAGTCTGTCCCTAGAGAGCAGAAGCCTCTGTTTGTTCTCCAGGTATACAGCACCTGATTGGGTTGCCGCATACCCACAATGAGTTCCGCTGCACTGCCTCATCACTAATTGCTACTTTGCACCTGTGAATTTATATTTTCTGTGCGATTTTCATGTCAATACAATGAAAGGAGGCGGGGAATGAGCTGAACTCACTTTGTTTTCTCAATGCCAGGGGCCACACCTTCCCCCATTGTGTTCCCAGTGTTCTAGCTCGGTAGCAGTACACTAGGGCTGTGGTTAGGTTACTAGATGGCAGCTGGAGCCTTGATCCAGAGATGGGTGTTTGAAACCCACCATTGTGGCTTGGCAATTTAAATTAGATAATTAGCTAAAGCTGGAGGTTTTTAAAAAAAGAAAAAAGCTGTTCTCTGTGACTTTAATCACAAAACTCTCAGGTTGCTATAAAAATGTAAAATTATCACTTGAGTCACCTTTTGAAAGGTGATGGATCAGTTTTGGATAATGGGATTAAAATGGAAGGGTGCCTGCTGGTCAGCAAGGACAAGTAGGGCAGAATGGCCTGTTCTCATGTTACACAATTTTGTGAAACCCTGCATAGATGTGACTTCAGCCCCAAAGCAATACAGTCAACTCTTAACTCGTCTCCCTCCAAATGGACTAGGGTTTGGAGGCTTGCATGCCTCAATGACCCAGAGAGCGATGTTGGCTTCAGTCAGGGCTTTATGCTTTGGCTCCTGGTAGGGTCTCCCATGCCAACCAGGTCAAAAAGGTAGAGGCCAGACTAAGAGTGGTCCACCGGTCCTCCAGGTTCTGGGTTTCATCTCTGGGCTAACAACTTTGATTGGCCAGAGAAAACTATTACAGGAACAACAATGAAGAATCCTTCTGCATCTGAGTGCAACAGTATTCCTGAGTCTCCACCCAGGACTTCTATGGCTTATAGAGGTGAAAGCAGAGGAGAAGCTACTGCATGATGAAGGAAGCACTGCCAAGACCAAGACTAAAATTGGTGGCCAAGGACAGACAGAGATGGAGGACTCTCATTGCTTCCCTAAATGACAGCAGTGTAACTGGCAGTGTTAGTAAGTACGTTCACAAGTCTGGCCAGTTCAGGGGCATTTAAGGATAGGCAATGAATGCTGGCATTTACAGCCTATGAATGGATTTATAAATGATGGCGGCGCACCATCTCAACCAGACACTTCACCATACGACTGTTCTGCCTGTACAAATCAAGACAGCTTGCCTTAGATCTGGCCATCAGTCATCGCTCGAACAGCAAATTGTAGCAACTGTGACCATTTTAAGTGGCGGAGCACATTCAGAGGGATAAATAGACTGCTCCTGTCTTCTATGTCGAAGTCTATAAGACACAGGAGCGCAGAATTAGGCCATTCAGCCCATCGAGTTTGTTGCACCATTCAATCATGCCTGATTTACTATCCCTCCAAACACCATACTCCTGCCTTCTCCCCATAATCTTTGATGCCCTTACTAATCAGGAACCGATCAACCTCTACTTTTGATATATCCAATGACTGTGGAGGCCAAGCCATTGTCGACACTGATACCTCACCTCCAAACAACTGATCTATCACCAATAACACAAGACCTAACCTCACAACTCTTGACTAGCTCAGTATCACATTTTCCAACTAATCCATCACCCCCTTGCCTCCCCACAATTCCTTATTTCCAGTGTTTTCATAAGGGAGATTGGAATCAATCCGGAATGGTGATCCGGTGCACAATGGAATCAGTTTGGAGATTGGTATTAGATAGTAATGGTTTGGCAAATCAACACAGAAGGAATGATTAGAAGAAACACTGAACGTTACACCTGCACTTCAGGGTGAAAGCACGGAGGCAGATCACATGGCACTGCCTAGAAAAAGACATAGCAAGTTCAAAATGCTCATGGCCCTTTACCCATTCCTTAACTCCAAACATAATGCGCAGTACACTTTCGTGTAGCGGTTAGCACAATGCCTTACAGAATGCCAGCAGGAAGATCAAGGTTCAATTCCTGCCACTGTGTGTAAGGAGTTTGTACATTCTCCTCGTGACCGCCTAGTCTTCCTCCCACGTTCCAAACACATACAAGATAGTAAATTGAGTGAAAACTACAGAAGCACGCAACACTTGTGGGGGTGTACCCAGCATATTAGCGATGTGTCGCACTGTATGTACAGGTGACAAATAAATCTAATCTTCAATATTATTCTCACCAATTATTCTTTAATTACTCTCCGTTAAAGTTCAAAAAGGACAATGACCTTCTCATGGTGTTTGAAGGCTTGAGTGCTTCAATGACCCGGAAATCTATGTTGGTTGGATTTGGGGCCTTGTGCTTTGACTCTTGGTAGGGTCAAAGGGCAGAGGCCAGACTAAGAGTGGTTCACCGATCCTCCAGGTTCAGGGGTTCAGCTCAGGGCCAACAACCCTGACTGGAAAAACAAAAATGTTACAGAATACCAATGAAGAATCTTTCTATATCTGTGTGCAACAGTATTCCTGAGTCTCCATGGTATTCCTGACCGATAGCAGTGAAAATTGAGAGGAAGCTACTGGCACAATGAAGGATGCCCTGAACACTGCCAAGACCAAAATTGGTTTTGATGGTCAAAGACGGAGATGGGGGACCTTCAGTGCTGCCCTAAATGTTAGTACCATAGCAGGCTGTAAGGGGACTCTCCTTTAGAAAGATTGTATCCTGTGGGATCTTGCTCTGCACAAATTGGATGCCACATTTCCCCACACCACAGCAGCAAAATGGTCTGTTCTCCACCTGAATTTTCTTTGAAAGGATGTGAGCTCATCCAACACTTCCGGTTGTCTTTGACTACATGGTTGTCTTTAACATTATTTAATTTCCCTCCAATTTACACCTTATCATGGGGTTGCAGAAAACCGACTTGAGGGGAGGTTCACCTATTACATTGCCAAATGGAACATATAGTCCAGAAGCCCTGTTCTATGAAACATAAAATCATTCCCATATAAATCTGAAGGTTCTGAGTCACCATGCAATTAATTAAGAAACTTGAAGCCATTTGTTTCTCTGAAAGACTTGCATTTCTTAATATTTTCTCTATTAACCCAAGGAAATGCTTAGTGCATCTTGCATAATTCTAGATTCTGGAATATTGCATCACAGTCGAGACAAAGGGACAAGTCAACAAGAAACAGCTCTGCTATTGGCTGGGCCTTACCTGCACATCACTTCATGAGTAAGAAGCACCCGGCACATTTCTGGGTTTTTATTTTGACCCTCGTAGACAATTGGCTGCAAAGAGAGTTTGATAATTATTCATCAGCTCGGCGTCGCGTGGAAACCAGGGTTTGTTAGGAGCGAGGACATTGGTCAAACTGGTGAACAGCGCCAGTCTACCAGACACACAATGGAGGAACTCAGTAAGTCTGGCAACACCTACGGAGGGGAATTAACCGGAGAAGTTTGGGACCGAGGCCCTTCATCGGGACTATTTATTCCCCGCCCTAAAAGCTGCATGACTTGCTGAAGTCCTTCAGCCTTTTGTGCGTGTTGTTTAAGATTTCCAGCATCTGTAAGATTCTCTTGCGTTGACCCTTTGGTCTTTGGGTCCATTTGAAGATCCTTTAGCAATTTGCTCCGGCTAAGATGGCCTCTGGATGACCATGTCCTGACTCCCCTCCCATCCAAATCAAACTAAATTTGATTTGCTTTAAACTTCAAATTTCGTGATCTCTTCGCAATTTCTTTTCAACGCACCAATTCTCTTGACACCCGGAATTACTTCGCCCAACTCGGCACCGTCCAATGCCAATGGCGGTTAACAAAGGGGGTCGAAAGTTACGTTAAATAAAATGAATACATGATTGGAAGAGTTGGAAACGTGTTGCTAATTGGCTCAAGCGTTGCTTATTCTAGGCTAATCCGTGCAGCTTCCCGACGGGACGTTTGCTTCTAGATGCATTGACGTCACGGGATAAAGTACGCAGCTGTTAAATGTACTAGGGGACTCGATGGTGCAGTGGGTGAGACGCTATCCTCTCACCTCTGAGACCTGGGTTGCAACTCAGCCCAGACTGACGGGATGAAGATTTCCTCCTGCCGGCAGCTGCGACGATCCCCCAGTGGAACGAGGATCCGTCTGTTGGTGCCCCATGTGAAACGGTTCTGGGGGTGTCACAGCCAATTCCTACCGGAGCCAGCGTGCGTGCAGTTCCTGTCATAAAGGGTCAGTCTCACTCACAGAGGCGCATGTGCCACAAGGAGTGAATTTACTGCTATCCTACCGAGGTACGAGCCCTAAGGAGCTGGCCAGAGAAAGGACAGATTTTCCTGCCCTGGAAATGATTGATGTCGGCAATGTATGACCAACATTAAAAAACAAACCCGTAAATAAACGATTATTAAATTAGTTCACATCAGTGACAAGTTCAGCACTCTGGCACTATATAAAAAAATTGTCACAATTCGGATATAGTCATCTGATGTATCTCCCAATTCACGCCAGAATCAGATTCAGGTTTAATATCAGTGGCAAACGTTGTGAAATGTGTTGTTTTGCGGCAGCAGTACATTGCAATGCATAATAATATAACACTATTATAAATTACAGTAAGTACACATATATTAAAAGGCTTAAATTAAATAAGTGGTGCAACTTTTTTAAAGTAGTGAGGTACAATGTCCATTCAGAAATCTGATGGCAGAGAGGGAAAGGCTATTCCTGAATCGCTGAATGTGTGCCCTCAGGCTCCTGTACCCCTCCCTACTGATTGCAATGGAGAATGTGTATTTTCCATGACTCACCTGACCTCTGTGGACAATATCTCTTCCCGCCCTGTTATGCCTTACTCTTCTGGAAAAGTTTGGTAGGCAGTGTTATCGATTAAATCACCCCTCTAGAACCTTGTCATTTCCGGATCTCTGAGCAATGACTAACAGGTTCTTAACTAGCCTGATTCAATCAACTGTGAAAAGAAGAGTGGATGGCTTTTTGCCTTTCTAGTAAGGTACCCGTTCACCGCCCCTACCCACCGCCAGGAGTGCGTGTGACTCGGTAGTTCACCTGCATAGATCGAATAACAAAAAGCATGATTGATAACGATCGTGCGTACTCGGGACGCTGAGAGATTAATTTACAAATTAACCTTTATTTTCCCCCGTAACTCCGACTGTGATAGAAGTTACGACTAACTTCTCTAAGAGAGAAATAGTTTTGAAAAGTTTGAAAACTTTTCAAAACGATTTACTGATTGTGTTAAGTATAAAGCTTTTTTAAATTCTAAATCAAGTCTGAATTTAAATAGAACTGCCTATGATCACAAAGTCCACTAAAGTAATTAAGACCGTCTCAAGTTTACAGAGGGTAAACTCCTTTGCGTCGTCATCGGCTTCTGCTGCCTACACGATAGTAATAGCTCCCCGTTTTCTTTGTTAGTCAAGGTAAGTGTACAACGGGTTTTAGTTGTGGTTAATCCATCACTTCAATTGACTTAGAATTGTGACTTTGGGAAAGTTTGGCAGAATTGCGTGTAACATTCTGGGAGTCACGCGGAGGCAAGTGCAATTAATTTCAGTACCTGTTTGGTCACGGAATCGATGAGTCGCACGTAGAGATCCTGCTCCGTTCGCACACCTGTACAGAATCAGAACCAGGTTTAATACCACCGGCATATGTTGTGAAGTTATTAACTTTACGGTATTACGTACAATGTAATACATGATAAATAAATATAGGGGAAATAATGAATTACAGTAAGTATATGGATGGTTACTAGTTAGGTTAAAATAAGTAGTGTAAAAAAAACAGAAATTAGAAAGTAGTGTCGTTCATGGGTTCAGTGTCCATTCAGAAATCAGATGGCAGAGGGGAAGAAGCTGTTCCTGAATCACTGAGTGTGTGCCTTCAGGCTCCTGTACCTCCTCCCTGATGGTAGCAATGAGAAGAGGGCATGTCCTGGTGACGGGGGTCCTCGATGATGGACGCTGCCTTCCGAAGACACCGGTCCGTGAATGTGTTTTGGATTCCACGGAGGCTAGTGCCCATGATGGAGCTGACTAATTTTACAAGTTTCGATCCTGTGCAGTCACCTCCCCCATCTGAGACGGTGATGCAGCCAGTCAGAATGCACTCCACGGAACGTTTGTAGAACTTTCCGAGTGTTTTAGTTGATAAACCAAATCTCCTCAAACTCGTAATGACATATACCCGCTGCCTCGCCTTCTTTATAGCTGCATCAATATGATACGTCCAGGTTAGGTTAGGTAACCGCTAGCAATAGAAACGTCGTGTGTGAAACCAACTAAGCAGAAAAGGGCCGTGAAGATAACCGTCACGTCACGTCGCTGACCTGAAGTGTGATATTTAGCATTTACCGGCGCTGTACGCTGCTGGGTTGACCCAGAAAGCGTGCGCTGAGATCGGGCTCGCAGAAAACGTGCGATGCAGAGGGAGGCCAATCGGCCCCTTTTGTCCGTGGCGATTGACAAAGAGTCACGGAGTTTGATCAACCTCCACGCAGCGCATTTTTGTCCCGCAGTTCACGCTGAGGTGAACTGTTTCAGGTGGACGGACAATCTCCGCCTTCATCGTGCTTTCGAGCAGTGAATTCCAGTCAGCGACTACTGCACCCCATCCTCCGTTTCCCGGTCTCCCTGAAATACCGCGCAGGAACAGGCCCTTCGGCCCACTATGCCTGTACCAACCATGACGTCAAGTTAAACTAATCCTACTTCCTGTACAGGGTCCGTATCCGTCCATTCTCTGCGTGTTAATGTGTCTGACTAAATGCCACTACTGTGTCTGCTTCCGCCCCTGGCAGTGCGTTTCCGGGCACCTACCACTCACTGTGTTAAAAAGAATCACCCCTTACGTCTCCCTCAACCTTCCCCCCCCCCCCAATCATTTGAAAGCTATATGCTCTGTATTTGACATAACTACCCTGGAAAGAGAGACTTCGACTATCTACCCTAACTACTGACGAGCCTGTCATTGTAAACTTCCGTCACCTCTCCACTCAACCTCCGACGCTCTGGAGAAAACAGCTCAACTTTGTCCAACCTCGGCAATCGGCTAATACTCTCTCATCCTGGTGAGGATCTTCCGCCACCTTTTCAAAGCCTTCACATCCTTCCTATAATGGGGCAAGCAGAACCGAACACACTACCCGAGGTGCAGCTGAATCAGAGCTTTATACAGCTGCATCCGAATGTCCCAACCCATGCTCGGTGTCCTAAGTGACTAGAGCATTATGAGGCTTCGTAAGGTCGTGATCGGGGTGCTGTCAACAGCTTTGGGCCCCTTCTCTAGGAATCTGCTGGCATTGGAGAGGGTCTTGAGGGGGTGCGCGAGAATTATCTTGGGAATGAAAGGGTTAACGTACGAGGGGCGTTTGATGGCCCTGGGCCCGTACTCGCTGGAGTGTTTTTTTTTAGAATGAGGAGGAATCTCAGTGAGAGTCATCAAATATCGAAAGACTTAGACAGAGTCGACGCGGGGGTGGGGGGGGGGGGGAATAGTTCCAACGGTCCAGGCCCAGAGGGCGCAGCCCCAGAACAGAAGATGAGGAGGAACTTCTCTAGGCAGAGGGTGGTGACTCTGTGAAACTCATTGCTGCAGACGGCTGTGGTGGTCAAGTCGTTGGGTTTAGTTACAGCGCGTGTTGATAGGTTCTTCATTAGTAAGGTCATCAAAGGTTGCGGTGAGGAGCTACGAGAATGGGGTTGAGAGGTTTAATAAATCAGCCATGATCCAATGGCGCAGCAGATTCAATAGCCTCCTATGTCTTAGGGGCTTTTCCCACATGCCCTCGTTACCACCTGGTTACTTGTGCTGCCACTTTCAGAGATCTATGGACTTGGTCCATCCGTACATCAATCCTCTTAAGGGTCCTGCCATTTACTGTGTGCCCTCAAACTTCAAAGTAAATTTATTCTCAAGGTACGTACATGTTACTATATACTACCCTGAAATTCCTTTATTTCCCCTTGCAGGCATCTCCAGGGGAAAATACAATAAAATTTTACCCAAAATTTTACCCAAAAAAAACATAAGTAAACAAGCTTCAAATAAATAACGCCAAGAACATGAGTTGTAAAGAGTCTTTGAAAGTGAATCTGTAGAATCAGTTCAGAGTAGTGGTGAAGGCCCTTCCCTTACATTTGACCTCCCAAAGTGCAACACCAGACACCTGCCCGATGTAAATGCCCTTTCTCCGCCAATAACTGCAGCTGATTCACATCTTGCTCTATCCTCTGACAACCTTCTTCGCCAGTTTTTGTGTTGTCTTCCAACTTACTCGCCAGAGCACATAGATTTTCATCCAGGTCATTAGTATATACTGAAAACAACAGAAGTCTGAAGACTGATGCCTGCGGGACCCCACTGGACAGAGAGCTCCAGTGAGAATAACAGCACTCCACCAATATCCTCTGTCTTCTGTAGCCAAGCCAAATCTGAATGCAATCGGTCAAATCGAGTAGAACCCATGTGTATTATTCTTCTGGGGCAGCCTACCGTAAGGAACTTTGTCAAATACTCTACAAAAATCCGTGTCCACAACATCCTCTGTCCTCCATCAGTCACCCTCGTCACCTTCACGAAAAAAAAGCCAATCAAGTTTGTAAACTAAGACCTGTCCCTTACAACTTGTCACCGATTCTTTTAACTTTCTTTTTTTCTTTTCAGTTCTTCGGCAGAACTGAACTGAATAGCAGAAAGAAGTGAAAGTCTCCTTCCTTTCAGTGAACTCTATCTAGCCCATTCAGATACTCTACACACCTGAGACGCGCCTCAGTTTATGCCTGAAATGTACCGGTCGTTTCTCTCAGTTAGTATGCGGACTGTACTTGCCCCTTTTCTCGCGCGTATGTTTTGCCCTTCTATTGGTTATTTTTTACGTCTAATTCTTTATCTTTACACGAACTCCGTTTTTTTCACTTTGTCTTGCAGGTATCTCATCTGGGATCATGGAGGTTGTTAAACTCGGTTTTATATGTCTTGCATTCAATTTGGGATAATTTAATTATCAAGGTATTGTCAATGTCTGGAATTCCTACGTACTCCAGGGTGTTTTTCGGTGGGGTGGGGGTGTGCATGCACTTATCTTTGTTGGGTCGTTGTGGTTCCTTGTCGGGTGAAACTGAGACCAAGCTCTTCATTTCAGTTCGTCGGAACCGTGTATTGTTTGCCTGAGCTCTTGTTAGTTTTTCTAGTTAATTTTTGTAATAAATCTTTGGTTGTGTTTGAATCGCCACAGTCTCTGTAATTCCTGCACTCGAGTTCGCTAGTGATCCTTCAGTATTTTATACATCGTGAAATGTCTCTCTTTCTATACCAGAAAATAATTCGTTAATTGAATAAAACAACTGGGAAACTGTTCCAAAATTGTGATTTTGGAGGAAAAACGAATACCTCTTCTAAAAATAAAGATCCACAGTGAGAGCTTTGACTTAGTCGTCCTGCTGAGACCGAACTTAACCCTGCTCTGTCCTTACTGAGAAGCATTTGCTTCTTACTGGTTTCTTACGCGGGTATTTGGAAAGTAATTGATCGACTCCAAGTTGCAGGTAGAACTAAGGCTCTCCCTCGATTTTGAGGGGTGGTGGGCTTCACGAACATTTCAACCCCAATGCTTCCATATCTCCTTACGACAGAGAAAGAAGCCATTTGGCCCATTGAGTCAGTGCTGGTTCGTGGAGCAAAGCCATTCCCCATTCATTTTTCGTGAACCTTAGTCACCAATTCTGGCCCACCACCCCCTGCCCCCGCCGTGCTCTAGGATCTACAGTCACCTGCGCACCAGCGGCAATTTGCAATGCCCTGCCAACCCTCCGTCCGCGTATCTTTGGGATATGGGAGGGAACCAGAGCACCCGGGGGAAACCATTCGGTCAGAGGGAGAACGTGCAAACGCCACACAGCCCACACCAGAGGTCAGGATCCGAATCCCGCTCACTAAAGGAGCGTGAGGAGGTTATCCGAACGGCCGACACACAAACACTTTAATCGGTGCGCTTTGCACTAGATTGTACCGAAGGAGGATGAAGTGCTGATATGCGACGTTTTGGGCTGTCTTGATAGACCCCCTCGCCCACTGCCCATCTATCCCCAGCTCAGCTAACTGCGAGTTATCTGAGAGACTCACCATTACTGTACAGCAACTGAAGCTTGTAATGCGTCCCGTTATTCGTCTTATCATTCCCCGGCTCCTGAAAGAATAATTTTGCAGATTTGAGCAGGAAATTCTCAACTCTGTGCTTTTGCTGCGTTAACAAAACACTACCTTCACTCTTTAGAGCGAAAGCGGATGTAAACACGAAATTAAACCCGCTGTAATCCGCCGAGCAAACTTGAGAGAGATTCCCACAGTCATCAAACATTATATTTGTGACAAAGCTTCTCATGCAGTAATATTTTACTATGACTTAAATAGAATTCAAAGTGCCCAGTTTATTTTATTAAAATTGTACAGGGCGTTGGTAAGGCCGAATTTGGAGTATTGTGTACAGTTCTGGTCACCGAATTATAGGAAAGTTATCAACAAAATAGAGAGAGTACAGAAAAGATTTACTAGAATGTCACCTGGGTTTCAGCACCTAAGTTACAGGGAAAGGTTGAGCAAGTTAGGTCTTTATTCTTTGGAGTGTAGAAGGTTGAGGGGGGACTTGATAGAGGTATTTAAAATAATGAGGTGGATAGATCGAGTTGACGTGGATAGGCTTTTTCCATTGAGAGTAAGGGAGATTCAAACAAGAGGACATGATTTGAGAGTCAGGGGGGCAAAAGTTTAAGGGTAACACGAGGGGGAACTTCTTTACTCAGAGAGTGGTAGCTGTGTTGAACGAGCTTCCAGTAGAAGTGGTAGAGGCAGGTTCGGTATTGTCATTTAAAGTAAAATTGGATAGGTATATGGACAGGAAGGGAATGGAGGGTTATGGGCTGAGTGCGGGTCAGTGGGATTAGGTGAGAGTAAGCGTTCGGCACGGACTAGAAGGACCGAGATGGCCTGCTTCCGTGCTGTAATTATTATATGGTTATTTCTGACATTCTCGTTAGTCGCTGAGGTGCAGTGACATGATCATTAACCAAAAAAAGTTTTTCTTTTCCGGTGTTAACTTGACCGCCAGGAAGAGGGATATGTAAAAGTGGAGGGAATTACCTCTACGTCCCCTCTCCACCCAAAAAAAGGTGGATCTGATAAATTGGATAAAAATAGAAACAAGCACAACAGATGGTGGAAATTAAAATAGACATGGAAATCTCTGGAAAGACTCAGCAGGTCAGGCAGCATCTGTGGGAAGAGAAGCGGGATTAACGTTTCAGGTAGTCAGAACTCATTGAGTTGGACGGTGTCTCCAGCAAACATTTTGGACTGAGTGTTTAAGTTTGAGTTTTCTAGGCCTGCGGATGGTTGCGACCTTTCGGCTGTTTTGGCTGGTCCCTTTACCAGCGTCGGGCCAGGCATTCACATATTAATAAATGCCTTTAGCTATGGGGTGGGGAGGGGGGCTTACGCTCGAAGCCGGGTGAGAAAACTGTCAACGCAACAGACACAAAATACTGGAGGCATCAGGCCGGGCAGCATCTATGGAAATGAGTGCACACAGTCGACTTTTCGAGCCAAGATCCTTCACCAGGTCCTTACTCCTTTCCATGGACGCTGCCTGACCTGCTGAGTTCCTCCAGCGTTGCCTGCGCGTTGCTTTGGATTAAGACAACCCTCCCGACTTGAGACCGAATTCTATTCCTCGTCTGACTCGATCCGACCTCCCGACGAATAACGACGCCGGAGAACAGAGCAGCGGGGCTGGGAGCTCCCAGATTACGGCAGCGGTTATCGCAACGCAAAGTACACCTGTAGCTTGAGGTTGCAAAGCTCTCTCTTTCTTTCTCATTCACACACTCCTCACGCAATTACACTCTTACATGCACTCTAAATCATTCACACACACACACACACACACACACACACACACACACACACACACACACACACACACACACACACACACACACACACACACACACACACATAACCACTCTCTCAAAAACATTCTTTCACACACTTGGACGCACTCTGAACTCACGCAGACAAATTATGTCTGACAAATTAATATAAACATTTTCAGATACACGCAGACAAATTTCTCTCACACCTACATTCACAATCACACGCAAACCTCTCGCACATCTGCACAAGTTCACTCGTACATAACCACGCACGCTATTTCTAGCTCTGCGACACACAAGTTCAAACTTTTGCTCAGTCTTATCGTTTAGTCGCATTCAAACTCCGAGACAGAACTAACAAAAGGGTCCGACAATGTTTTTAAATTTTGCTTGAATTTTTCGTGTCAACCCCACCGTAGAGGCTTTTTGTGTGGGGGCTGGTTTGGAGACCGGGATCCTGATTAATTTAGGGACTTTCTGCTCGCTCGCTCACTCCTTTTTTTCCGGCACAGATATCCCTGTATCCCATTGTCGCACGTACCAAATCTTTCTCCACAAAGTCTGTGAAGGTAGTCCTCTCGATCTCCACCGGCTGCCCCTGCCTGTCATAAAGCGCAAGGACGAAATGGAAAAAGTTGGACTTTCTCAGGTTCGAGGGAGGCTGTTTCTCGAAGTGCGCTCTGGCCAGAGCCACGCCGCTGGGGAGAGAGGGAGAAAAACAGGAATCATTTTTCCCAACCACTTGGAGTCGTGGGAATCGCCCGCGTTAGTGACTCCTTATCAAACTTCGCAAACGCATAAGTCCGTCGCCCAAGTTTCCCACAAGCTGCGTATAAATGTAATTTATCAACCACCCGTTCCCAACATTAAAATAAAAGTGAAGCGTCGGTAATCTGTCCGGCCCCCTAACGAGAACTACGGGCTGGGCTCAGAAAGAAGGACCAAGAAGATTTGCCGCTAGTTTCTGAGTTATGTCAGCTGTGTTCTACAGCAAAATCGTGCTAAAATAATACACGGGAAACCGAGGTGAGCGTGGTTTGTAGAAATAATTTCAATAAATTTGTATTTAGCGCCTTTTAAGTGCTGTAATCTTTGCTAATATTTGTAAACTACACAGTTACCCTTCCTATTGTGCGCGTTTAGTAACTCGACGCAAAACAGTCGTTCGGCAGACTGCAGAATCACTTAAACGTCTGATGAAAAGGAACGCTTAACGGATCGAAGCGATCTGAATCAAACCTGCTACCTCCAATGGCTAATTATGAAAGTCAAACCGGAATATATAATAATGAAGTACGGCATATTTAATGGAGAAAGTGTTCTTTTAAAAGAGCACAGAACAATCTTCGGGGGCGGGGCGCGCGGGGGGAGTGGAATAAAACTGCTCAGACAATTCAATAAAATAATGTATAACTTGGAAATATACATCCAGAGAATGGTCATATCAGGACTTGGATGCAGGGACACAGACTTTAAAGATCCCAGTGGAACCTTTTAAACGGCTTTGGCAGTTTTACAGTGGATGGAAGTATGGTGTTTTTCTCAAGAGAGAACAAAATACAGAGGGAAATAATTTTGTATCAGTGCCTTAAAACATGATTATTCACTTAAAATATAAAAACGTATTTAATGTGAGATGTTTAAAAGATACTTAAGAAAATAGTATGGTTTTCGAAAGAGAAAAGTTCAAATTTAAGTCGGCCAAACGTTGGGGAAAAATAAGTGATTCGTGTATTTTCTGATTTCAGCTCCAGCTTTCAGAATATATGTTTCAGTTTCGGGTTCAGCAGGTAATTCACAGTTCTCCCTCGTCCCATAAGGAGAGTGTTGAGAAGTGTGTGCGTTAAGTAAGCACACGGAACGGATTAAGATATTGCCGAACATTACGTTTTGTGTTAGGCTGACTGTCAGCGCGATCTTGGTTCACCTTGTAAATCAATCAATTGCAAGTCGCCGGCTGCAGCCACGCGTCCCTCTGCTATATCCTACAAAAGGTATTCCGCCAATGTTGTGACTTTCAAGTCTGTTGCATGTGGGGGGGGGGGGGGGGATATTCACGAAAGAGGCGCTCACTCAAAATCCTAACCCAAACACTTTTGGGGACAAAATTTTGCCCTGATCATATTAAGTATGCCCCTGGACAGAACAACGCGCGATTAAGCGTTTATTATATAAACTCGGTATTTAAAGAATTTTAAAAAACACGCATATTTGAGAGATCTCTTACATTGTAATTGGGGAAGAAGCAAACTGTGTCACATGTGAATGGAACTCCTGACATAGGTACTACAAATATTTTCCTGTTTCCCCTCCCCCCCCCCCCCCCCCCCACACACACACACCTCGCGCACTGAGTTATAACCCTGTGCCCTGTAAGTCCTTAATTTTAAATCACCGGGAACTGAAGGGTTATGATTTGAGTCAATATTAGTTAAAGAGATGGTTGGAATGCGGGGTACAGTGGCAGGTGGGATGGGCGAGGAGGCTGTCAGTCGCGCCTGTGATAATTGTCAAGCTGATGACATCCTGTCTCGGGACCTTACCTCTGAGCCGCAACGTTGGCCGCCACTACGCCAACGGTCCGGACCCAAGATCTAACCGCCTCCATTCCACCGCCTGTCGATTTGTCTTTGATATCAGGCCCTCCTCTGGGTAAATGTTCCTGAATCCCAAACATTTAAAATAACAAGAGCAAATGATTAACACTTCAGTCTGTCTCTTTTTTTTCTGGATAAATAACGCTGGAAATCCAAGGATCGAAAGCTCCGATGATTCTGTCGCAGCGTCCAGGAAAGGAGTTGCACTGAAGATCTCCAGAGCGCAGAGATGACCAAGGCGTTAGCAGAGAAGTTTTTTTTTGTGGGGGGTGCGCGATAGATTTATTTTCTTCTAAGTGTTGTCATCCTTCAAGCCGAAAACAAAACAACCGGGCGAGAAATCGATCACCGTCTAACAAGCTTCATCTGTTTGGGAAGAAATTGATCGGCGCGCATTTACACCCATACACACTGGCATACATATGCACTCACAAATATCACATATACACACACAAACACACACACACACACACACACACGCACACACACACACTCACACACACACACACACACACGCACACACACACTCACACACGCACACTCACACAGACTCGCACACACAACACACGCGCACACACTGTCACACGCACAAACGCAGAAAGTCCTTAATCCAAGGTAGTTGGGGTGCAGATTTGAGGGCCCTCGTCTCCCACCGGCTCGATTGGTACACTGCGCTCCGCAAAAGCTTTGAGTGTAATGAATGATTTCTCTGTGGGAGGGCCGCGGCAGTAACTGACAGGTCCGGGAGCGCGGAGGAGGTTCCTAGTACTACGCATTTTTTGGATGGTGTCGGCTATTTCCAGATTGGATAAGGGATTTGATTTATGCACGCCCTTTCTGCCAGCTGTCACCAATAGATGCACATTATTACCATGATTCAGGAATAAGATGTGGAAAGTCAGTTAAAACAATCTTAATCCAAAGATTCACACAGATTGATCTAGTCTTGGGGGGCGTTGAATCTATTGTGCGCACGTGTGCCTTGTGGAGGTCATGCGCTCTCAATCTATCAATTCTTTTCTCGGTCATTAGCTGTCTTTCTGACCAGGCCACAGGTTTTCAATCGCTGTCCCTGCTACTGTCATCCTCTGGTTTACTGCCTCTGACCCTGTCACTCCCTGGGTCCACCGCTTCCACCCTGTCTCTCTGTTTATTCCTCACTCCGTTTATTTCTGACACATTGTATTTTCCGTCATGTTCTCTTTTTCTCCTTTTCTGTCAGTTTTCCGGATCTCCTCGGTGCTCCAGAGACTGGAGGCTACTGTCTCCGATCCAGTTACTTTCCGTGGTGTTGTCTGTCGCTCCCTCCCTCCCTCCCTCTCTCCCCCCCCCCCCCGCCACTTTGTGTGTGTGTGTATGTCCTCCCCCCCCCCACCAATTCAACGCACCTCTTCACCACCCCCATTCCCACCCCGTATCCCGGGTCTTTCTTTCTCTTCCAATCACATTTCCGTTTCTCCCCTGGCCCTCTACTTTCGCCTATTCCCATTCTCTTTCTGACACCCTCTACTTTCTGTCCACTGGTTTCTTAACTCTGCCCCCCCCCGTTCTCGCTCCCACCCCCCCCCCATTATTTTCAGTGGCGTTTTGCCCTTACAGTACTGTATCCTCTTCTGCTCCCGTCAGTCTTTGTAACTGCCCCATCTCTGTTTTCACCCCGTACGTCTGCACCTCTCCTTGTTACCTTTTTTTTTGCCTCTCTCGTGCTGATATTTTCACGAAAGCTAACACTACATCCCGCTGAGTTCCTCCAACATTTTGTGTGCCATCCAATTTTAAAGTGCCTTTTGCTTTCCGCTTCTCCGGGGCTACCTGTTCTATTTGAGTTCCGCCCCGCTCATTCGAGTAAATCAATTTCCTAATTTTAATCCCACGTCTATTAAGCTGAGAGTTGCTACAGAAAGAAAAAAAAATCGAATGGTTGCACTTTGACAACTGATGCTGACTTTAAATTTTATTTCTTCTTCTATGTCTTATGGTCTCGTCGGAAGCTTCTCCCCCTGCACCCCTGTACCCCCCCCCCCCCGCTCATACACCGCAGCTACCGCTATACCTCTGCGCCGTCTTCATGACAGACTCAAATACAGTTTAAAATTCAGGATAGCAGTTGCGATAATTATTCCGCAAGTTTGGCTGAAGCGTTTCCAACCTAAGCAATTGCGAAGCTTCTGGGAGACCGAAGTTTTTCTTTTCCCTAAATGATTAATTTTTTCAAATGCTGACTTAAAAATTATATCTGTTAAATATATATAACATTAAATTTTACCATATGTAGCAGTGACTGGAAATATCTAAATTCGTTGTTAAAAGTTAATATCTCAAAATACATATCAATATCAGCAACATATTGGAGCTATTTCATGTTAATATGTAACGGTATAATATATTGGTTATGATGATTAGTAATAATGTATACTATAACAGTTCGAGTTATTGCAGATTAATATGTAACAATATAATAAATTGGTTATGGTGATGAGTTGTAATATATAACTGTTCTCGTAATTATTGCTAACATTATAAATGAATTTATGTAGCATAGATGGATTTATGTAGGTAAACGCATGTTTGACGTATCACGTCATTGTTTATGCAAAAATAATTTCTCTTGTTGTGTTAAACATTTTGGTTAATTTTTTGGAGGTGCATACATGAAGAAATAAAACGTATTTCTCGCGTATTTGTGTTTTAAGCAGTTGCTGCGAAGGGGGAAGGCAGGGGACAAATCGATTGTGAAAGAAGCTGCGGAAAGAATCTTTTCGCTCTTGATAACAGATCTATTTCGATGTATATCGATGGTTTCGTCGGGTTTGGGTTTTAAGGAGTGAACGATTCCCCGTCTGTTCTGAGTGATAATTTGTTGGTTTTAAATGAGGGAGAGTTTGGGGGATGCGGAGACGGTGATCTCCGGACGCTAATCCACCGGGCGGGTAACGAAAGTGGGATTCGGTGAGGTGGGGCATTTACAGTTCAAAGTTGGGATGTGACTTCTCCGCCGTGGGACGCTGAGGGAAGAACCGGGAATATTGGTGCCCTGCCACCCGCTTTATTTGTCTCGGCCAGAGCGCAGCCCGTTTTGGAGGGTTTAACTGCTGCAGCGGATGCGGATGAAATAACTTTACTGGCGCTGTTTATATGAGCTTGTTAGGCCGGTTTGCACCCCTGCCCCCCTTCCCCATTAGGATTTGAACGCGGAACGGCGGAGCGCAGCAAAAAAAAGCGGACGCCTGATTTGTAAACAGATTTAGTCCCAGACAATAAAAACCCTGCTCACAGACCATCTGCCTGACCGACCCTCAGCTGTCAGCCGGATCCCTTAAAGGGGCAAATCCAGATGACATTTTTTGACGGAAGCTAACAAATTGACTCTAAGATGCTGTCACCCGAGAACAGAGCGATTATACATCAGTCTTTAACATCACAACACCACCTACAGTAAGGGCTAAGACGGCTGACGAAATTTTCCACTAAGCATTGACTGTGCTTGACAAAAAATAATCATTAATTGATCATTTTTACAGGAGAAAATCGGCTTGGCAACTCAGACATAACTAATTCAGCCCGCCACAGCATCGGTTAATCGACGACATTCATGTGCTTATATAACTTACTTGCGTTATAAAGATTATATGGGCAGAATAAAGATTTGTCTTATTTAATAACAATCCAGTGAATCAAAATAAAATATTAGGACATATAAAGAGACACTCTGATCCCGGAGCCGAGGTAAGAATACCTGATATACTTTTGGTGATCTTTTTCAGTGCACAAGTTCTGACTTTATGCTAAAGCGTTTCTTTTCCCCTTTGCTGACCCTCTTATGCATTTCCGCGATCTGCCATTTTAATGCAGTTTAACTTTTTAATTAAAAAATAATGAATTTAATGGCCAATATATAATGAGGGGCAAGTAGACTGTTTGAAAAATACGTAGATTATTTAAGTGAGAAAGCATTTAGATTTAAATAAGAGGAAAATATTTAAATGAGAGGGAAATATCAAGATTATTTAAATGCGAGGGACAATGTTTATCACAAAATAGCGGATTAAATATGAATTATTTTGCTCCGAATAATATTCGAATATGTAGGTAGATTTTGTGTGGCTGGTTCTCATTAATCCGGTCTTGATTATAAGTTTAATAAATGAAACATGATTCTTGACGAATTTGCCATCGGTGGTTACTGTCTAATGTTCAGATACTATTTCTTCAACTCTGCCGGTTAACGAAATGGTGGTCGCTCGGCGCTGCAGTAGGCTGAAGCGCAGTCAAATGGACAGCTGGCCACAGAGAGTGACTAGTCTGCTTAAAATCAGCAGTTGAGTGTTTTTTTTCTCATTGTTTAAATAATAGTTTCAATGTCGCGATTGGAAAGCAGTTTTCAATGGGATTTGTCTGCCCCTGGCCCCCTGGGTACGGACAATGCAAATCACACCCCAACCCCCCTCCCCGTCCTCTCTCCCCTCCAGTCCCTTCTCTTCCCCGGCTGATCTGAAGTCAATCCTGGTTGGTATTGCCGAGGACAATGGGAAGGCGTGTGCCAGAGGGAGCGTCTGTCTATGGGCCATTAGGCCGGGGGGTGGGGGGGGGGGGAAATGACATTCTCCCGGGTCACAGTTCCCTCACCCCTGGGCAGCTAGGGCCAACTGTCACAGGAAAACCCGTGGAACAATGATACCCACGTCTACAGCTCATTTAACAAGCGCCATCCTTTAAAACTTACATTTGCGGCAACTTTTTGCAATACAGTATATAGTTGTACGTATACACCACGATCTCACAGAGAGAGTCAGCAAAGTGGATATGTGCGTTTAAATAAAATTTATATTTCCAAATTCCGCAAGACTATTTTCACAACCCCTATGTTTTTGAACTCTTTTCCACTCACGTTTAATTCTCAGTCTTAACAACTTTAAGCACCTTGAAGTCCCAATTTATAATCAGAGTTTAGTCAGTTGACGAACGGGCCCTTTGGCCCAGAGATTCCCCGCCCGACTGTCAAACGCGCATTCACACTAATCCAATTTTGCTCTGCTCGCACTCTCAGCGTTTCACCCCACAATCTACAATTCAGCCACACTCTTGGAAGAATTTACAGTGACCAATTCTGGCGGACAAACACAAAACTATATTTCACTTCTTCAGCTCTCTCCCTTTCTGCTCTATAAGTCGGTTCGCCCGCCAGCGGTTTATTTAAGATTAATTGGTGAATTGTATAATGAATGCCGATGAAATAAAGTTTGTTAACTGTTTCATAGCGTGTCTCTGTGTGGTGGTATAATATCAGTGATACGACATGTGGCAAACTGTGAACAAAGTCTAATTGTCGTCACCATCAATTTCGGGAACTGGACATAAATTAAACCTAACAAGGTCCAATCATTCATTTCGGATTACATCCAAGAAACCCTTCACATAACGTGGAGTAAACGGTCGGAGAGACACAGGTCATCACGATAAATTGAATAAGTACACCTTTACGTAATGTTAACCATGTTGACACCGTTCTTAGAGTGAGGTGGATGAATATTTCATTAATAATTGCACCTTTGGAAGTGGGGCAGGGCAGTGCGCCCGTTTACACAGCCAAACAGGATTCATATTTTATCTGCCCGTTCCCAAAGACGATTCTGCCAATTTCTAACCAATTTCGTAAGCCTCCCGATCCGGAACCGCGCCGTGTAGACGAAATAAATAAATGGACTGCGAAACTGACCTGTTCTTTGCTCGTTCGCTTCCCGTGTCAGCCCATTTTAGATCTCCGGACACTTTGAGAAAACCGGCTTCGCCAGGTCCCTTTGAAACAAATAACATAAAGTCGGAATTCAGCGATGCCGGAGAGCGTTACCGACAGTGACATTAATATGCAAATTATCAAAATTCAAACCCGATCTCGGTTCCTCTGCGTCTTACTTGTGGATAACCTTGCTTTCTTCCAAAGTAAACATTTTTGCGTTTTTAGCGAACAAATTTATTTTATTTAGCCACTGCGGTGTGCAGGTAGGAGGGAAACAAATTGCCAGTTTGGGACGGGGGAGCTGGGGTTTTATTTAAGAATTCGCACGCAGACATACACACACATACACACACACACACACACACACACACACACACACACACACACACACACACACACACACACACACACACACACACACACACACATACACACACACAAACAGCGATAAGACGTTCTGGGAACGCAGATAAATAGATTGATTGAATAACTCTTACTCAATAATCGTTATATTTTTTACACGGACTCCTACAATGAACAAGCATCAGTTCATATCCCAGCAGGAACGCGGAATATTGAAACTGCGAGAGATAATCGACCTCTTGTTGTTCCTGGTCTGGTTATATCTCCGCCCGGGGCGAAGTTTCATTACACACAGTTTTTAAACTCATCGATCCGATTAGTTATTTATTTATATGGCGTATATAAATTATTCGTAAAATATACGCAATTTTTGACCGCCGGAATCAAAGTTTGTAGAACGAACCCACCTCATTTTCTGTTCAATGTCATCCTCTTAGGTGGGGACAAGAAAAAAATATAAACAGACGTAAACCGTTAATAAACACACGGGATCTCCGCGGAAAACAAGGGCAAGTATTTAATTGAATTAGAAGCGAATAGTTCAACGAAACGTAATGGGTTCTTTATAAATGCAGATTATTTATATGCCCCCCCCCTTTCGTCAGAGTGGAGAGGGGAGTATTGTACTTGGTGCTCTCTGGCGATGTTAATAAATTCACCCTCCCCATTACTACCATCCTCCCATTTGCCATCCCATTCACTCTTGACACACCTTTCCCGATAAGCGGTCTCACCTCTCCAAATGTTCCTTGCCAATTTAACCCCTCCCTCCCCGTCCCTTGGAAGGCACCCTCCACCCCCCCCCCCCCCCAACCCCGTTACTTCTCCCTTCCTCTCCAACTCAGGTTAATTTCAACGTTTGCACGGGCCACCTCGCAATAAGTTTAGCAGGAAACAGAAAATGATATGACAGCTCCGAGTCGGTAAGGGGGCTTAACCTCTGAACAAGAGAAGGGAAGGAGAGGTTTCAAACATCTTGGAAAAAAAAAAGATTGGGATCTCCCCAGCAGTCAGGGAAGAATTAATTGACAGGTACCTGAAAAGATACGCGCTGCCCGCTAGATTGCTTCCCAAGGAAGCACATCGATACAGGAAGATGATACAGAAATACGTACCAGCGCCAGTGCAATATGTTGAGTTTCCTGAACTCCCGATGCTTCAATTTGCAATGATTTAGCGCCGTTCTAATTAGTGCATTCACTTCAGTGACTTTCCCAGCGTGTTGAAAGCAATATTGCACCATGGGTTAACTCTGCTCGCAATTCAAAGTCTCGGCTCCTTTGTTCGAGCAGATGTTCTGAGAACCCACAGGGGGCGTTTGCAAGTCTCTTACAGAGGGCGAGCAGCGCCGCGCCGTGGCGAATGTTCCCGGGAACAACCTTCCCCTTCGCCCGAAGGAATCGTCCCCACAGCATCCACTTTCATTTCTATAGCGCCCTTAGCGTGCCGAGTTGTTTCATAACGTGCGTTATTATATCACGAGGGTAGCTTTGGAATTGGAATTGTTTTATGATTTTCACGTGTACCGAGTTACATAGTAAAACTTCCTTTTGCATGCCGTCCATAAAGATAATCATTCCATTGAGGTAGCACAAGGGAAAAGCCCCCTCTCTTCTCCTCACCTGACCAACCTGGTGCCCCTTCTCCTTTACCTTCCCCCGTGGTCTGCTATTCTCTCCTGGGCGACACACACAAAATGTTGGAGGAACTCAGAGGCCAGGCAGCATCTACGGAAAAGAATTTCGATCCTGATGAAGGGTCTCGGCATGAAATGTCCACTGTTTACTCTTTTCCATAGATGCTGCCTGGCCTGCTGAGTTCGTCCAGCATTTTGAGTGTGTTGCTCTGGATTTCCAGCACCTGCAGATTTTCTAGTGCTTGTGATACTCCCCTCTCCTATCAGATTCCCTTTTCTTCAGCCTTTTACATTTTCCACCTATCACCTTCCAGTTTCTCACTACATCCCCACCTGCCTACCTTCCCCCTCACCTGGCCTCACCTATCATCTGCCACCTTGTACTCCTTCTCACCCTTCCCCAACCTTCTTATTCTGGCTTTTTCTCCTTTCGTTTCCGATTGTCTTAGCCTGACACATCAGCTGTTTATTCCTCTCCATAGATTCTGCTAGCCTGCTGAGATCCTCCAGCATTTTGTGTGTGTGGCTCTGGATTTCCAGCATCTGCAGAATCGCTTGTGTTTTTGCAGAATATAATGTCACTCACAATTACATAGAAAGTGTAGTGCAGGCAGACAGTAAGGAGTGAGGCCATGAAGTGGTAGATTGTGAGGTCAGGGGCTCATCTCCAGTGCACGGGACTGCAAGAGGCTGCAGAGGGTTTGTAAACTCAGCTAGCTCCATTGCAGTCACAACCCACTCCGCCACTGAGGACATCTTCAAGAAGCAGTGCCTCAAGAAGATGACATCCATCACGAAGGTCCTCCACCATCCAGGACATTGTCATGGTCCAGTCCACATACTCCAGACTCCGGGTCCTCCGGCTGTCCCTCGTTTCGGTTGAACTTAATCATAAGCACCTGATGCTCATCTTAGGGTTGGGAATATAAGTGGCCCTGGGATTGAGTGGGGTTGGGGGTCATCTTGTCAAGATTCCCTGGGAGCAAATGGCTGGAATGGACACTTGCCATCTTTAGGCTGTGTTGGAGAACCATGGCTTCTTGGAGCCTTGCTGTCAGTAGTTGGAGCTGTCATTGTGGTATGGATTCAGCTGTTTCCTGGGCCAGCTGGGTGGCTGTCAGCCACTCTGAGCTAGGTAGGTTGTTTCTGTAGCTCGCCAAGATTGCTGGTTGTAACTGCCACTCAGAGCATGCAGAGCCATGCAGAGATGGAACTGTCTGTTCTTTGGTGTTTGTCTCTCCCTGTGGGGTAAATCAGGCTGTTCTGCTGTTACCTGATGGATGGGCCTGCCCCATCTTGGTGTGGAGTGAAAGTTGAGTCCTGGCTTGTTGAGGGAGAAGCCCTGGATCTATGTTGATGTACAGTTCTTAGTCTGCCTCCAAGCTCCAGCCTCTAGCCTCAAGACCCCGGCCTCTAGCTCCAAGAACCCAGGAGTTGTCACGTCTTTGCCTGGTTTGGGGCCTGAGCCTGAGTCAAGACCCAGGTGTTGGGTCATTGTCCAGTCTCTGGCTTGGAGTCCACGCCCAGGCTGCTTGTTTCCAGTCCCTCAACCTGGTCCTGCTTCCCTAGCCTAGTCTTTGACTTGTCCTGTCCTTTAGTTTTGTCCTGTCCTGTTTCCTAGTACTTCAGTGTCTGTGTCCTGCATTTGGGTCCATTCCCATTGCAACCCCCCCCCCCTTTATGACAGACATTCTCCTCATTACTGCCATTGGGGTGGTGGGGGCTGAAGATGCACACTCAACAATTCAGAAACAGCTTCTTCCCTCTGCTATCAGATTTCTGCATGTTCCATGAACATGGCCTCACTGGTTTGTTTTTGCACTATTTATTTGTTTTGCAGCTTATTGTAATTTCATATCTTTACCCTGTACTGTTGCCACAAAACAACAAATTTTATGTTATGTAAGATGGATAATAATCATGTTTCTGATTTTGAGTCTTTAATGTACAAGAGGTTTCGGTCTTCGACTGAGGAACAGCTTCTACCCCAGAGCTGTGGGCTCCATCACACCACTCCCACAGAACAATGACTGAAACTGTGAGCACACAGGGACTGAAATACTTGCACTAACGGCACTTTGTGCATTACTGTGATATTCTGGTGCTGCTGCAACTTATTTTCTGCTACCTATCTATTTAATACTCTTCTTCTATTACTGTCTTGTTTTTGCCTACTACTTTGTTTGATTGCCTGAGAGGAAGCCAAACAGAGTTTCATTGTATCTCTGTATGATGACAATAAAGATCATTCTGTTCTGTGATTGCAAGAAGTTGGAGAGAGTTGTGTTAGCAGCTCAGGGCACAGAGCAACCAGCCCCACCTCTAAACCCAGAATCTTCTCTCCATCCAATCCAGCAGAAGACAAAGGCCGAAAGGCATGTGCCACCAGGGGAATGGAATGGAATGATCGTTATTGTCATTATACATAGGTACTATGAAACTCTGTTTCATTGTACTAAATGTACTAACCTGCCATTAGTGCAAGTATTTGAGTCCCTGTGTGTGCTCACAGTTTCAGTCACTGCTCTGTGGGAGTGGTGTGATGGAGGCCACAGCTCTGGGGTAGAAGCTGTTCATCAGTCGAAGAAGACTAAGAGACCTCTTGTACATTAAAGACTCAAAATCAGAAACATGTTTATTATCCATCTTATATGATATAAAATTTGTTTTGTGGCAACAGTACATGGTAAAGATTCCAGTCCAGCAGAGACACAAAGGCCCAAAGGTACATGGTAAAGATTCCATTCCCATTCCCCCTCCCCGTGGCATGTGTTTTTGGGCCTTTGTGTCTTCTACTGGACTGGATGGAGAGAAGATTCTGGGGTAGGAGGTGGGTCTGCTTTCTGTGCGCTGAGCTGCATCCGCAACCCTCTGCAACTTTTGCAATCTGGGGCAGAACAGTTGCTATACCAAGCTATGAGGCATATGGGTCAGATGCAAGGAAGGGAGATTGCAGGTGAGATGTGAAGAGATCTTAAGGAAGGATGTCCTATGTTGTACTTTGTGGTTGAGGACATCTCTGCCATTGGTGGTCTTAATAAATTCAGGAGTGACTAAGAATACTCAACTGGAGGGTAAAGGGGAGAGGAAGACCAAGTAGTGAATTGAAAAGAACAATGTGACTATTAAAATAAAGTAATTCCATACCATATTCCATGGTCCAGGACTTCCACTGACACACCGAGTCCAGCAGCAAACCTACAAGGGACAGTGTTGCAGGCGGGAATATATCTCCCCAGAGCCTTGCTCAGGATTGGTGGAACCATTTTCTAATTGGCACCTACTTTTGCTCATGCCTGTTATTTAGATTAGCACACTGAGCATCTCTGCCAGTCAAAACATGTAGCATTGGCAAACGCTGAAACACAGGCCCAGGGAGATTTGCACCTCTCACTGCCCCCAGGGATAATGGCTAAGTATGAAGTGTTATGCTAAACAATTTTCCTTCCTAGTCCAAAGATGCTGAGATGTTGATGATAACATCATATAACATGGGAGGCTTAGTCAAGTTTGTGGTCATGTGCACTAGTGGGAAGAGATGTAGGTACAGCAGAAAGCTTGCAGACAGTTTCTGATCACAGGCAGAGCGGTACAGACAACACACGGAATGAGATAGAGAAGAAAAGGCTGTGTTTTTGTTTAAAGCCTTGAATGCAAAAACAACCTCACAATCAGAGACATGTCCATGGTAGTGCAAGATGTGGTTGGTAGTGTTCTGTTGCCTATAAAGGGTTAGGGTTGTGCAGATTAGTTCAAGACCTAATGTTTTGAAAGAAACTGCACCTGAATCTGTTATTATGGGACTCCAGGCCTCTGTATCTCTTGCCTGAAGGTACTAGCAAGGGCATGACCCAGAAGGTGGTGATCTTTGATGACAGATGCTGGCTTCTTGGGCAACGCCTCATGTAGCTGGTATCAATGATGGGGTGGCTGTGCCTGTGATGGGCTGGACTGTGTGCACTGCCGCCTGAGCCTCTAACACCCTGTGCGATAACAACAACATCTGGTTGTTAACATCTCCAAGGATCTATCTTGGGTCCCACACGTTGATGCGATCACGAAGAAGGTACTCCAGTGGATCTCCTGCACCAAGTCACAGACTTACATAGTAGGGCAAAGATTTGCACTTTTAAAACAACAGATTCTCCCAAGTTAAGTTCGGTACACTCAATGAAGAACTTGGCAGTCGCTATTGTTATCAGGAAACACAAATTTAACAACACATCTAACAACAAATTTCTCATTTTTGTGATGTTGTTAATCAGAATACAAGGATTCTTCCCTTGTTCATCTTTGAAATACTCTCAAGCAGGAACTAAAGGCTGGACCTAACACTTCTCAGGGCTGAATTATTTTCATTTAGAAATTTTGTTTTCTTTCTCTCCATGCCTTGTGGCACATTGGGTGATAATCTTCCTTTTTTTTTGCATTTTGTCTGTTTTTTAAAGAGACCAAGTTGCTAGCTTGACGCTCAACCCAGCATGGATGGAACGATTCATCTCAGGCCGGATCCAACCACTGGGACCACTGGCCTCAGAGTCTGGTGCTGATGCCTCTACGCCACTGGCTGGCTTTTTATTTGGAGATACAGCATGGTAAAAGACCATTCCAGCTCAACAAGCCCACATCACCCAATTACACCCATGTGATCAATTAATCTGCCAACGTGTACATCTTTGGAAGTTGTGAGGGAACTGGAGCACCTTAAAAAAACCCACACAGTCACAGGGAATACATACAAGCTCCTTACAATCAGCGGCGGGTATTGAACCCGAGTCACTGGTACTATAAATCATTGTGCTAACCACTGCACTACCATGCTGCCTTATTTATAACTTCAAAGCTTTATAAGTTCAGATTTCGTGTAGGCATCTCTGGAACGGGAATTGAGTCAACAGCCTCAAACTCAGAGATACAAGTGCCTCTTGCTGGCTTTTACAGCAGAACAAACTGTTACTCATCTTGTAAAGTGCTTTAGAACATTCCAAAGTTTGAATCGTAATCAGAGTCAGATATGTTGTCACTGACTTAGATGATGTGGATTATGTTTTGTAACTTCAAAACATTAAACTAATTCAAGGGAAGAGACAGGATTCTGAAATGTGAGTTTAACTTTGAGTTTAATATAAATGTGGCAAGCATGATGATGTAATTCTTGTAATTGCACATATCACAAGACAAAGGAGCAGAAGCAGGCCATTCGGCCCCATCGAGTCTTCTCCGCCACTCCACCATGAGCTAAACTATTCTCCTGTCTAGTTCCAATTTCCGGCTTTTTTCCCATATCCCTTGATACCCTGACTAATTAGACACCTGTCAATCTCCTCCTTAAAAACCCTCAATGATTGGGCCTCCACAGTTGTATGTGGCAACGAATGCCATAAATCCACGATCCTCTGTCTAAAAAAATTTCTCCTCACCTTTGTTTTAAATGGGGAACCCCCCTAATTCTAAGACTGTGACCTCTTGTCCCGGACTCACCGACCAAGGGAAACAGCCTTTCCACATCTGTTCTGTCCAACCCTTTCAACATTTGAAATGGTTCTATGAAATCCCCTCTCATTCTTCTATACTCTAGTGAATACAATCCAAGAGCCGACAAATGCTCCTCATATGTTAGTCCCTGCATTCCAGGAACCATCCTTGTGAATCTTCTCTGAACTCTCTCCAACATCAGCACATTCCTTCTAAGATTGGGGGCCCAAAACTGCACACAGTATTCCAAATGGGATCTTACCAGTGCCCCATAGAGCCTCATCAACACCTCTTTACTCTTATACACTATTCCTCTTGAAATGAATGCCAACATAGCATTTGCTTTCCTTACTGCAGATCCAACCTGGTGGTTAGCCTTTAGGGTATCCTGCACTAGGACCCCTAAGTCCCTTTGCACTTCCAATTTTTTTAAATTTTCTCCCCACCTAAATAATAATCTGCCCAATTGTTTCTTCTTCCAAAATGTACAACTGTACATTTCTCAACATTGTATCTCATCTGCCATTTCTTTGCCCACTCTCCTAAACTAAGTCTCTCTGCAAACTTTCCATTTCCTCAACACTTTCTGCTCCTCCACCTATCTTGGTGTCATCCGCAAACTTAGCCGCTCAACCATTTAATCCATAATCTAAATCATTGATATAACCCATAATAAATTATTTAAATGAACAAGAATGCTTTACCAACCAACATAGATACAAGATTACTCGAATATAACTGAAACATTAAATGCATAACACTCCTTCCTGCTTAACTATAAGATCCAACTCAATAGAGAACGTATCTCAACTATATAAACAGCATATTATATAATACAATTATAATACGGACATCCACAACATAGTAAATTTTAAATTGTCCCATTCAGGCCAAATAATTTCATCACTGTGGAGGCTTTCTTACTTTTGTGGGATAACATCTTTTCTGACAAGGGGGAATCCCTCTGCTTGGCAGGTGAGATATGTGGCTGTGAAAACAATCTCCTCTGTGGTGGATGTAGGAGTTGACTCTGAGATTGCAGGAATTGGTTCTGACAGCTCTAGGCACTTTTCAACTCTTTCCTTTTTCTTCTTCTAGTTTGTGCATCTTGACCTTGGGAAGGTGCATTTTGTTCACTGGAGTATTCTCTAACTAAACTTCCTCTTGCTCCCTTTAAAATCTGATCTCTTCTTGGTTTCTTCATCATGTGATGAATCATCTGTTTTCATATCTCCATTGACTCCTTTCTCTTTTTGGCCTCCCTTTCACCCAGATGGGCTTTGGTCTTTGCATCTACTTCTTCAAGCAGCTTTTTGTCTCCCACTTGTGACTCATGCAATAACCTTAATGCACGCAGTGTAGATTCTGCTTCCTTATATTCGCAAAAGTCAAATGCTTGCGCTTTCCTGAAGCTCCCTAAGCTCTCTTCCAGCTTAAAACCAAGCCACATTTTGCAAGAAACGGTCTGATTAACATATCAGAAGTTTTCTCAGTCATGTTCCCAACAAAAACTGTTGTAGTCAGACGACTGCTTTCATCACTTTCACAATTCCTCTGAGCTGCATAGTTCTTCCTTGGTCCAATATGCTTCTCAACCAGAGGCAGAGTTGACACCAACACCTGTTTGCCTTCTGCTGATCAACAGTTCATGGCGTACAGCATGCAGACTGTTATAGCATTATTTGGTACCTTTCTTAATTTGGTTTCACCTTGACTCACTTGCAAGGGATGTGTGGTGAACTACGTGTGCCTGTCTGGACACTCCCCCTGCTGACAGCTCCTGTGGCCCCTCCCACAGACCCCTGTATAAAGGCGATCAAGGCCTGAGCCCGGCCTCTCAGTCTCCAGGATGTAGTATGGTGGTCACTCACTGTTGGTTCCTTCTTCCAGTCAATAAAAGCCGATATCTCACCTTTACGTCTCAGAGTGAGTTATTGATGGTGCATCAGGATGTAGCATGCAACTTTAATGGATCTCTAATCAAGTTGTAGTTGTCTCAGCCAATCATGTCTCCACAATGTTGTCCCTCTTGGTTTTACCACATGCAAGGTCAACGTGGCTTGTTGGTTGCTGTATTTCACTGTTACGAATGTCATTCCCACGGGAGTTATCTTTTCTCTAGTGTAGATCCTTAGTCGGATATCTCCGGGCTTCAGCTTAGCATCTTTGAAATGTCTCGCAAATGCATTTTGTTGAATGACAAACAGCTGAACAGTGTCTAATTCCATTTTAATTACTTTCCCATTCACTTCTAGTGTAAGCCAAATTACTTGTCTATTGCTAGTTTTCATGTTATCAATCTCAAGACTACACAGTCCTGCATTACTTTCATCATTATCAGATTTTTCATCAACAACATGCTCTTTTTGAAACTGCAACTTGACTTTTTAGCTTTTTCTCTTCTCTGTGAACTCCAGTTTTTTCTGTCTGCCCAAAATTCTGAGTCCGACTTTGTTGCATTTTCTACAAGTTTCTCCTTTAAATCTGCATTGATCTGGTGACTGCGAGCTCCTGCCACAATTGTAACACGAGTTGTTCGGCCAGGCCAGTTTCTGTTCAGACATTTGCAATTTTTTTATTCCTGACTGCAACACAATTGCATCTCTCTCTGTTGTTTCCATTGAAACAATAATTTCAACTGCTCTTTTAGGTGTAAGTTGTGCTTCAGTTAGGAGCTGTTTTTGTATGCCTTCAAAACTAAAGTGATCTCTCAGAGCACCATTAAGACCATCACTGACTGATAATGCTCAAACAAATTCTTCAGTTCAACAATGTAAGCTGAAATGGATTCCTCTTCCTTTTGATGAAACCTAAAGCATTCTGCAATCATCAGTGGCCTTGGTTCTAAATGTTCCTCCATTACTTTCACAATATCAGCAAACCTTAACTTGGATGGTTTGGTTGGAGCAGTTAAACTTCAAAGCAAACTGTATGCCTTTAAACCCAATGCACACAGTAATATTGGTACTCGTTTCTTATTGACTATTTAATTTGCTTCAAAATACTGTTGAATTTGCTCGGTATATAAAATCCCATTATCTGTTGTGTAATCAAACACGTCTGTCTTTCCAATGTAGCTAGCCACTTCTTCTCTTTTAAATAATTATTATCACCCAGTACTCACTCTTTATGAACATTCAAATTCTTCTGTTTTCTGACTTTTTAAAAACTCAATTATGTCTTCACTTTCAAAGAACTTGTGCTGCACTTTTTTTAAATTCATCTATCTTTGCACTGCTGGGCTGCGTGGTTTTCTTGTCGTTCCTCTCGCTGCAGTTTTTTTTTAGTTCGAACATCCTACTTTGCTTTAACAGGTCGATACCCATCTCAGGTTCATTTTTAAAATACCTTGTTTCCACTGTTATATTTTGTAAAGTCAAAACATTAAAATAATTCAAAGGAAGAAACGGGAGCTTGAAATGAGAGTCTAACTTCAAGTTTACTTCAAGTGAGGCACATACATATCACATATGTGTGATAACATATGCTATTATCATATTTATGCATATAACTTGTAATGAATTATTTAGATGAACAAGAATGCTTAATCAACCAACATACAGTGTATACAAGATTACTGAATTATTAAATACACAGCAATCTGAAATGTGTTGTTTTGTAGCAGCAGTACTGTGCAAAGACATAATATTGCTATAAATTGCAAAAATAAATAAATACATTGTGCAAAGAAGTAATAATTCACGAGTTTGTAGATTGTTCAGAAATCTGATGACAGAGGGAAAGAAGCTGTTTATGAATCATTGAGTGTGAAAGGTATAATTTAAATAGAAACATGAAAAACAACAAAAAAAAAACCACAGATGCTGGAAAACTGAAATAAAAACAGAAAGTAAAGTTAACATTTGACTGTCTGGTTCTTTTTCCACAGATGCTACCTAACCTACTGAGTGTTTCCTCTATTTTATGTTAATGGAAGCCTATCTTGCTCTTGTTTCTTTCTTTCCTTCTCCTACAGCCATAACCTTCCATCTCTCCATTCCCTTGCACTCTCAGAGGCAGCAGTGTTCTGTGCAGTCTGTTTACTGGATAGAGACTCACTGAATCAGAATGCAGAATAGAGTGTTACAGTTATGCAGAAAGTGCAGTACAGGCGGACAAATGAAGTATAAGAGCACAATGAGGTAAACTGAAAGATCAAGAGTAATCCTTTATTGTACAAGTGTTACTAACTGGCTGGTGGTGTAGTGGCATCAGCACTGGACTTTGAGTTGAATGGTCATGAATTCAAATCCGGCCGGCTCCTTCCTGTTTTCCATCTGCACTGGGTTGAATGTCAAGCTAGCAACTCAGCCTCGTAAAAACAGACAAAGTGCTAAAGAAAGGACACGGTTGTCGCCTGATGTGCTACAATGCATGGAGAGAAATAACAAACAACAGTAAACAAGAGTCTTCTAACAGCAGAATATAACCTGTCCTTGAGTCTGGTGGTACATGTTCTCAAGCTTTTGCATCTTCTGCCTGTTGGAATAGAGAAGAAACAATGATCAGAGTGGGAAGTGTCCTTGATTATGTAGGTTTCCCAAGGCAGTGGGAAGTATGGGCAGAATCAGTGGAGAGGAGAACGGTTTGTGTCATGGACTGGACTGCATTTGTAGCTCTCTGCATTTTCTTGTGGTCTTGAGCAGAGCTTGTATCTGGATAGGGTGCTCAAAGATCATTAGGGAAAGTAAATGGGGAAGAGGGCAAAAGGATGCAAAAGGGGGGTTCAGATAGGTTGAGTGAATAGGTGAAGATCTGGCAATTGGAGTATAATGAGGGTAGAATGAAATTATCCACTACCACAGGAATAATATATAAAGAACATAGTGAAAGATTGCAGAGACCTGTGATGCAATGGGATATGGGTGTCCTTGTGAATGTTATATTATGCAGATATAACAAATAATTAGAAATGATAACAGAATAGTAGAGGAATTGAATACAAACATGGCAAAGCTAAGTTCCGTCATAGGGGTGGGTACGTTACTGGATTCAGAAGTTTGGAGAGGAGGGGACTTCAATCAGGTTCACCACCCGAGGAGCAGTTCACGGCAGCGTAATGGAGCTTTGAGCAGTGACCAATTAGCACTTGGGATTAATTAGTAAGAGCAAACTAAAGGCAGGCAGGAGTAAGCACAGGGGCCATCATATGAGTGGCCATAGTCAGTGATGATCTTAAAGCTTTAGCTCTTCCAGGCTTCCACAAAGAGATGTTTCACTCAGAGAAAGCATAGCTGAAGTTGTTTTTTCCCTTCTCTTCTTTACATCAGCTCAGTTAGGTAGAGATGACAGGCAGGATAGTGCGATGCTCCTCTTACGGAAGGTGGGGAGGCAGGGAGACCTCCAGTATCCCCGACCACTGAAACTGTGGTCAGTGCATCAGGCTGCAGCCTCTAACAAACTGTGTTAAGGAGTTGGAATTGGAACAGTATGAACTTCAGATCATTCGAGAGGCTGAAGGGGTGATAGATGGGACATATAGAGAGATAGTTACACCCAAGGTGCAGGACACAAGGGATTGGGTGACAGTCAGGAAGGGGAAAGGGGTTAAGGAGCCAGTGCAGAGTACCCCTGTGGCCATCCTGCTCAACAGCAGGTATATATCACCTTGGATTCTGTCAGGATTGGGGGGAGGAAGATGGTGATGAACTAACAGAGGAAAATCACAGTGGTCGGGTCTCTGGCACTGAGTCTGCCCCTGTGGTTCAAGGCGTTCTGTGGGTATGAATGAGATTTCTGGATGGTATATTACCTCCCGGCTGCCAGGGACTAGGATATCTCACATCAAGCCCTCAGCATTCTCAAGTGGGAGGGTGAACAGCCAGAAGTCATGGTAAGATGACTTCTGGGTAGGACGAGTGACAAGGTTCTGCATAGGGACTTCGGGGAGTCGCTAAGTTAAAGGGCAGAACCTGGGTTGTGATCTCAGGATTGCTACCTGTGCCAAACGCTAGTGTGGCCAGAACTAGGAACTAGGAAGATTATACAGTTTAGTACATGGCTAAGGAGTTGGTGTAAGAGAGAGGATGTAAGATTTTTGGAACATAGGTCTCTCTTCCTGGGAAAGTGGGACATGTACAAAAAGGAAGGTTTTCACCTGAACTGGAGCAGGACTAATATCCTAGCAGGAAGCTTTGTTAATGCTGCACAGTGAGGGTTTAAACTAGTGATGTCTAGTGGCATTCCACAGGGGGCTGTGTTGGGACCAATTCTTTTTATGTTATATGTCAAATATTTGAATGATGGAATTGATGGCTTTGTTGCAAAGTTTGCAGGCGATATGAAGATAGCTGGAAGGGCAGGTAGTTTTGAGGAAGTAAAAGGGTTACTTTAGTTTAGGAGAATGGGCAAAGAAATGACAGATGGAATATAGTGTTGGTACACTTTGGTAGAAGAAATGAAAGGGTTGACTATGTTCTAAATGAAGAGAAAATACAAAAAAACTGAGGCGCAAAGGGACTTGGAAGTCCTTGTGTAGGAGTCCCTAAAGTTAATTTGCAGGTTGAATTTGTGGTGAGGAAAGCAAATAAAATGTTGTAGCGGTGTGCTACAAACAGCGCTAAAATTACGACACGGAGTCGGTAACTGCAGTCGAAGGAAAAACTTTATTCGAAAACTTCAGCCTCACTTTTAAGCCTCTGTCAACCGGCCCCCCATGGCGAAGAGGCTCCAAAGCTCTGTGCTCGCAAACCCCCGTAGGCTATCTAATTGTGAGTCGGTTCGCATACGCTAGGAAATGAGCCGCCACATAACCCCCCCCCAGAACCGGCGATACACCCCCCAATGTCCACAGCCTGGGCCAGAACCTGCTTGGGAGGTCGGCCTCTGCGCCGAGGCGCCGGAAACTCGGCCGGTTGCGCCAGGTCCACATGGGCCGGCTTGAGGCGGTCCACCGTGAAAACCTCCTCCTTCCCCCCAACGTCCAGCACGAACGTGGACCCGTTGTTCCGGAGCACCGTAAACGGCCCCTCGTATGGCCGCTGCAGCGGTGGCCGATGCCCGCCCCTTCGTACAAACACAAACTTACAGTTCCGTAGGTCTTTGGGTACGCAGGTCGGGTGCCGCCCATGCTGTGAAGTGGGTATGGGGGCCAGGTTACCGAGCTTCTCGCGAAGTCTGCCCAGGACTGCAGCGGGTTCTTCCTCTTGCCCCCTCGGGGCTGGTAGGAACTCCCCGGGGACGGCCAGGGGCGCGCCGTATACCAACTCGGCCGACGAGGCGTGCAGGTCGTCCTTGGGCGCTGTGCGGATGCCGAGAAGGACCCAGGGAAGCTCGTCCGCCCAGTTGGCTCCTCGCAGGCGGGCCATGAGGGCCAACTTCAGGTGACGGTGGAAACGCTCCACTAGCCCGTTCGACTGTGGGTGGTAGGCAGTGGTGTGGTGCAGCTGAGTCCCCAAAAGGCTGGCCATAGCTGACCACAGGCTGGAGGTGAACTGGGCGCCTCTGTCGGAGGTAATGTGGGCTGGTACACCAAAGCGGGATATCCAGGTGGCGATCAGGGCTCGGGCGCAAGATTCGGAGGTGGTGTCGGTGAGCGGGACCGCCTCTGGCCATCTTGTGAACCGGTCCACGATAGTCAGGAGGTAACGCGCTCCGCGCAACACTGGCAGGGGGCCCACGATATCCACATGAATGTGGTCGAAACGCCGGTGGGTGGGATGGAACTGCTGCGGTGGGGCTTTGGTGTGCCGCTGAACCTTGGCCGTCTGGCAGTGCATGCACGTCCTGGCCCATTCACTGACCTGTTTGCGGAGTCCGTGCCAAACGAACCTGCTGGAAACCATCCGGACAGTTGTCCGGATGGAGGGATGCGCCAAGTTATGAATGGAGTCGAAAACACGTCGCCGCCAGGCTGCGGGGACGACCGGACGGGGCTGGTTGGTGGCGACGTCACAGAGTAGGGTCCTCTCACCTGGGCCCACGGGGAAGTCCTGGAGCTGCAAACCAGAGACTGCAGTCCTGTAACTCGGAATCTCCTCATCTACCTGCTGTGCCTCTGCCAGTGCCTCAAAGTCTACCCCTTGGGAAAGGGCATGAACGGTAGGGCGAGAGAGCGCATCCGCCACGACATTGTCCTTACCCGAGACGTGCCGGACATCCGTTGTGTATTCAGAGATGTAGGACAGGTGGCGTTGCTGGCGGGATGACCAGGGGTCGGATGCTTTCGTAAACGCAAAGGTAAGCGGTTTGTGGTCCGTGAACGCGGTGAAGGGCCGACCTTCTAGGAAGTACCTGAAATGCCGGATTGCCAGGTAGAGCGCCAACAGTTCCCGGTCAAAAGCACTGTACTTGAGCTCGGGTGGCCGCAGGTGTTTGCTGAAAAACGCCAGGGGTTGCCAGCGACCTGCGATGAGCTGCTCCAGCACCCCACCGACTGCCGTGTTTGATGCGTCCACTGTGAGGGCGGTAGGGGTGTCCATTCTGGGATGTACTAGCATTGCGGCGTCAGCCAAAGCTTCCTTCGTTTGAACGAAAGCGGCGGCGGACTCCTCGTCCCAGGTAATGTCCTTGCTCGGACCCGACATCAGGGCGAACAGGGGGCGCATGATCCGGGCAGCTGAAGGGAGGAAGTGGCGGTAGAAATTGACCATACCTACGAATTCCTGAAGGCCTTTGACCGTGGTGGGTCGGGGGAAGTGGCGGACCGCATCTACCTTAGCGGGCAGAGGGGTTGCCCCGTCTTTAGTAATCCTGTGGCCCAGGAAGTCAATGGTATCAAGTCCGAACTGGCATTTGGCAGGGTTAATTGTAAGACCGTACTCACTCAGTCGGGCGCAGAGTTGACGGAGGTGGGACAGATGCTCCTGACGACTGCCGCTGGCTATGAGGATGTCATCCAAATAGATGAACGCGAAGTCCAGGTCCCGTCCCACCGCGTCCATTAACCGCTGGAACGTCTGTGCGGCATTCTTCAGGCCGAACGGCATGCGGAGGAACTCGAAGAGGCCAAACGGGGTGATGAGAGCCGTCTTGGGGACGTCGTCAGGATGCATCGGGATTTGATGGTACCCTCGGACAAGGTCGACCTTGGAGAAGATCCGGGCGCCGTGCAGGTTTGCCGCAAAGTCCTGAATGTGCGGCACAGGGTAGCGGTCCGGTGTGGTAGCCTCGTTCAGCCTGCGGTAGACGCCGCACGGTCTCCAGCCCCCCGTCGCTTTGGGCACCATGTGCAGGGGGGAAGCCCAGGGGCTGTCGGACCGCCGGATGATCCCCAATTCCTCCATTCTCTGGAACTCCTCCTTCGCCAGTCGGAGCTTGTCCGGGGGAAGCCGCCGAGCACGGGCATGGAGGGGTGGTCCCTGTGTCGGGATGTGGTGCTGTACGCCGTGCCTGGGCATGGCTGCTGTGAACTGCGGTGCCAGAACCGATGGGAACTCCGCCAGGACCCTGGTGAAGTCGTTGTCGGACAGCGTGATGGAGCCGAGGTGAGGGGCTGGCAACTGGGCCGCGCCCAGGGAGAACGTCTGAAAGGTCTCGGCGTGTACCAGTCTCCTCCTGGGCAGGTCAACCAGCAGGCTGTGAGCTCGCAAAAAATCCGCACCCAGAAGCGGTTGGGCTACGGCGGCCAGTGTGAAGTCCCACGTGAACTGGCTGGGGCCGAACTGTAGCTGCACCTGACGGGTGCCATAGGTCCTTACTGTGCTGCCATTCACGGCCCTCAGGGGGGGACCCGGTGCCCTGCTGCGAGTGTCGTAACTTGTCGGAGGTAAAACGCTGACCTCAGCCCCAGTATCGACCAAAAAGCGGCGTCCCGACCTGCTATCCCACACATACAGGAGGCTATCCCGATGGCCAGCCGCCGTAGCCATCAGCGGCGGCTGGCCCTGGCGTTTCCCGGGAACTTGCAGGGCGGGCGGCAACGGCGGGCTTCTGCGCCCCACCGCTGGTGGTAGAAGCACCAGTGGTCATTGGGCCGGGGGTTAGTGGGCTCTGCGGCCGGGCCTGGACTGGTTTGCTGCCGGGAGCGTGGCTGGGTGATCTGTGCGATGGACGCCCCGCTCACCTTTTTGGCGTTCCACAGCAAGTCCGCCCGGGCTGCCACCTTCCGGGGGTCACTGAAATCCGCGTCGGACAGCAGCAGGCGTATGTCCTCGGGCAGCTGCTCCAGGAATGCCTGCTCAAACATGAGGCCTGTGTGTCCCTCGGCCAGAGACAACATCTCGTTCATTAAAGCCGATGGAGGTCTGTCGCCCAAGCCATCCAGGTGCAGTAAACGGGCAGCCCGCTCGCGCCGTGAGAGTCCGAAAATCCTGAGGAGCAGGGCTTTGAATTCCGTGTACTTGCCGTCTGCCGGGGGCGACTGTACGAACTCCGCGACCTGGGCAGCTGTGTCCTGGTCGAGGGAGCCCACCACGTAGTAGTAGCGGGTGTCTTCTGAGGTGATCCGGCGAACGTGGAATTGGGCTTCGGCTTGCTGGAACCATAGGTCCGGGCGCTGTGTCCAGAAACCCGGCAGTTTCAACGAAACCGCATGAACAGAGGCGGCGTCGGTCATTTCTGGTCCAAAAATCGTTTGGACCGTCGGGGTCACCAATTGTAGCGGTGTGCTACAAACAGCGCTAAAATTACGACACGGAGTCGGTAACTGCAGTCGAAGGAAAAACTTTATTCGAAAACTTCAGCCTCACTTTTAAGCCTCTGTCAACCGGCCCCCCATGGCGAAGAGGCTCCAAAGCTCTGTGCTCGCAAACCCCCGTAGGCTATCTAATTGTGAGTCGGTTCGCATACGCTAGGAAATGAGCCGCCACAATGTTATCATTCATTTCAAGAAGACTAGGATATAAAAGCAAGAATGTAATGCTGAAGCTTTATAAGGCACTGGTGAGGCCTCACTTGGAGTATTGTAAGCAGTTTTGGGCCCCTTATCTTAGAAAAGATGTGATGAAACTGGAGACGGTTCAAAGGAGGTTCATGAAAATGATTTCAAGATTGAATGGCTTGTCATATGAAGAGTGTTTGATGGCTCTGGGCCTGTATTCACTGGAATTCAGAAGAACGAGGGTTGACCTCATTGAAACCAATTGAATAGTGAAAGGCCTTGATAGCGTGGTTGTGGAGAGTTGGTTTCCAATGGTGGGAGAGTCTAAGACCGGGGACACAGCCTCAATATCCTTTAGAATGGAGAGGAGGAGGTGCTTCTTTAGCCAGAGGATGGTGAATTCTTTGCCAGAGGCAACTGTTGGGGCTAATTATGTATGTACTTTTAAAGTAGAGGTTGATTGGTCAGGGCATGAAGGGATATGGGGAGAAAGCAGGACCTTGCGGCTGAGAGGAAAACTGATCAGCCATGATGAAATGGTGGAGCAGACTTGATAGGCCAGAAGGCCTAATTCTGCTCCTATACCTTATGGTCTTGGGCAAAGGAGTGACCATTTAGCACCATCTTGACTTCACTCCACCTCCACAGACAACTATGGCAGTGAATTTATCCTCATCTCTGTTCTAAAGGGACGTTCTTCTGTTCTGCCCTCTGGTCCTAGAGTCCCATACTGTAGGAAATATACTCTCCACATCCACTCTATCCAGGCCTTTCAATATTCAGTCGGCTTCAATGTGATTTCCCCTTCTTTATTCTAAGTCAGGGACTCCCAATCTTTTTTATGCCTTGGAACTTACCATTAACCGAGGGACCCCCAGAGCCCAGGCTGGGAACGGGTCATTTCCATGAACCTCCTCTGGACCCTCTATAATGCCAGCACATCTTTTCTTGAATATGGGGCACAGGAGGAACACAGTTTGAGACTCAGCCATTGACAAGACAAGTTTCCAAAAATTTCCAATGTAAAGAAGCATTTCAAATTTCTCAGCATCCAAGAATAAAGGTAGAAAACCCTTCCCTACAGCACTCCCACCTAAGTATCCCATCAGACATCCATCACCAGTATAAAATATATAGGCATAAAGACACTCCATTCCCTACCATACATAGTGACACATTCACCTACACTCCATTCTCTCCAACACAGAGTGGATCACGGTTAAGCTGCTGTGCTAAAATGCAGCCTCCTTTTCTTCTCACAGAAACAGACCTTTCAGCCCATTGACTGACCTTCTAGCACCCATTTGCACTGACAATGTATTAATCATTTTTCCCCTCACGTTCCCAATTCCAGCAACCAGTAAGTTGTTGCATGCCTTCAGAAGCACCATCTTAAACCAGAAGCTTTTTTTTAATTGGATTCCTTTGGGTTTCTTGCTTTGTGGCTGCCTGTGAGGAAACAAATCTTATACATTCTTTGATAATAGATCTATTTGAATCTTTCCTATCAACTATATTTGGAATTGGATTTTGTGTTAAAAGATTATGAAATTTTTTGTTTTTGATGTGATGATTGACGCCAAATATGTTATTGTATAAGTAAGAGGGGTGGGCGTAATAAGCTGTAGCTTCAGCCTACACCCTTTCGGTCTGTTTTAAAGAATATCTATGTGCTTTGTTGTAATTTTGTCCTATGAAATCATCGTTGTAAATGATGCTTTTTGTTATGTTTGCACTGACCAAAATAAATTAATTTCATTCATTCATTCAGAACTTGTCCACTCATATTCTACCACACACCTGTACTCTAGGGGCAAGTTAACCCAACAACCCACAAGTGGGGTGCGGGAGGAAGCTGGAGCACCCAGAGGACACTCAAGTGGGCAAGTTGCACAGAGAACCCGCCTGATGTCAGGATTGAACCGGGGTCACTGGCGCTGTGAGGCAGCAAGCTCATCAACACAAGAGAAGCTGCAGATGTTAGCAAACATGAGATACCCACACAAAATACTGACGGAACCTGGCAAGTCAGGCAGCATCTGCGGGCGCTGTCTATCCAAAAGACCAGGTTTGTTTCGCTTTGGAGCACAGGACTGTGGTGAACTACATATACCTGTCTGGACACGCCCCCTGCTGACTGCTCCTGTGGCTCCTCCCACAGACCCCTGTATAAAGGCGATTGAGGCCTGAGCCTGGCCTCTCAGTCTCCAGGATGTAGTATGGTGGTCACTCACTGCTTGTTCATTCTTCCAGTCAATAAAAGCCGATATCTCGCCTTTACGTCTCAGAGTGAGTTATTGATGGTGCATCAAGGACACCACAGTAGGACCTGACAGAGGTTTAGAAAATCATGTGGGTCATAAATAGGGAGAAAAGCAGAAACCATTTTCCCCCCCACAGCAGTAGTGTCTAGAACTAGAGGGGACAGGTTTAGGGTAATGGGCATCCGAGTTCATAGCTCCTTGAAAGTGGCCACACAGGTCGATAAGGTGGCTAGGAAGGATTCCGGAATGCTTGCTTTTATTAGTGGAGACATTGAGTTGAAAAGTCAAGAGGTTGTGTTGCAACTTTAATAAAACTCTGGTTGGGCCGCATCTGGAGTATTGCATACATTTCTGGTCGTCCCTCTACAGGAAGAATGTTGAGGCTTTGGAGAGGGTGCTGAAGAGGTTTACCAGGATGCTGACTGGTTTACAAGGCATGTGGTATCATGAGAGGGTGGATAAACTTGAGGTGCTTTCTCTGGCGTGCCAGAGGCTGAGGGGAGATCTGATAGAGGTTTACAAGACTATGAGAGGCATAGATAGACAGGGAGTATCTGTTTCCCATGGTAGAAATGTCTAATACCAGAGGACACGCATTGAAGGTGAGAGGGGGTAGGTTCAAAGGGGATGTGAGGGGTAAGTTTTCTACTCAGAGTGGTGGATGCCTGGAATTTGCTGCCTGGTACAGTGGTAGAAGGAGATATATTAGAGGTTTTTAAGGGGAATTTGGATCGGCACATGGAGGTAAAGGAGAATGGAGGGATATGGACATTATGAAAGTAGGAGGGATTAGTCATGGGCATTTTGGGGTTTTTTGTAGCTGATTCGGCACAACATTGAGGGCTGAATGGCCTTTTCCTGTACTGTTCTATGTAAAACCTTTAGAGAAGATCTGAAGAAGAACCCTCTCCTCAAAGGGCTTGTTACTGCTCTGTATGACAATGACCATCATTCTATAACATGGTCAACAGTGCATCCCACATATGAATCTGGTCAATCGGAAGATACTGGTGAATCGGTTCCAAGAACTAAAGTTAGAAAAGAAAATTGGTCTTTGAAAACTAATGCCCAAGAGGAAAGGAAAGAGTTAAATTGCCTGAGAGGTTTGGGTCCTTGGAGGAAGGGAGTGATTTCAGGGAGCACACTTCTAAAAGCTGTAGTGGGGTGATCCAGTGGGAATAGGAGTGAGTGCTGCTGGAAATCGAAAAATGAACCATGGTGGGAATGATTCATTTGGAATATTGCCCAGGCAGTCAGGGAGGAAGGTGTGTCTGGTGATGGACTGTCATTGAGATGGCAGAAATTACTGAGGAAGATTAATTGAAGATGAAGACTAGTGGGAGGAAGATACGAACAAAGGGGAACCCAATTCTTGGTCTACACCCACAAAGAGCCGGAGGAACTCAGCAGGAATGTGGAATTCATTGCCACAGGCAGCTGTGGAGCCCAAGTTATATTTAAACTAGAGACTGATAGGTTCTTGAATGTAAGGGCTTCGACGGTTATGGGATTGAGAGAAATAATAATTCAATACTGTAACGGTGGAGCAGACTTGATGACCCGAATTGCCGAATTCTGCTCCTTTGTCTTAGGGTCTTATAGGTCAGGCATTATCTTTGAAGGGAAATACAGCAAATAGTTGACATTTCATGCCGAGACCCTTCATCTGGCAGATGCTTCACGCAGCATCTGTAGAAAAGGAAAGAGTGAATGATTTAATTGAAGAAATGCTTCAGAAATAGCCTGAAATAAAAAGAGAAATCCGTTGGAAACATTCATCAAGCATGACAAATTTTTTTTGATCCAAAGCATTTAGTCTGTTTCTCCTTGCCCAGAAGCAGCCTGACTTGGTGAGAGTTTCCTGCATTTTCTGTATTATTTCAGATCTCCAACATCTGCAATTCTTGTTTCATTTTCAAAGCTGAGGTAGTTTTGTTACCCTTGTATAAAGTTTGCGGAGAATTGTGACCATCTATGTGAAATATTTCTTAAGATGGGGGGAGAATTTTGAAAGCAGATCTAAAATGTATCGGCTTGTGAAGATTTAAAATGGGGGAAAAAATAATAAAACAAAGCCTAGGAGCTCTGCAATGTGCGCTCAGTACTACTGACGGTGGGGGAATTACGTTTGTTCTTTTGCAAAGCAATATCAAAAGGAAAGTTAATCACTGTGTGGAGTTCCCAGGTTTAACTCTGAACAAATAGCGTCTCCGGGCGTTTCACAGAGACAGCGAGGTGGAACCAAAGTGTTTGGCTGTTGTGCTGCATCGGACATTTCTGGAGCACGGACGGGAAGCGGCTGTGGTGAGAGAATGGAATTGATGTCCGGGTGAGTTCCTGTGTTCATAGTATTTGGGGCAATGGCTGGGTGCGAGACTGACTCGGGGAAGACATATAAAGTTTTTGAAGGATAAATGTAAGCAGGCCATTAACTTTATGAGCTTTATGGCTGGGGCGCTTCTAGGGGTGTGTCGCACTTTAATACGCTCTTATCTGGGTCGTGGTTGTGGGATTTATAGGGAGGCCGCTCGTTCATTTTTTAATATATAGGTTGGATGTCCTGCAGGCCAGTGGAATTAGAATCTGCAGTGGAACAGTCCGGACCACACCAAGAGAGGCATCGGGGGTTGAAACTGGCAAAATGCCTTTTGACCTGTGGGGAGAAAAATTGAGCTGTGCTTACTGGACTTTCTTTGTAGGGTGGGGGGGGGGGAAGGGTCCCATTTGTCGTATTCTGTCTTAATGGATTATTGGGAACGTACCAGCGGAGTTGGCAAATGTTTCGTACGAATATTTAAGGAATATTTGGGGGAGTATGGTCTTGGGGATTTGCAGATTATCCCAACCGTGGCCAGGAGTTCCACCTTGAAAATTTCCAGATGTGGGGATAGATTTAACATTACTGGAGGATAACGTCACTGGGGTCTTATCTGTGGTGGTGAGAGGGTGTCTGGTCATTTACGGACGCAGTATATTTCCTTTTTTGCCCATCTTTACAGGTAGTTCTAAAGAGCCAGTTAGTAACCATGTGGGCTCTGGAATATATATCCTCTGGTTTAATGTTGAAGTGGGCAAAGGCTGACAGATGGGTTGTCTGTCTGTAGCAGAATTTATGGCTGTTATCATTAATCTGTAATGGGTTGAACAAGTTAAGCCAAATAAAGTCGAGATCTGCTCAGACTCTACCTCGGTACTGCAGAGTTTGAAATTGGAGTGTTTAAGGAGACCTGGTCTGTTGATGGAAGTGTATTATAATCTATATGTTCTGGAGAGTGTGGGAATAGGAGTACGGTTTTGTTGGATGGATCGGGTAATGGAAGGGCAGATGTTATAGCAAAGCAGGCATTTTAGGTAGATATTATAGTTAATATGGGAAAGTGTGAAGCCAAATATTGCATTAGGTTGGCTGGGATTGGAAATGCAAAAATTGTGGGATAGGGAGGTGGTATTACAATTTGTTTCCATCAATTCAGTGAGGGGCCTTTTGGGAAGGAATACGAGGGAAGATGGCCTCCTTAAAGATGAAATGGCAAGACTGAGGTTTGGACGTGCGGGTTTGCCCACCACGTGGGCATTTGTTAGTAAGCTTGGGAATGGTGGTGTGAGTTTGTAAGGTCCCAGAGAGGGTGGAACATGTGATCATGGTGTGTCACAGATATTCGTTAGGACATAGAAAGCTGTTAAGGCAATTATTGGATAGATCTGTGGTGTCCAGCTTGCAGCACCTGAGGCAGAGATGGTTCAATCAAGTAGGACCTTGGTGAACTTTTAAATTAAAACAGGTTTGGGAGGTAGGATCTGGTCCCCATCATGGCTCCCTTCATACCTCATTACAGAAGGTATTGGTAATGCACTTTCCTGATAGGTGCAAGCCACCATTGGTGCAAAAGAAGAAGAGGATGTGGTTGAAGGTGGCAGGTTGTGGAAGGGGAAGGAGGAGCAGGAGAAAGAGGGGACTGTTGGCGGGTGGGGAGGTAAGGGAAGCAGAGTGGTGGAAGGAGGAGCAGAATTAAGTGGGAGAGTGACATGGAGGGGAGGAAGAAGGAGAGGACTGAGAGGGTGGAGGGGAGAGAATTGAAGTGAAAGGTGAGGGTACTAAGGGTCCACACGAGCAGGCAATAGAAACACAGGGTTCAAGGCCAAATGAAAAGTGTAATGCTTCTTGCTCCAGAGTGAAGGGACTTTCAGGAAGTGGTTCTATCTGTTTGGGACTTCCATGGATTTCCCGGTTTTAATGCTGGTTCAGTGGACACCATTTCATGTGATGAACCAACATAGTGCACCACACGTTGTATGTGGTTGTGTTGTGGAGTGATGAGGTTCCAGCACATCCTTGTGCACGATGACCTGTCAGCCTAACATCGTTGTCGTCTTTCTCCAGCTGCTGACGAGTTATGGTATGATGCCTTCACGTAATAATGCCGCCACTGGGGTCTCCAGCAGCAAGGTGAAGTACTCCAAGCTCGCCGACAGCGATGACGGCTACATTGACCTGCAGGTTGGTACTGGCAATGGTGGATTCCCAAACGCTATGTTCTTTTTGGGCTCCTTGTCCAGAGCTAGATTGGTAACAGTGGCAGGACGATTGAAAGCTCTCTGCTCTGCTGAATTCCTTGATCGGTGCCCTTCCTGACTATCCACACCAGAAGTCATCTAGGTTTGATAACCGGTTCATGTAAAGTAAGTTGAATCTGAGGATCAGTCTCGACTCCAGTTAGTTTCACTTTGACTGCTGGAGAGAGGGGCCAGCACCGATTAGTACTTAAGTGATAGTTGTCCATCACGTCCACCGATGACAAAAATCTCTCTGGGAGATTTTTTAAAGTGGGAAAGGCGTTGCTCTGGGGCAGTTCCACTCTCTTGACCTCTGAAGTCCGGGTTCAGTTGTACGAACAAGTGCCACAAACTGGAGTCTTGTCTGCAGTGGATGACCATGACGTCTTCTGTGCCTTGTCATGCCCTTCGCTCTCCACAGAGTGTTGTAGTACCATCTTCCTGGCCGTTGGATCTCACTGTAGATCTCAGCCGCCCAGTTGGCCAGAGCTGACTTTGCATGCTTGGACAGAAATGTCCCTATCTCACCAGGGTATGAAGACCTGGTTTAGCTGTTTTCCCCCGCCCACCAGTCGAAATGGTGCACCGGGGTGTGGCTGCTATCACATGCAAACAGCTACTTGGAGCCACAGGTGAGAGCTGCTTGTCTGAATGGGGAGAAAAGATGAGTGAGCTGCCTTGGAATGGACATTACAAACTCCTTCACCCGAGGTGCTACCCCTCCCTAGACACCCCGTACATCCCGTTGCTTAAATAGAGCTTATAATAAAGCAGAGTGCTCTTGGAGGCTTCACAGGAGTGTCATCACACAGAAGTCTGACACTAGTTTTCAGTGAACGTAGAACAGTACAGCAGCATGAAAAACGCCAGAGTAACTCAGCAGATCAGACAGCATATATGGAGGGAGATGGACGGTCAAAATTCCCTGTCTAGTGTTCCAAAACACCAACTGTCCATTTCCCTTCATAAATGGTGCCCAACTCAGTGAGTTCCGACAGGGTTTTGCGTGTTGCCCTCATCTCCAGTGTCTTCATAAAACTTGACAGCATAGGAAAAGCTCCTTTGGCCTGTGATGTCTGTGCCGACTACAATGGCAGTTTAAACTGCACATCTGCTGGAAGGATAGCCATCGTGGTCTGTGCTACTCATGGTGATAGACTTTGACATTCCAATCACATGCCTTTGGTGCTTTCATTGCTTCTTCCAACTGCTTTTCAAATTGCCACACCTACTGGAGGAAGGCGATTGCTAGTAATCAGGTGGACGTTTCCTTGCCTTGTGTAACATTTACCCAAAAGGCTGGTAAATGTCTAGGGGAAACGGAGATCCAGCCACTCACCAACCCATCTCCCGTTCGCGCAGGTGCTGTGAGAATCGAGTTTATGCCTCGCGCCCGCCAACAGTATCAAGCCCATAACAAATACCGTTATGAAATACACTTTAAAGAGTTTACTAAAATTAAAAGAGTATTAGGCAATACAATATATATATATAGAGAGAGAAAGAGAGAAAAAAACAAAAGGCGCCAACTTATCAAAGTTCAGTCTGTTTAGTGCACTCGTTGGAGCTCAACCATCGAACCAATCAACCCTTCGTCGCTTGCCTCCGACTTCCACGTCTTCCACCCCGGACTCCCCGGTGGTCTTCCGAGCGCACGTCCACCTCCCTCGGCGTCTTTCTCCCGACTCCCCCCACACCAAAAAACACGCGAAAACCCCTCCCCCAAGTTCCCAGCCTCACAAGACACAATAACATTCCCCATTGATTAACAAATGAATACAATTACCATATCAGCCATTCTAAAGTGAAACAACGGCGAGAGAAACACTTATCCGACAAAGAAGCATTCCTACTCGTAACAAACCAAAGAAGCCATTTTGAGTAACGTACACAGGACATTGTACACTTGTTTCACCTGGGTTTGGAGTCAATATTGAGAACTCCTCGAACTGGTGCATATATATCACTGTGCTAACCCTTCTATCAGATTTGTCCTGCTGTGTGGGACAGGCCAAACCCAAAGATTATAGTGGAGGAGGCTGTCATTCTGTCCGTAAGTCTAATGATGTGAGAACAATTGTGTCAGGCTGTTGCCTGAACAGTTCATACAGTTTAAATATTGGTGTTGAAATGTTTGTGAGGAGACCTCTGCAACTTAGCTTGTCTGATTTACTGTTAAGTTTGAAGCCAGATAGTCCCAGTACTGACAGGTTACCTGACTGAGGGCGTTTGTTTCTTTCCCTTTTTTTTCCAGTTTAAGAAGAATGCTCCAAAGGTTCCATACAAGGCTATTGCACTGGCTGCTGTTCTCTTTCTGATTGGCACATTGCTGATCACAATTGGTGCTCTCCTGCTGACCGGATACATCGACAGTTCGGTAAGTCAAGTGACATCTTCCCACCAGGGGAGATGGAGGAGGGATAGCTGACCCCAATTCCGTCACTTCATTCCGTCTTAACCTCAGCTACTGCACCCTCATAACACATGAGTTTTGTCTGCCGCTGGATAACTGGGCATCTTCAGGAAGGCGGCATCCATCGTTAAGGATCCTCACCAACCAGAGTAGATCTGTGCCTGCGGTGCAGTGCTATCCGCACCAGACTTCAGAGAAGGGGGTCCTGGGTTCAAATCCAGTTGGCTCCTTGCACTCTAGGTTGAGTGTTGTGCTAGCAACTCAGTCTTGTAAAGCAGATAAGCACTAAAGAAATGGCATAGTTACCACCCAATGTGCCTAATAGCGCAGGGAGGAACTTTACCTCGTTTACCAACCAGAGCATGTCCTTTCCTCATTACTATCATCAGGGAAGAAACACAGGAGCCTGAAAGCACAAACTCAGCATTTTAGAAACAGCTTCTTCCCCTCTGCCATCAGATTTCTGAATGGCCCGTGAACACTGCCCATTTTGCGCGATTTATTTGTTTTTATTACTGTATCATAGTAATTTTTATAGCTTATACTGTACTACTGTCACAAAGCAACAAATTTCATGACCTTTGTCAGTGATAATAAACCTGATTCTGATTCAAATTCCAATCTGCTCTCAAAGTAGAGGTGAAAGCTCATTCCCGCGGATGGTGGTGAATATTGTTAGCTCGGGTTGAGGCGTTTGTTGTTGCAGTATTCGCCAAGCTTGGCAATTAGCTTGCAGACGTTTCATCGCCAGTCAAGCAGACATCCTCAGTGCGCAGTTGTTGGTGTTTATATCGGCCCCCGTTCACTTGCCTCGGTCCTGATTGGCTACCCCCTTCAGTTGACCCTTGAATTTGCTTGGCTCGCATTTCTTTGGCTCTAAGTTTTTTAGATGGCAAACTCCGGAAACAAGCATTTCAAAGTAGACACCATCTACGAACCCCCAAGAAAGGTGAGCAATTAGAATTAAAAGGTCAACTGAAGTGATAGCCAATCAGAACTGAGGTGGGGGGGGGGGGCTAAATAAACACGAACATTCCTAGAGAGAAACACCAGCAACTGCGCACTGATTATGTCATGCCAGCAGGTAATGAAATCAATGCCTGCAAGCTAACATCAAAGACTCATTGCTATCGAGGTCAGATTGAAAGACACATTCTACCAATAAAAGATTAATCTCCACCCCATCAGTTACCACAAAGTTGATGCTCTATTGAACAAAGTGCTAAACTTTTATGAAGATAAATCACTTCTTCCCTTTTTTTTTAATCCCCTTTCAGTACAGTGACACGACCTGGCCAGTGCTGATCATCGGGATTCTGGTTTTCCTTCCTGGCTTTTACCACCTTCGTATTGCATATTATGCCTCCAGGGGATACCGAGGTTACTCCTATGATGACATCCCAGACTTCGATGACTGAAAGCGATTCTTTCCTTTTGGCTAAGTGCTGCACCTAGTTTGATTCTAGATCTAGCAATGATGGCTTTATCAAGGATCTTCTATTCACAGTGAATTACAATTGCAGTGTTACAATGCTTTTGTCAGTGGTTGCTTTGCTCTGTTGCTAATCAAATTCAAGAGACTCAGATTCAGGTATTTCTAATCATTGATATTGAAGCTGTTTCCAAAGTACTTCTCAGTCTCTGTAAAGATTTCTCTAGTTATAAATATGACACACAGGTGATTTTCCGCCAAGTTGAAGCAAAGGGCGTTGATCCAATTCTTCCAGTCGCTTCGTCAACAGTGACAACACTGGAGCAACCCAAAGGCGTAGAGCCCCAATACTGCACCTCTGAGGCAAGAAAGGCCGTAACAAGACCATCAATTGAAACTTTAATTGATTAGTTTCTAATAGAAAAGCGAGAGTACTTTGAATGAAAAGTATTGTTTTGGACTACCTTGTCCCCATTAATTACTGCTATTCTTCAATATTGTCCACTTTTATTTTGTTGAATTTGTGTATACATATATATATATATATTCCACCATATTTAATTTTAATGTATAATCAGATGTGTTGATGTCACAAAATTTGAGAGAATTTTGTTAGTGTGAACTCTGTGGATGAATTTAGTCCCCTTGAGACACACAAGTATCTGCCTTTCTATCTCAGTCAGAAGACTGTGATTTGAATTCTCATTCCAGAGAGTTGAGCAGAAAGATTTAGACTGAGTCTCCAATGTGGCGCTGGAGAACTAGATTAGCTTTATTTGTCACGTATATATAGAAAGAGACAGTGAAATGCATTGATTACATCAGTGACCCACGCAACCTGAAGATGTGCCGGGGGCAGCCTGTGCGTGTCACCACGCTTCCGGCGCTGATGTAGCATGGCCACAATTTACCAACCCTAACCCACAGGTCTTTTGGAATGTGGGAGGGAACCAGAACACCCGGAGTAAACCCACGCGGTCACAGGGAGGATGTACAAACTCCTTACAGACAGCAACATAGTGGGGATTGAACCATGATCTTCTGATTCCTGGCACTGTAAAGTGTTATGCTAACTGCTAATCTCCCGTGCCATTCTAATTCAGCAAGGGCATCTTTTGGGTGATCCTAAAATGATGTTACCTGTTCTGTCCCACCATCAAAAGATCCTCCCGTACCATTCACTTGCAAAGAGGTGAGTTACTTCCTGGTCAGTATTTATCCTTTATTCAACATCACTGAAGAAGATAATTATCCCTTTTTTTTTGGAGCTTGCTGTGCACAGAGTGGGTGCTGGCTTACCCAAATGACAGAAGGGACTGCACTTCACACATTTATGATTGACTTTGTAAGGTCAAGAAAAGACAGTCTGAACTTTAAAAGGAGAAGACAAGCTAGACATCCTGATGATAGCATTTTGTTCATGAAAAAAGATTTTGAACATTTGCAATCTGATTAAAGAAACCATGTCTACACGTGACTAGGCCTAGAGAAAATAAGTTGATGGTGAAAGGTGAAATGTTAAGAGCAACCTGAGGGGGAGCTTCTTCACTTAGAGTGGTGCGTGTGTGCGAGCTGCCAGCAGAACTGGTAGATGGGGGTTCAGTTGGAGTATGTATCCAAGCTGTGGTCCACCAGTGGGTCAATGTGATGAGGCAGGATAGGTATGGACTAGATCTGCCAATGGGCCTGATTCTATGCTGTGTTGTTCCATGACTCTAGAACACCCTCATGTTCTTCTCCTGGCTTCACAGAATAGGCCTGTAGATTTCATTTGAAGTTTCCATCTGAGGACAGATTTACATGCAGAATTGTGTGCCTTGGCAGTCTTTGTCCACACTATTTGCGGAGTTACACCGCCGACACTGAGCCGGGTTCATTCTGGTGATCAGTGAGGCAGGTCTGAATGACCTTGTGATGACCATCCCGAGTTAAGTCTGCAGCCACTTGGCTCGGACACTTGCAACTCTCCTTTGGAGGCACTGAGCAAAAACCCAAGAATGGTTTGAACCCCATGTGAGATAATGATCTTCACTTGTTTACTCTGTAGCTCATTATTCCCCTATATATGGCAGATCCTTAACATTGTTGATATACAGAGGAGTCTTGGGGTCCAAATCCATGGATACCTGAAAGTGGCCACACACATTGATAAGATGGTAAAGAAGATGTGTGACCTGCTTGCTGCTATTGTTACGAAATCCCGTAACTGGATCACTTACCAGCAAGGATAGAGAGGTCCGTTGAAGTCTGATGATACTATTTTTAAAAGTATTTATTGATAAAGGGGCACAAAAATAAGATTAATGCAAACATGCAGATAATATACATCGTCAATACTAAATCTAAAGCGCAGGTATGATCATAACCAATAAAACGTGACTCTATCATTGTCTAGGGGATAATGTAATGTCCGATGGAAATCTAAAAGTCATTAGCTCGTTCAGGCTGCAGTGTTTTGGGTTTAAGAGAGGGAGGCGTTTAAACTTGCCCAAGTCTTTTATGATGCCAATCCGTTGAGTCAGGGGAGCGGGTTTCCCCGTTGTTAGCTAAAGAGCTGTTTTCCGTGGTTCCAGCCACCAATTCCAGCAACGGAATTGAACGCACGTGGCTTGGTTTCCGATGACCGTCTGCTGTTACGTGGTTGCTTAACGTTTCTTCTGGTGTGTCTGAGGGGTTGTCCCTACAGCCCCTCTTTTATTCTGACTCGCAGGGTCGTAGATGTCAATCAGGTTGGGGGTGATGCAATCTCTCCCACAACCAGCCCACTTTGCCCGAGTGCATTCACGTAGCAGAGCATCTCAATCCACAAATCTGTCTCCAAGAGACAATGGCCATGTCCCGTAGCTTTACATCGCTATGGGAGGGGGGGGGGGAGAAACGAGACATCCTGCACGTCTCCCCCTCATGTCTTGGGCCCCCTTTTGACTCAACCCAACAGTGATCTGGCGATTCTCACAAAGGAGGGGGCCACGGACATAACACTATTAAGTTATGGCACTGAGTTTAAGAGTCAGGAAGTGAAGTTGTAGCTTTACAAAACTCTAGTTAGGCTGCATGTGGAGTATTGCATTCACTTTTTCTCTCCCAATTATAGAAAAGATCTGGAGGCTTTGGAGAGGGTGAAGAAGGTTTACCAGGGTGCTGCCTGGATTAGAAGGCATTTGCTATTAAGTCAAGCTAGGGTTTTATATTTTTTTATTTAGCAAAGCAGTGTGGAGTAGGCCCTTCTGGCCATTTGAACCACGTGACCCAGTAACCGCACTACCCCGATTAACCCTAACCTAATTATGTGACAATTTCCAAGAACTAATTAATCTACCCAATATGCCTTTGGACTGTGGGATGAAACCAGGGCACCTGGGGAAAACCCACACAGGGAGGACATAGACTCCTTACAGAACGGCACCAGAATTGATCTCTGAACTCTGGAATGCCCCAGGTTGTAATGGTATCATCATAGCTGCAATGCTACCATGTCTGCCACATGCATTATGTTGTTACTAAACTTGCGCCTAATGCTTCCAATGTTGCGAAACTCAATGCTTGTCATTGGATCGCCACACGTATTGATACACAAATCATGCTTCCTGGTTTAGTTATTTTCACTGGAGCAGTACAGGCTGAGGAGAGAACTGATGGGAAGTATGGATATAAAATTCTGAGCAGACTGCTGGTTCTCATGGTTGGAATGTCTAATATCAAAGGGTATGCATTTAAGGAGATGGGAAGAAAAGTTCGAAGAAGATGTGCTTGGCTTAGGTGGTGCTTAGAATACACTGCCAGGGCTGGTGGTGGAAGTGGGTATTATCAAGGTGTTTAAGAGGCTCTTGGATGGGCAACAGGCACACAAATATTCAATAAATGGAGGGATGTGGTCCGTGTGCAGGGATTAGTTTAATTGGGCATCATAACCTTAATTAATTTGGCACAGCGTCATGTGCGAAAGGTCCCATTTCTGTGCTGCATTGTTCTGTGTTCAAAACCAGGGAGTCCCAACCTTTTTATGCCATGGACCAATACCATTAAACAAGGGGCCCATATGATCAGTTTGACCTTCAGTGGCAATGCTGTACTATGCAGCACTTTTTCTAAACAGGAGCTAACAAACGATGCAAACTCACCCTCCTCTGTTTTGTACGTCAAGAGAGGTGATGGATCGCTCAGAAGTGAGAGGAAATAGGCCAGAATTATCTCCCATCTCATCAGTTCATTGCTTCAATCAGCTCAAATTCTCCATCTTTTGATCCCATCTGCAGTTCGGTCAGCGAACTATTGAGTCTTGTACCAGGGACATTTAAAAGATTCTTAAGCACTTTAATGAAAGAAAAATGGAATGCTAAGCGGGAGGACATCGTTAGAGTAGGTTAAAAGGTCAGCACAATATCATGGGCAACTTTTTGCTTTAGATACTGGGCAATTAAAGTGGTTTGAACCCAATGTGTGACAATGATCCTGGCCTGTTTACTCTGCAGCTTATTATTCCCACTATGTATGGCAGATCCTTAACATTGTACTGTTGAGTTATCAAGCACCCAGCTAACTCCATTTTGTTCTTCCGCATTTCAATGCCACCCACCAGATTCTGCCACTGCCCTTCAATTGGAAGCAAGTAGCCAGCTAGGCTACCCCAACCAGCGTGTCATGGAGATTCAACAGAATACAGTACTGCAATAGCTCAGTGGCTCAGGCAGCATCTGTGGAAGAAGAAACAGTTCATGTTTCAGATCTGGGACCTTTCACCAGAACATGAGACTCCACTCAGGCAGCAGCGAATGTTGAGGTTTAATTCAGATCTTAGGTTCTCAGGCTGATGTTCCACCACAGCACATTTCCCAAATAACATGTACCAACACCCCCTGAGCCTCCTGATCTTACTGCCCTACTCATGAACAATGATCAAAATGCTGGAGGAACTCAGCAGGTCAGACAGAACCTCTTGAGGGGCATAAGCAGTCAACATTTCGTGCCGAGACCCTGCTGACTTTCTCCATCATGTGTGTGGCTTTAGGTTACCAGCATCTATAGAATCTCTCATAATAATAAACAATGATCAATGTGTAAATCCAGAGTAATTTGCAGTATTCTTATAGAACAAAATGTGAGCATAACCAGAGATCTGATTCATAAGAAATTTTCTGTGAATGACATTGCTGTCTCTGGACAAAGCATATTTTAGTGTGTGTGTGGGCCAAGTGCAAGGAATATATATAAAAAAAAATAAAGGGTTTCCTGTTTGAATTTTGATTATCATTTTCATTTATCTCTTCGGAAGGTGCGGCAGTGCCACCAATGTTGATTGACAGTTGGGCCTTGAGTGCAGGCTCACAAAAGGGAAAACAAGGGATCAGGCCCGCTCCATCCACCAAAAGCGGAACTTCCCAGTAGTCAAACGTTTTAATTCCCATTCCTATTCCAGATCTGACATGTCAGTCCATGGACTCCTCTTGTGCCAAGATGAGGTCACCCTCAGGGTGGGAGAGCAATGCTTATCTTCTGTTTGGATAGCCGCCAACCTGATGGCATGAATATCAATTTCTCCTCGTTAAAATAAAATCATACCCTTCCTCTACACTCTTCTATTTCCCATTCTGGCTTTTTACCTCTTCTCACCTGCCTATAACTTCCTGTTGGATTCCCCTCCTTCCCTTTCTCCTGAGGTCCACTTTCCTCAGGTTTCAGATTCCTTTTCCAACCCTTTACCTTTCACTTGGCTTCACCTATCACCTTTGAGCTATCATCCCTTCCCCTCTCCCCCTGCCTTTTTTTTTATCAGTCCTGAAGAAGGGTCTTGGCCCGAATTGTCGACTGTTTATTCACTGTCATAGATGCTGCCTGACCTGCTGAGTGCTTCCAGCATTTTGTTTATGTATTACTTCAGCTTATCCTATTGCTGTTTAGACTGGTGCCTTGAGAGCAAGGAATCCTTGGATAATTTCTTTGTTTACCACATGCATACACGCTTCTCCAAGCCAAGATCCGTACGTTGGAGGTTGTGTCTGTCAAGAAAGATTAAACAGGTTGCAATCTGCTTGAAGTTGTGAAAGGGGTTGCTTTGGATAGCTTGCAGCACATATGTTCCCCACAACAGGGGAGGCTAAAATTGGGGGCAGTAGTATAATGTGGTCATAAATGAATGTTCAGTTTTGGTCGCCCTGCTATAGGGAAGGTGCCAGTAGCTGGAAAGAGGAGGAGATTTGCAAGGAAGTACTGAGTTTGTGAATACGAGTTGAGCAGTTTAGGACGTTTCAAACTGGAGCTGAGAAGAATGTGGGGTGATCTTATACTGGTGTATAAAATCACAAGAGCCATTGATAGAGTCTTTCTCACAGGTTAGGGAATCAAAAACATGAGGTGCAGGAGATTTAATTGGAACCTGAGGAACAACTTTTTCACTCAGTGGGTGGGCAGTATATAGGATGTGTTGTTGGCGGAAGTGGTTGAGGCAGATACATTAACAACATTGTACAGGTACATGGATAGGAAAGGGAACAACCCCTGGTGTCCACAGACTCCTTTGTTAATGGTAAGGGTCCATGTCATAAAATAGGGTTGGAACCCTTTTGCTGGAGCTAAAGGCAATGGAAATGGCTTAGGTGGGAATATTGGTCACAGTGTGGACCAGTTGGGCCAAAGGACTATAAGACTAAATTCAGTAGAGGCAACAAAGTTAGATGTATTTCAGAAAAAAAGCTAAATCAGTTTGAAAGGGAGAAGGATGTGTTAGATGAAAAGAGTTGGAGGAGGTTTGAGGATGTAGGATCTGTGAATTCCATCTGGGGCCAGTTGGGCTGGGTAGTCCATTCCTCTGCTGTGAGAACATACTGACTATCTTTGTGTAGTTCCCAGTGGCCAAACATTTTAATTCTCATTCTGACATGTTGGTCCATGGCTGCCTCTTGTGCCAAGATGAGGCCAGTGTCAGGGTGGAGGAGCATCACCTTACATTCCATCTGGGTAGCCCCCAACCTGATGGCACTGGTATTGATTTCACCTTCCTATCCCCTCTTCTATTTCCCACTCTGGCCTTTTTCCTCTTCTCACCTGCCTATCACTTCCTCCAGGTCCCCTTCTTCCCTTCCTCCTATGATCCACTCTCCTCTCCTATCAGATTCCTTCTTTTCCATCATCTCTTTACCTTTCCCACCCATCTGGCTTCGCCCATCACCTTCTAACTTGTCCTCCTTCCCCTCTTCCCCCACCCAGCTTTTTATTATTGGCGCCTTCCCCCCTTTTATTTCCGTCCTGAAGAGACTTAGCCTGAAACGTCAACTGTTCACTTCCATAGATGCTACCAGACCCGCCAGCATTTTGTGTATGTTATCCAGCTGCTTTTCAAGAGCAGAAAAATTCCACAAAGACAGACTGCTGGTTGACCTAGTTTCTTTATTGGTAAGGCTAAAGAAAGAAGGTTTGAAATTTTTCATGTTTTCCTTAGTTTTGTTCCTGCCTTAATAAGTCACAGACAAGAAAATAGCTAAAGCTCTTGCTTTTAATAACAGCTCTACATATTTCCACTTTGACAGATTATCAGTCAAACTCCTGACACCCCTGGTTTGTTATACCTTAAACTACTGTGCCTTAGATCAGTGACATGATGGGTTAGCGATGTATTCATTCCAAAAGCTGACTCACTTTGGTAGCCTGCTTTGAAACACATTAGATCCTCTTACAAGTAGGTGATGAATTTTTTTTGACAACTGACTCTCCTGTTACTGTTAACATTTCAGTCAGAGACTGAATTGGAGGAAGTATGTAGTGTGTATTGGCTAATTGGTCGGTGCAAAAACACGCAAGGGTGGGCTCAATGCTGTGGTGTTCACCGAGCTGATGCCAAGCTCGACGAACACTGCAACATCAAAGGCCCAAACTGAGCTAATAATAAAGTATTATCCAAGCCACTGGACACTAAGATCCAGCAAACACTGTTGAGACTGACGCCATCAGAAGCCAGTCAGAATTCTACCTTCTGATCTTCAGGTTCTTTTTACTACTTGTTTTCAAAAAGCTTACATCGACAGACCAGAAAAGGCCTCAGAATAGAAAATTGCTCAAGATTTAAGATTGAAGTTTATCACCTCTACATCAAAGCATACAGTGAAGTGTGCCATTTATGTTAACAATCAACACACCTGAGGTTGTGCAAGGGACAGCCGGCACCACACATTCTGGCGCCAACAATAAACAATGTTGGTTAAGGGCAGGCTCTCAGATGTTAAGCAGCTTCTATTTTTAACTGAGGGTGACAGGTCTGTTCTATTCTTTCATTATTGCTTGACATCATTCCATGTTATTATTCAATAAAAAGAATGTATTGTTAGCAGCTCCTTGCATCTTTAATGAACCTCACAGGTGGGTTTTCTGTGCTATACAAGAGGCCAGGTGCAAGCACTGAGAACTGGTAATGCTTCATCATTGTGGGATGACTTGCATTTTTGACTTGGGTTAGAGTCATAGGAAAGTACAGCACCAAGACAGGCCCTTTGGCCCATTGAGTCCATGCCAAACCATTTAATCTGCCTACTCCCATCGACCTGCACTGGGACCATAGCTCTCTCTATCCCTATCATCCAAGTCCCTATCCAAACTTCTCTTAAACATTGAAATCAAGCTGATATATGAATAAATAATGCAGACTTATGAACATTGCATCTTATTCACCTCTGAAGTGCTAAGTCATAGTGAGATGTATCCTATAGTTACCAGCTGCTCCCCAACATTGACAAGGGCCCTCTGATCCTCCAACCAGCTCGGTACCTGTGCATTGTGTCACTTATCATGGCTGTATTCTCAGTCAACATTTTTGTGCAAGAAGACTTTGGTCAGGAATAAGACCCCGCCAGATTCAAGATTCAAATTTATTTCCACATGCACATCGAAACATGCGGTGAAATGCATCATTTGCATTAACAAACAGCACCCCCAAGGGCACTTGCAACCTACAAATGTCACCACACATTCTGGTGCCCACATAGGTCGTCCACAATACTCAGCAGAATGCAACAAAACGGAACACATCAAGTACTGAATGGAAAATTTCCCAACCTGAATCTGGATATATTGGGATTCAAAGGATATGGGGATTAGCTGAAGAAGTGGACTTGAAGTACAAGGTCTTATTGACTGCTCTGAAAGACGGATACCATCAGCAATATTCCATCATTCCATACAAGATCTTAAATGTGTTAGAATTGGTCGGGGTGACTTCTCGTGCAGGAGTGGGATTGATTGAGGAGAGGGTTGGTGGGGGTATGAAAGGATTAGCAATCTAAGGGGTTAGGTGTTGGGAGCTGTTGGTGACGCTGCCCTTGACAGCAAGGCCACAGTATAGTATCAAAAAGCTTGAAACTAAAGTCCTGAGCATAGTTATGATTGTACACCTTATTGTTTTCCCACAGTGCACTTTCTCCTTAGCTGTTACACTTTATTCTGCATTGTTACTGCTTTACCTTGTTTTGTCTCAGTGCTCTGTGTAATGATCTGATCTGTATGACTGTCTGTACCCCTGCATCTTGGTACATGTGACAATAATAAACTAAAACCCATGTTTATCAAAGGGAGATCACTCCCTTGGTTGAAATGATAACTTACACCAGAGGTTCACAACCTTTTTTATGCCATGGACCTAAAAGATGAGTCAAAGGGGTCCGTGGGCCATAAGCTGGGAACCCCTGACTTGTGGTTGTCAGAGGTGAACCATCAGCTCAAGTACATTACTGAAGGAGTTCGTTAGAGCAGTGTTCTCAGTCCGACCATCATCAGCTGTTCCATCCATCATAAGGTAGAGAGTAGGGATGTTCACTCATGGCTGTGCAACGTTTAAGTCTGTACGCAAATCCTGAGCAAATGACACATCCGCTGGCTGCAGTTGAACAAGACCTAGCTGTCTTTGTGTTACTCTATGAATCTATTCAGGCTTGGGACTGATAAGTGGCAAGTTATATTTATACGTATTACTTAGAGATTACAGATTTATTTGTTATATATTTAGAGGCAGGGTGTGGTTCAGGTCCTTTCAGCCCAACGAGCCGCACTGACAAACAGCCCACTTATTTAACCTTAGCCTAATCATAGGGCAATTTACAAAGACCAATTAACCCACAAACTGGTACATCTATGGGAGGAAAATAGAACATCCAGAGGAAACCCACATGCTTGTGGGAAGAATGTACAAACTTACAGACAGCAGCGGAATTGAACACTGAACTCTGATGCCCTGATCTGTAATGGAGTCATGCGCTAACCCCTACACCACCATGTCGCCATCAAAGTGCCAAAGTGCGAATCCCCTCCCATCAATATCCTGAGAGTCATTGATCAGAAGCTGGATTAATCTGGCCATATCAATACATGAACAAGAGCAAAACAGAAATTGAGTATTCTGTAACAATTGACCCATCTCCTGATGCTCAAGGCCATCCATTATCTATCAGTCTGATGGAATATTCCCAACTAACCCCGTAACAAATCTCATTGAGGTCAATGCCATCCAGGATAAAGCAGCCTGTTTGACTGGCATTCCTTCAGTTGGACTAAACATCCATTTCCTCCACTGTGTCTGCAGTGTGTAATACCTACAAAATGAACTACAGTTACTCACCCAAGCTGTTTCAATAGCCCCTTCCAAATCCAACCCTACTCCCAAGAAAGATAAAGACAGCAGTAAGTGCACCTTTGGCTCCACACACTCTTTATTGCTGCTGGGACAACATTCTTTAAGTGCCTCATCAAAGTGTTATGGGAACATCTTCATCGGAACTGCATGTAAGCCATTGGCTTAATGAAGAAGACTAATCTGGACCATGATTGGTAGACAAAAGCCCTTATAGACTGCCCACCACTCCGATGGTCACTAACAGCAGCAAAATGAAATTATTGATGAACAATAGATGCTCATTTCTTCAATTGCTAGCAGGTGAGTCAATTGCTGACCCTGTTGTGGATAAAGAATGCATCAAGTGGTTGAGAGTTTTGGAAAACGAAAGCCCAAAGTCAACTTTGATACACATCTCCCGATGACGTGTACCAAATTATGAATAAAGTATTTCCCAAAAATTTCTTCCCTGAGCATTTATTTACTTGATACTTAAGTGAATCGACTCTGCACTGCATTGAGGCTGTGGCCTGCAACTAACGAGCTCCTGGATCGGCTGTGACTGGCTTCATGTTTGGAGACTCACTTCTGTGAACTTCAGTTCTGAATGTTATTTACTTTTAATGATTGCACATTATTTTTCTGCACATTAGGTGTTTGACCGCCTTTTTTAATGGGTTCTACTGGATTTCTTTCTTTTGTGGCTGACTGTAAAGTGCTGTTGATCTATGTTCTACGAAACAAATCTCAAGTTTGTTTTATTATCGGAGTATAAATGATTCAATGATCTCTCTCCCTCTCTCTCTTTCTCTCTCCCTCCCCCCCCCCCACCCTTCCTCCTCCTCCTACTCCTCCCCCCCTTTTAGAGTTACAGTACAGGTTAGGTCTTCCAGCCCTTTTAGCCATTAAACCCCAGCAACCCCATAACCCCAATTAACCCTGACCTAATCGCAGCACGATTTCCAATGACCAATGAACCTACCCAGTACGCCTTTGGATTGTAGAAGGAAACTGGAGCACTCGAGGGAAACCCATGCCTTCCTCAGGGAGGACATGCTGAAGCTTCTGACAGAATGACATTTGGAATAAAACTCTGAACCTTGGAACACCCCGAACTACAGTAGCATCACGCTAACCGCCATTTTACCATGGCGCCTTCTGTTCTATGAACTAATTGCTCACCCATTATATGAATGTTTTCAGATTTAACCCTCTTCAATAGTAGGGCACGTTCTTGGATTCTGCTGCTCCGAATAAGGTGAAATTGTTCGTCATTCTCTGTTTAATTCCCTTAAGGATCTTAGGCAACAATTGTGTCAACCTCCCAAACTTCTCATTCTGAAGACAGCAGGGCCAGCTTACATAGTCACCCAGCATCCATCCCCTCCGTCCTCTCGATCAGTTTGAAATCAGAGCAAGGTAGTCATAGATCAGTGTGCGGGGTGGGCATAAGGGAACGAACATTAAAGTGTGAAGGGATTGTCTAAAGCTCAGGACTGCCTGGAATGAAGGTAAAACGCCCAGATGGTTCACCCGGAATAGGATCAGCTTATCATTTCACATTCCGAGACATGCAGTATGTGATTATCGGTGCAGACTGTAGTTTATGTTGGCCTCCTTCAGCTGTTCTGTGTTTTCTTTGTTGTTGTTGATTGGTGGGTTGGCGATATGTTACTTTTTTTGGCTGAGGGAGGGGTTAGGGATTTGGAATCTGATGTTCTTGTTGGCGTTTTATGTTTTCCCACATGAGCGATCTGTTAGATTTTTGTTTTCTACAGAGACGTTGGGAGTTTGATCTTATTGTCGCTGGGTTTTTTTTGCGTGCGGGTTAGGGGTTTGCGAGTTTTGTTTCGTTTAATTTCTTGTGCGAAGGGAGGTTGATATCTTTCTTTCAATTATATCCGTGGTTTTTTATGGCTATCTGGAGAAGACGAATCTCAGAGTTCAATTCTGTGTAATACTTTTATAATAAAATGTACCTTTGAAGCTTTATACTTTGCAAGAAAGAATCTCCAGCTTTTACAAATCCATGATGGCCAAAGGGGACATTTTTCAGTGTTGATTTACCTGACACACCATGACCTCCTAATTTAGTGAAGCACTCCACAGCTTATAAAGAGTACTCTCCACAGAATCTTTCAGATCACAAAAGTACGAAGCAGCCTAACCTGATCAACATAATGCATAGACAAGGTCTCACTTGAGGGCTTTTAGGTCATGTCAAGAATCTAAGAATGTCTCATGTTTAATGAGCCCCCGAAAGAGTTTCTTATAAGTTATGTTTTAGGGATATGGTAGCGTAGTGGTTATGTTGCTGGCCTCATAATCCACAGGTTCTGAGACTAATGAACTGGAGACAAGAGTTCAAATCCCACAATGGTGCTCTGGGAAATGTAAATTTAATTAAATAAATTGGGAATAAATATTCATATCAGACGTCGTAACTGCAAAATTACCTGTTTGACTTAATAACTCATTTGGTTCATGAGATTCTTTGGCAGAAGAAGAATCTGTTGCCTTTACGTAACCTGCATATTCATGACTGTACACTCAGTGTAATATGACCGACTTTAATTCTCTCCTGAAAATGGCACATTGATAAGTTAAAGCGTTTCCCAGGGGCATTGCTTCCTTGATGAGATTCCCTTCCTGGGCAATTTAGACGCTGGGATGAATGGATTGAAAAGGCAGGGCGTCAGGGCCAGAGGCAAGAATGGGTGGGCTCTGCTCACTCCTCCATGATGTTTGCTCCGCTGTCTGCCGCTCTAAGGCAGAGGCTGAGAGCCTGCTCTGGGCTTTGCATCTGCAAGCTCTGCTGTGTGATAAACTGAGGCTGGGGGCCATGGGCCTGCTCCGGGCTTCATATCTATGGACGCACTATCATTCTGAATGCTGTTGCTTGCTTTTGTTGTTTGCATGATTTGTGTTTTTTTTTCTCCCTCTCTACCCCCAATTGGGTGTTTGTTGGTCTTTTTTTACTGAGTTTTCTGGCGGGCTGTAAAGAGGCAAATCTCAAGATTGGAGATTCAAGACTCAAGTACCTTTATTTTCAAAGAATGTATAAATTATTTTACCATTGCTGGTAGAATCTCAGATAGAGACAAGAGAGCATACAGGAGCGAGATATGCCAACTAGTGGGGTGGTGTCGCAGCAACAACCTGGCACTCAATGTCAGTAAGACAAAAGAGCTGATTGTGGACTTGAGGAAGGTTAAGATGAAGGAACACATACCAATTCTCATCGAAGGATCAGAAGTGGAGAGAGTGAGCAGTTTCAAGTTTCTGAGTGTCAAGATCTCGGAAGACCTAACCTGGTCCCAACATATCGATGTGGCTATGAAGAAGGCAAGACAGCAACTATACTTCATTAGGAGTTTGAAGAGATTTGGTATGACAAAAACACTCAGAAACTTCTATAGATGTACCGTGGAGAGCATTCTGTCAGGCTGCATCACTGTCTGGTATTGGGGGGTTGGGCCTACTGCACAGGACTGAAAGAAGCTGCAGAGGGTCATAAATTTAGACAGCTCCATCTTGGGTATTAGCCTACAAAGTACCCAGAACATCTACAAGGAGCAGAGTCTCAGAAAGGCAGCATCCATTATTAAGGACTTCCAGCACCCAGGGCATCTCCTTTTCCCACTTTTACCATAAGTTAGAAAGTACAGAAGCCAGAAGGCACACACTCAGTGATTCAGGAACAGCTTCTTCCCCTTGGCCATCCGATTCCTAAATGGACATTGAACCCTTGGACACTACCTCACTTTTTCAATATATATTATTTCTGTTTTTGCACAATTTTTAATCTATTCAATATATGTATAGTAATTTATTTATTTATTCTTCTATATTGCATTGAACTGCTGCTGCTAAGTTAACAAATTTCACAACCCATGATAATAAACCTGATTCTGATTCTGATTCTGAAATATACGGCTTAAGATTTGTTTGCTTACAGGCAGCCACAAAGTAAGAAACCCAATTAAAAAAAGACCATAAAAGAGGGAAAAATATAACAAACATCAGGCAAACAATAAAAGCAAACAACAACATTCCGAACCAGATTGACTCCTGTGATCTGCTCCCTGGAACAGCTGGAGTAGGTCCAAGCCGACTCATATTAGCCAGCTCTGTTCATCTTTGTTTAGCAATTACACAAAATCATTGTGTAATTTATACATACTTTGATAATAAATATAGTTTGAACTGATGAAAACAGATTTTCACTCTAAGCACCTCAATTGCATTAGAAGACACCATTCCCTTGGGTGTTCTTCAATAAAGTGTGAGAGTGATGTCACGGCGCCCAATAAATGCTAGGTTTTCTCTCTTCTGGTGTGGATTATTTCTCAAAATTGAAGTGAATAATGTAGTAATACTTTAAATTAGTTTACGAGACAACACAAAGTAAAGGATAAAGTTGAGAGATTCAGATTAACTCAGTATCTCCCGTAAACAATTAAACCTTGCCCAACCCGTCTTTCTGGGCAGGGAAAGGCTCCGGGGGAATTAAGCTGCTAAGTCATTTGCTTTGCCTTAGAATTAAGAATTAGAATTAACAGATGGGGGCTATTTGTCTCAACTTGTCTTAGTTGGTTCAGAATCAGATTTCTAATCACTGACGTATGTCATGTACTTTGTTGTTCTGTGGAAGAAGTAAAGTGCAGTACATAAAAATCAGAATCACGTCTCATATCACCAGCAGTTAACTTTACTACAGCAGTAGAATGAAATATATGATAAATAATATATAGGGGGAAAAGCTGAACTACAGTAAATATATATATAGTCTATTAACAGTGAAATTAAACTAAATAATGCAAAAAAAAAGCAGAAATTAAAAAGTAGTGAGGTGGTGCTCATGGGTTCAATGTCCATTTCGAAATTGGATGGCAGAGGGGTAGAAGCTGTTCTGAATTGCTGAGAGTGTCCCTTCAGGCTTCTGTGCATCCTTCCCAACAGTAACAATGAGAAGAGGACATGTCCTGGGTGCTGAGGGTTCTTAATGATGGATGCAACCTTCCTCAGGCACCACTCCTTGAAGCTGTCTTGGATACTGCGGAGGCCCGTGATGGAGCTGACTAGTTTTACAAGTTTCTGCTACTTATTTCAATCTGGGGCAGTAGCCCCGCCCTCAGACCGGATGGTGATGCAGCCAGTCAGAGTGCTCCCCATGGTAGATTTGTAGAAGTTTTTTAAGTGTTTTAGTTGGAAACCAAATCTCCTCAAACTCCTGATGAAATATAGCCTCTGCCTTGCCTTCTTTATAGCTCCATCAGTACCTTTGTGTGCAGTTTAGGTTCTCAGCGATATTGACACCCAGCAGCTTGAAATTGCTCACTCTCTCCAATTCTGATTCCTCTATGAGGACTGGTTTGTGTTCCCTTGTCTTACCCTTTCTGAAGTCCACAATCAGCTCTTCGGCCTTGCCAGTAAGGTACAATATGGGACATATAAAAAATAAATAAGAAGTGCAAAGTAGGGGGTTGTGGGTGACGGAGCGGGTGTTGATGCTTTTGAGGCTGCTTATGAAGGGAGGGTGGGGGGGCCTTTGGTGTTTTGATTCATTCTATGGGGTTTCTTGTTTCCTGGATGTCTGTGAAGTGTAAGAATTTCAGGCTGTATACTGAATACATACTCTGATATCAAATGAACCTTTGAATATTTTGAGAGAGCACGATAGTGAGGTAGTGTTCCTATGTTCATTGTCTGTTCAGAAGTCTGATGGTATAAGGGAAGAAGCCGTTCCTAAAACATCAAGTGGGCACATTCAGGCTCCTGTACCTCCTCCCTGATGAGAAGAGAGCATGTTCTTTGAGGATGCAAATACCCACCTCCCTCTGTGTGGAACAAGCTATCCCTCGGTTCCCTTTTAAAATTTTCCCCTCTAATTTTGGATGCCCCTACACTGGGAAAAAGGCTTTGGCTATACAGCTGTGGTGTTATAAACCTCTGCCGGTGATGGTCAATGATGGATGTTGCTGTCTTGAGGCATTGTCTTTTGAAGGTGCACTCGGTGCTGGAGAGGATAGTGCCCATGATGGAGCTGGCTGAGTTTACAGGCTTCCACAGCTGTTTTTTAGGATCCTGTGCACTGGTGCCTCCCCAAGTCGGATGCTGCTGCAAAGAGTCAGAATGTTCTCCATGGTCCATCTGCGGAATAACTCTTTTGAAAGGCAATCCAGAAGTAGCCCAGCTTCGCTACAGCCTCACGTCTTTCACTGAAAAGCATTTAAGATGCAATGGCCTTCCTCTGTGGTAAATCACCCAGAATCAGAACCATGTTTTATTATCCCTGACATAATCCGTGTCATGACATTCGTTGTTCAGTGGCAGCAGCAAAGTGAAAGACATAAAAGTTACTGTAAGTTACAAAAATAAATAAATGCACAGTGAGAAAGAGGAATGACAGGTTCTTGAACTGTGCGAAGATCTCTGTGATCTAACAAGTCATTCCGATTCTCCAAATCACCCTTCAGCACCAGCTTTGCAACTGGTGGTCCCTCCTTGTGCACTCTGACCTGAGGAAATCAGTCACATCCAAATCAGGGGAAACCTGTGGTGTTGATCATCTTAATTCTTGTGTTAAGTATCGGCTGTCCTCCAAGAGGACCACAACCTTGTCGTAGGGCTTGGCAGCTTGCGTCCCACAATGACCAGGAGAGCTACGTTGGCTGGAGTCAGGGCTTTATGTTTTGTCTCTTGGTAGGGTCACCCATGCCAAACAGGTCAAAGGGTAGAGGCCAGACTAAAAGTGGTCCGCCAGTCCACCAGATTCAGGGGTTTAGCTCAGGGCTAACAATTCTGACTGGTAAAACAAAATTGTTATGGAAACAGCAATGAAGAATCCTTCTACATCTGAGTGCAATGGTATTCCTGAGTCTCCACCCGGGACTTGCATGACTGACAGTGGTGAGAACCAAGAGGAATGTCCTGACATGATGAAGCAAGCCCTGATCACCACCAGAGACGGAGGATCTTCATTGCTGCCCTAAACACCAGCGGTGTATCAGACAGTACCTAAGTAAGTAAAGTATAGGTTGTACTCTTACTGCCAATTTTCTGGAGTGTGCTGGAAATTTACCTACTGCAAGTGCATGACTACTGTATTGTCTAAGGTATTGCCCTGCACACACCTATCACTTAATAAGTTCATTTCTGACTTAATTGGCAGTTTCTGAGTCTTTATCCATTGATTCTTGCATTCGAATTTTGAGGCCTTCATTACCCTTGGCTTCGCTCCATCATGGGTAAAGGTGCCCCACCCAGCATACCTACACAAAATGTTGTCACCGAAAAGCAGCATCAATCATCAGGGACCCCCAGCTCCCAGGTCATGGTCTCCCAGGTACAGGAGTCTCAGGACTCTCACCACCAGGTTCAGGAACAGTTGTTACCAGTCAGTCACAAGGCTCTTTAACAATAAATAATCCTCTGAACCTTTTAACTGAAATGAAGCACAAAATGGCGAACAGTTAGCTACAGGATTATAGAAATTCATTTACTTCACTGAAGTTCTTCAGGAAGAGAAATCTATACTGTTTACTCACTTTGGTCGAGACATGAATCCAGAACCGCCAATGTCCCTTAGAAACAGAAAATACCGCAAAGACCGAGAAGTTCAGACACCATGAGTGGCATGGTAATATTGTGGCAAGCACAATGCTTTACAGCTACAGTGATTGGTGTTCAATTCCCAATGCTGCCCCTAAAGAGTTTATACGTTCTACCCCATGACTGTGTAGGTTTCCTCTGGGTGCTCTGGTTTCCTCCCACATTCCAAAGGCATAAGAGTACATGTCGTTAGTAAGTTGTGTGCATGCCATACCAGCGTCAGAAGGGTGGTCACACTTGTGTCCCCAGTACATCCTTCACCTGTGTTGGCCGTTGACACAAATGATGCTTTTCACAGTTCAAAGTTCAAAATAAATTTAGAAACAAAGTACATATATGTCACCATATACAACCCTGAGATTCATTTTCTTGTGGACGTACTCAATAAATCCATAGAATAATAACCATAACAGAGTCAATGAAAGACCATCCAACTTGAGCGAAGTGTGCAAAAGACACAAGCTGTCCAAATACAAAAAGAAAGAAATAATAATAGTAAGTAAGCAATAAATATCAAGGACGTGAGGAGTCCTTGAAAGTGAGTCCTTTGGTTCTGGGAAAATTTCAATAATGAGGCGAGTGAAGTTATCCCCTTTGTTTCAAGAGCCTGATTGCTGAGGGTAGTAGCTGTTCCTGAACCTGGTGGTGCGAGTCCTGAGGCTCCTGTACCTTCTTTGTGATGGCAGCAGTGAGAAGAGAGCTTGGACTGGGTGGTGGGGGTTCCCTGATGATGGAAGCTGCTTTCCTGCGACAGTATTTCATGTAGATGTGCTCAGTGGTGGAGAGGGCTTTACCTGTGACGGACTGGACTGAATCCACCACTTCTTGTAGGATTTTCTGTTCAAGGGCATCAGTGTTTCCATACCATGCTGTGATGCAGCCAGTCAACACACTCTCCACTACACATCTATAGAAGTTTGTCAAAGTTTTAGATTTCATGCTGAATCTTCACAGACATCTAAGGAAGTGGAGGCACTACTGTGCTTTCTTCATAATTGCATTTACATGCTGGGCCCAGAACAGATCCTCTAAGATAAGAGCACCAAGGAATTTAAAGTTGCAGACCCTCTCCATCTGTGATCCCTCGATGAAGACTGGCTCATGGACCTCTGGTTTCTTTCAATAATCTGCTACTTCGCCTTGCTGGCATTGAATGAGAGGTTGTTGTTATGGCATCACTCAGCCCGATTTTCAGTCTCCCTCCTATATGTTGATTCAGTACCACCTTTTATTTGGCCTACAACAGTGGTATATGGTTTCTATATATTTTGATGACAGTGATATATGTTCACTATATGTTTTGAGGTACATATTGCAAATAACTTACTTACTTATTGCCTGTTATGCTGCTGGTGTTTAGGGCATCAATGAAGTTCCTCCATCTCTGGCAGCGTTCAGGGCTCTCTTCATCGTGTCAGTAGCTTCCTGTCCGTTTCCGCCACTGTCAGTCATGAAAGTCCCAGGTGGAGACTCAGGAACACTGTCTCACTCAGATGTAGAAGGATTCTTCCTCCTGTTTCCATAACCATTTTGTTTAACCGGTCCAGGTTGCTGGCCCTGACCTGAACCTCCGAACCTGGAGGACCATGGGACCGCTCTTAGTTTGTCCTCTACCCTTTGACCTGTTTGGCATGGGTGACCCTACCAAGAGCCAAAGCGTAAAGCTCTGACTCCAGCCAACGTAGCTCTCCAGGTCATTGAGGCATGCGAGCCTCCAAACCCTATGACAAGGTTGTGGTCCTGTGACAAATAAAGCTATTGGCAACCTTTATCTGTGAAAGAATGCTTCAGATCCAGGGCCCTTCATCTGAACAGGGAGATAGAAAACAAGTTAGTTTTGGGTAGCCGAGAAGCTGGGAGAGGAATGAATCTCTGGGAGTATCTCTGATAGGGTGACAGCAGACGGCTTAATGTGCCAGTTGTGGAGCGGTTAGGATCAGGTGTATCAGTGCAGGGCATTGCTGACGGTAAGAGTGTGGGATGTGCATTGCAGAACTGACTATTCTAACAAGGAAGGAAGAGAAGAATAACTAACTGAGGAGAAATGAGGAAAGATGGAAGAGCTGAGTTCTGACTGAGCCAGTTCTGACTGGCGTTGGAGGATTCAGTACACAAATTTCACGTCATATGCCGGTGATAATAAACTGGAATCTGAGTATTGAGTCTGGAAGGCTGCATCCTCTCAGATGGGCTGTTCCCCAACCTTGAGACGGGCCTCGTAACATATAAGATAGTCAAGAGTATGGAAGATAGAAGAGTAAAGCACATGAACAGGCCCTTCGGTCTGACCACGATGCCAAATTAAGCTAAATCTATCTGCCCACCCATGGTCCAAACCTCTCCACTCCCTGTATATTTCTGTGCCTCTTATGGAAAATTACTTCTTCAATCTTTTGCCCTCTCACCTTAAAGTTATGTCCTGTAGTATATGGAATTTCTACCTTGGGGAAATGACTCTGTCTACCCGTTCTATACCCCTCATGATTTTGTAAACATCTATCAGGTCCCCCCTCAGGCACTGACACTCCGAAGAAAGCAATACAGATTTGCACAGCCTCTCCTGTGCGGGGAATCCTCTGCCGCATAATCTCCACGTCCTTCCTGCTATGGCCAACCGGAAGTGCACACCGTACTCCAAGTGAGGCCTAACCGAAGTTCGAAAGAGCTGCAGGATGATGTCTTGGCTCTTTTACTCCAAACCCTGGCCAAAGGAGGCAGATGAGTTGTACACCTTCCTTACCGGCCTCGGCACTCGCGTTGCTACTTCTGGGGAGCCATGTGCATACAGCCAGGATCAATGGCAAAGTGTCCTTCCCCTCCTAGAGCACGTTGTCATGGCAACATGCACCATGTCAGGATATGAGCTTTGTTTTTGACATTATTGACCCGGATGAGTGGACGTGGAGAGGATGTGTTCTGTGTGGGACCATAGGGCACAGCTTCACGGTACCACATCCCCTTAGAAAAGAGATGTGGGGTAATGTATTTAATTATTTAGACATATAGTGTGGAACAGGCCACACTGCCCAGCAACCCACCTAATCACAGGACAATTTATAATGGCCACTTTAACCTACGAACTGGTCCACCTTTGGACTTTGGGAGGAAATCCATGCGGCCACGGGAAGAACACTCAAACTCCTTACAGATGGCACCGGTATTGAACTCTGACACCCCGAGTGGTAATAGCATCGCGCCAATTGCTACGCAACCATGGCTCCCCGAAGGAAAGGTTAGAGTGGGAAAAGGGTGGTACAGACAGCGAGCTTAGGGTCACTCCTGAGGACGAAACGCTGGCACTCAGCAAGCTAACCATCCAATCCGAAATTGTCCTGGAAGGCGGCCAGAGGGCGGGCAATAGCTGCTGGCCAGGCCAGTAACACACACATCTGCTGAGCGCATATAAATAGAACAAAGTGACTGAGGACTGTGGGAAAGTGGGAAATGCCCGAGTGAGCCACTAGAGGGAGCTCCGTCCAGTGTAGGAACGGGATGCCCTGCTGTTTTGGATTGAGGAGCATCTGACCATCTGCACTGGATGTGGGCGTATTTTTTCCCAGTTGCTATTGAAATAGAAAGTCCTCTGCACCAACATTTCTCATCTTGTACAGCATCAATTTTTTTTTAAAAAGGACATATATTGAAGTACTCTGAGGTATGTGGCGTGGGCACAAATAAAGAATTATTTTCAAAACTTTGAGAACAGATACAGACTCTGATAATTGCCCTTGTGACTGTTTGACGCATTATTAAACCTGAAAGAAAAACAGTGATCTTTTCCCCCCACTGACCACATTAATTGCCATGAATCAAAATTTATGTCAGGCATCCTCCCTGGGAATGTTGGATGGAAAGTATTGTCTATAATAGGAGATAAAAATGCTTTAAGACTGGATATACACACTGTGGCCAGTTTATTAGGTATCCCCTGAGTGTATGGTGACACAGTGCCTTGCTCAATCCTGACTTCTGTATGGAGTTTGCATATTCTCTCTGTGGCCATGTAGGTTTCCTCCTAAACATTTGGCTGTGTTTAACAGGTATTGAGTGAATTGATACAGATAGATTTAGTGAATTGAGGAATGGTTTTCTCCAGCTACCCAAAGACCTGTAGGCTGGTAGGTTAATTGGCTGCTGTAGGTTACTTCCAGTGTGAAGGACAGTGGTGGGCTCTATGTTCGTTGATGGTGAATTTTCTTGTGGGCATTCCTTTGCACCTACTGTGAATGCCCACAAGAAAATGAAATATATAACCTCAGCGTAGTATATGGTAATATCCAGTACTGTGCAAAAGCCTTAGGCATGTATATATAGCTGGGGTGCATACAGCGTATGTCAACGTAGAATGGAGAGAGATTTTGTAAATCTGGCCAGAGCAAAGAATGTTGGGAAGGGCGAGCGTGGTATGCCACAAGAAGAGTGAGGGGCAGGTGGCGGAGAAGGAGTGCCGGGGCAGAGGGTGGCGTGGGTGAAGACACATCCAGCCCTGGGACACCAGTCAAGGTCATTTGATTCCAAATGATAGGCTTATTGATCATTACAGAATGCCCCCTGGTGCTTCCCACTCCCCCCCCCCAACCATGATTCCCCTTCGCACTCTCAGTCCGCAATAGAGTGTGTACGTGTGTCTGCCTAAGACTTATGCACAGCACCGTATACTGGACTGACGATAAATTTACTTTGAACTCTGAATATTGGAAGAACAGAATGGGATCGGTGGCCTATAGAAAGAATCCTGTCCAGGTACCTCACAACTTCATATGAAAACTGGTCTGCCCATGGCTGCAAGAGATTGCAGAGAGTTGTGAATTCAGCCCACTCTATCACAAAAAACAGTCTCCCCTCCATGGAATTTGTCTACACTTCCCACTGCCTCAGGAAAACACCAACATAATCACCCTCCCACCCTGGGCATGCTCCCCTGTCCCTCTTCCATCTGTCAGAAGATACAAAAGACTGGGATCACGTACCACCAGGTCAACAAGGACTTTTATGCTGCAGATATAAAACTCTTGAATGGACCTGTTATACTTTAAAGATGAACTCTTGATCTTTGAATCTACCTCAGTAATGCCTATTTATCTGCATGGTGTACTTTCTCATTTACTGTAACACGATATTCTGCATTCTGTCATTATTTGCTTTCTGTGCTGTCTCCATGTACGCATGTGTGATATGATTCCTCCCCCACCCCCGATTTCACCATTACCCATTCCTGTTCCTCTCTCTCTCTCTCTCTCTCTCTCACACACTTTATCTCTCCCCCTTCCCTTTATTCCATGGTCTTCTGTCCCCTCCTATCAGACTCCCCCTTCTCCAGCCCTTTATCTCTTCCTCCGATTAAAGTCCCAGTTCTTTATTTCACCCCTTCCCCCTCTCCTAACTTCGCCTATTACCCACCACCTTGCACTTCTTCCTCCCCTCCCCATCCCCACCTTCTTACTCTGACTTCTCCTCTTTTTTTCCACTCTTGAAGGGTCTTGGCCCAAAACGTCGACTGTTTACTCTTTTCCATTTTTATTTAGTTCAGTCTGTGAAGGTTTTATTGGGACGAGAGTCAAAGTCAGTTTACTCTTTTCCATAGATGCTGCCCAGCCTGCTAAGTTCCTCCAGAATTTTGCGTGTGTTGCTATTACATGATCTGTCTGGATGTTGTGCAAGTTATTTTTGTTCCCACTGTATCTCAGTACAGTGAGAAACTAACCCGAAGGCCTGATTCCGTGCCGTGGTTCTCTATGACTCCGTGCGACAATAACCAACAAATGACCAGTTTAATGGGCAAGGCAGGTGGAATACAATGTAAGGGAAGTGTATGGTCATGCACTTTGGCAGAAGGATTAAAGGAGCATGCTAATTTCTAAATAGGGAGCAAATTCAGAACTTGGATGTGAAAGGGTACTTGGGAATCCTGATGTATGATTCCCTGAAGGTTAACTTACAAGCTGCGTTGGTGGTAAGGAAGGCAAATGCAATGGGAGCATTTATTTTGAGGGAGCGAGAGTATAAAAGCAAGGGTGTAGTTTTAAGGCTTTATAAGGCATTGATCAGACCACATTTTGGAGTATCCTGAGCAGTTCTGGGCCCCATGTCTAAGAAAGAATGTGCTGCTACTGGAGAGGGCCCAGAGAAGGGTCACAAGAATAATCCAGGAATGAAAGGGTTAACATAGGAAGCGTGTTTGATCACTATGGACCTGTGCTCACTGGAGTTTAGAAGAATGAAGGGGGGAGCTTATTCTGACCTTCCGCACATTTAAAGGCCTAAACAGGGTGGATACAGAGAGGATGTTTTCAATAGGGAAGAGTCTCAACTGGGGAGTACAGACTCAGAATAGAAAGGTATCCCTTCAGAGCCTAGAAGAGGAGGAATTTCTTCAGCCAGATGGTGGTGAATCTGTGGAATTCATTGCCACAGATGGCCGTGGAAGCCAAGTCATTCCGTAAATTTAAAGCGGAGGTCGATAGTTTCCCAATTAGAATAAAAAGGTTACAGTGGGAAGACAGGGAATGGTGTTGTGAGAAAAAAATAAACCAGCCCTGATGGAATGGCAGAGCAAACTCAGAAAGCTAAATGGCCTAATTCTGCTCCTATGTCTTATGGACACAGTGGGCAGTAGGATCTGCTGCCATACTGCGCCACTCCAGGCTAAACATTCTAATGCAGCCCTGCAGATGAAGGGGCCCCTGTCTTTTTTTCTATTATTCTAAGCCCTGACATTAAAGCTTTCGCTCTTGTTTTCAGAATGCGACAATTTGAACACAGATTGGATTGGGTTGCTCTGGGAGCCGGGCCAATTTGGAGAGGCGAAGAATGGCTTCTCTGGCAGCAAAATCTGGGCCCGGAGCGACTCAACATGGTGGAGGTCCTAATGCGAGATACAATCTGCTGTCCAGACAAATTAAGTTTAAATTTAATATAAATTTAAATTTATATTAGGTAAGAAACGGTGTTGGATAGACTGTTGAGTCTGAAGGCTGATAAGTCTCCGGGACCTGATGGTCTGCATCCCAGGGTACTTAAAGAGGTGGCTCTAGAAATCGTGGATGCATTGGTAATCATTTTCCAATGTTCTATAGATTCAGGAACAGTTCCTGCTGATTGGAGGGTGGCTAATGTTGTCCCACTTTTCAAGAAAGGAGGGAGAGAGAAAACAGGGAATTATAGACCAGTTAGCCTGATGTCAGTGGTGGGAAAGATGCTGGAGTCAATTATAAAGGAGGAAATTACGACACATTTGGATAGCAGTAGAAGGATCAGTCCGGGTCAGTGGGGATTTATGAAGGGAAAATCGTGCTTGACTAATCTTCTGGAGTTTTTTGAGGATGTAACTCTGAAAATGGACAAGGGAGAGCCAGTGGATGTAGTGTACCTGGACTTCCAGAAAGCTTTTGATAAAGTCCCACATAGGAGATTAGTGGGCAAAATTAGGGCATATGGTATTGGGGGCAGAGTACTGACATGGATTGAAAATTGGCTGGCTGACAGGAAACAAAGAGTAGTGATTAATGGGTCCCTTTCGGAATGGCAGGCTGTGACTAGTGGGGTACCATAAGGTTCGGTGCTGGGGCCGCAGCTGTTTACAATATACATTAATGATTTAGATGAAGGGATTAAAAGTAACATTAGCAAATTTGCTGATGACACAAAGCTGGGTGGCAGTGTGAAATGTCAGGAGGATGTTATGAGAATGCAGGGTGACTTGGACAGGTTGGGTGAGTGGGCAAATGTATGGCAGATGCAGTTTAATGTGGATAAATGTGAGGTTATCCACTTTGGTGGCAAGAACAGGAAGGCAGATCACTATCTAAATGGAGTCAAGTTAGGAAAAGGGGAAGTACAACGAGATCTAGGTGTACATCAGTCAATGAAAGCAAGCATGCAGGTACAGCAGGCAGTGAAGAAAGCTAATGGCATGCTGGCTTTTATAACAAGAGGAATTGAATATAGGAGTAAAGAGGTCTTTCTGCAGCTGTACAGGGCCCTAGTGAGACCCCACCTGGAGTATTGTGTGCAGTTTTGGTCTCCAAATTTGAGGAAGGACATTCTTGCTATTGAGGGGGTGCAGCGTAGGTTCACAAGGTTAATTCCCGGAATGGCAGGACTGTCATACGTTGAAAGATTGGAGCGACTGGGCTTGTATACACTGGAATTTAGAAGGATGAGAGGGGATCTGAATGAAACATATAAGATTATTAAGGGATTGGACACACTGGAGGCAGGAAGCATGTTCCTGCTGATGGGTGAGTCCAGAACTAGAGGCCACAGTTTAAGAATAAGGGGTAGGCCATTTAGAACAAAGATGCAGAAAAACTTTTTCACCCAGAGAGTGGTGGATATGTGGAATGCTCTACCCCAGAAGGCAATGGAGGTCAAATCTCTGGATGCATTCAAGAGAGAGTTAGATAGAACTCTTATAGAGAGCGAGGTCAAGGGATATGGGGAGAGGGCAGGAATGGGGTACTGATTGTGTATGATCAGCCATGATCACAGTGAATGGCAGTGCTGGCTAGAAGGGCTGAATGGCCTACTCCTGCACCTACTGTCTATTGTCTATTGTCTATTGGCCCAGATTGACTGGGGGCTTCTCTCTCCGTGATGCTAAGGCTGTGAGTCTGCCCCAGCTCCTGCGCTTTGTGTCTACAAACTCTGTAGTGATTTGACTGCTAATATGATGAATTGAATACTGAGGCTTTGGGCCTACTCCAGGCTACTCCAGGGATTTGGATCGAAGGAATCAATTTGGTTCGAAATGCTGTTGTTGTGGCTAGCTTCTATTGTTTGCATGATTTGTCATTTTTTTTCTCTTTCCCTGTGTGCAGAGAGGATTGGGGGTTGGTCTTTATTTATGAATATGCAGATAATGGAGGGATTTTGACCTTGCGCAGGCAAAAGAGAAAAGGAATAACTAGCATTATTAGTTTGGTAATTGATCTGAATGCTATTTGCTTCCTTTTATTGTTTGCAAGATTTTTTTTTCATATTGGGCATTCGATGGTCTTCTTTTTCATGGATTCTTTTGTGTTTCTTTGTTTTGTGGCTGCCCGCAAGAAGACAAATCTCAAGGTTATGTAAATAAACTCTGAACCTTGAACTTTGAAACGCCATGGGCAAAAGGGCCTGTTCCTGCGCTGCACTGTTCTGTGTTCTACTTTCTAAAATGTGAAGTGGAAAGTTGAAATGGCGCACTCATAATGGACAAAATTATCCTTCAGTGCCGCTTTTGAATCCTCGATGTAAGGAGTACCTTTAAAACCTGAGTGTGCCACATGCTGTGGCCTTAATATAACATAGCAGATGATGTTGTTTAGATTAAAATTACTGGCTTCAATAAGGGATGTTCTATTTATAGCACTAACTTTATTTACTTACGCTCCCAGCAACATAAAGGAACTCACAAACAATACATCAACTGAGGAAAGTTATACTTGTCGTAGAGGGAGTCAAAATCAGAATCAAGTTTATTATCACTGACACACAGTATGTCATTGAAATTTGTGTTATAGCAACAGTGGAATGCTGTACTCAGTGGCCACTTTATTAGGTACACTTATACATCTACAGGTTAATGCAAATCTCTAATCAGCCAATCATGTGGCAGCAACTCAATGCATAAAATCATCAAGACATGGTCAAGAGATTCAGATATGCTTCAGACCCAACATCAGAATGGGGGGAGAGAAGTGTGATCTACTGCAAGTGACTTTGCCCTTTGACTGTGGAATGATTGTTGGTGCCAGATGGGGTGGTTTGAGTATCTCAAAAACTGCTGATCTTCTGGAGTTTTCATGCACAACAGGCTCTAGAGTTTACAGAGAATGGTGCAAAAACAAAAGCAAAAAAAAAAAAAAAATCCAGTGAACGGCAGTTCTGTAGGTAAAAACACTTTGTTAATGAGTGAGGTCAGAGGAAAATGACCAGATTGGTTCAAGCTGACAGGAAGGTAACAAGTTTGTTATTGAGATAGATAGAACATTGAGTAAGCTCTTGTGGCCCATCAAGTCATGCCATCCAGCAGCCCCCAATTTAACCCTAGCCTAATCACAGGATAATTTACAATGACCAATTAACCTACCAACTGGTACATCTTTGGACTGTGGGAGGAAACTGGAGCACCCGGAGGAAATCCATGTACAAACTCCTTAAAGGCAGCGGTGGGAATTGAACCTGGTTTGTCTGCACTGTAAAGCCTTGTACTAACCACTACGCTACCATACTGTAGTGCCTAATTTACCTTCATAGTTCATCTTTACTCCCTTTCTGGCTTTTTAAGTTGTCTTTTGTTGGTTTTTAAAAGCTTCCCAATCCTCTACCTTCTTACTAATTTTTGCTTTATTATATGCCCTCTCTTTTGCTTTTATGCTGTCCTTGATGCCCCTTGTCAGCCGCAGTTGTGTCATCCTCCCTTTAGAATAATTCTTCATCCTTCCCAACATCTGCAGTCTCCTGCGTGGACTTGGCCATTCCGCTCTTTGACGCTGTTCCACCATTCATGAATATCACGGTGAATCTTTTACCTCAGCACCACTTGCTTGTACCAAACTCATTTTTATTGATTTGTTAATATCTAAAATGCTATTAATTTCTATCTTAAGAAGACTGAGAGTCAAGCCTCCACTGCCCTCTCGCATAGAGGACAACAAAGCTTCCGTCCCCTCTGGGCAAAGAGATCTCTCCCGAAGGAAAGGTGCTGAATGTCCAGACTCTTAATTTGAGACTGTGACTCTTAATCTTGGACAGTAGAAGTGAAAACATTGTATCTACCCCTTCTGTCATTTCAATAACTTTGTTTCTTTCAACAAAACCATCTCTTATTCTTCTAAACTCAAGGGAGTCAAGGTCCTATCTCATCATTAGCCAGTCTTTCCATCTCTTAAAATCAATCGGGTAAGTCTTGTCTCACTCTCGGGAAATATATATCCCAATTTCCTTACGACAGTGAAATAGGCCATTCAGCCCATCGAGTGTGCACCACCTTGCTTTTTCCTGTTATACAAACTCGGGGCAATTAATCCACCTCGGAGATGTGGGGAAAAACTGCAAGCTGGAGGAGGCCCAAGTGGTCACATGGAAACTCCACACAGACAGCAAGTCGGGTAAAGAGACCAAACCTGTACACAGTCTTCCATGAGATTCAAAGGTTCAAAGTACATTTATTATCGAAATATGTGTGCAGTATACAACCCTGAGATTCGTCTTCCCCACAGTCACAAAACAAAAAAGAAACATGGAACCAATCCGTTGGAAGAAAAACATCAAATATCAAACCTCCCTCCACCCACCACGTGCAAACGGCAACCAAAAAAAAAAAGAATGAAAACACTAAATATAAAAGACATATTTCAGTAGAGGGCTATATAGAACTACTGAGAGATTTCTTACCATCATAATCAAATCCTCTTGCAACAAAGACTAGGACACCCTTTGACTTTATTCTTGCTTACTCTATCTGCATGTTATAAAGAACAAAGAATGGTACAGCACAGCGCAGGCCATTCAGCCCATAATGTTGTGCTGACCCTTAAACCCTGCTTCCCATATAACCCTCCACCTTAAATTCATCCATATACCTGTCTAGTAGACTCTTAAATTTCACTAGTGTATCTGCCTCCACCACTGACTCAGGCAGTGCATTCCACACACCAACCACTCTCTGAGTTAAAAACCTTCCTCTAATATCTTCCTTGAACTTTCATCCCCTTACCTTAAAGCCATGTCCTCTTGTATTTAACAGTGGTGCCCTAGGGAAGAGGCGCTGGCTGTCCACTCTATCTATTCCTCTTAATATCTTGTATATCTTTATCATGTGTCCTCTCATCCTCCTTCTCTCCAGAGAGTAAAGCCCTAGCTCCCTTAATCTCTGATCATAATGCATACTCTCTAAACCAGGCAGCATCCTGGTAAATCTCCTCTGTACTCTTTCCAATGCTTCCACATCCTTCCTATAGCGAGGTGACCAGAACTGGACACAGTACTCCAAGTGTGGCCTAACCAGAGTTTTATAGAGCTGCATCATTACCCCGCGACTCTTAAACTCTATCCCCTGACTTATGAAAGCTAACACTCCATAAGCTTTCTTAACTACCCTATCTACCTGTGAGGCAACTTTCAGGGATCTGTGGACATGTACTCCCAGATCCCTCTGCTCCTCCACATTCCCAAGTATCCTGCCACTTACTGTGTACTCTGCCATGGAGATTGTCCTTCCAAAGTGTACCACCTCATACTTCTCCGGGTTGAACTCCATCTGCCACTTCTCAGATACCTTTAGATATTAATGCACCATTCAGGTCCCTCTAAACACCAACGCCTTTCAAACTCTCACTTTTCAAAAATACTCTGCCTTATTATTTCTCCTAACATATTGGATGACTTCACATCTCTCCACACCATTTTTTCTATCTGTGTTATTCTCAACGAATCAGTAAGGCAGGCACTCCCAACCATGCTGTCCACAGACCAGTCAATTAATGGTAGAGGTCTATGCCATGAAAAAGGTTGGGAACCCCTGATTTAGACTGTCCATGGTCCCCTGAAGGTCTCTCTCCATCATCTCATAGCTACTTAGCTCTGTATCACCAGCAAAATTGGATATATTGCACATGACACCAGCATGCAAGTTGTTAACAGAGTTTGTAAAGAGCCGGGCTCCATCTCCAATCACCATGGCATCAAACTAATCATAGCTTCCAAGCTCAACATAATTCCACCTAATCCTCCAGGAAATAAAAATGAAAAGAAAAAATTGCAGATGCTGGAAATCAGAAACAAAAACAGAAAATGTTGGAAAAACTCACAGATCTGGCCGTGTCTGTGAAAAAAGAAACTTTAGATTTGGATCTGCCGAATACCATCCAACCTGCAAAGTTTTTCCAGCGTTTACTCTATTTATCCCTACTATTTTGTTTTCCCCCTTAAGCAATCCTTGATCCACTGTATTATTCCCAATCCCATATTTAATGACCTTGTATGTGGAATCTTATTAAAGCCCTCTGAATATCCATAGGGCTTGTTTCATCTTATTTATTCTGCTCATTATAAGCTTTAGAAACTCTAACAATTTTTTAAACAGGTTGTACCTTTTCTAAGTCCACATTGACACCACCCAGTGCTGTCCATCACTGAGAACCCCCACCACCCAGGATTTGTTCTCTTCTCATTGTTTCCATCAGGAAGAAGGTACTGGAACCTGAAGACACACATTCAATGTTTTAGGAACAGCTTCTTCCCCTCCACCATTGGATTTCTGAAAGGTCAATAAACTAACCCATGAACACAACCTCATTTTTTAAAAATTCTCTTTTTGTTTGCACTACTTATTTTATATATATATATGTTTGTGCGTGTGAGTGTACTTCAGGGTCACATGAAGCCATGGGAGCAGGTGGTGGATGGTCTTACGAGCAGCTGATGCATATCACAAGTCCTGGTTATGTGACCACTGACAGCAGGCAGACAAGCTCTAAAGAGTATTGATAATGGCTGGGGTCACCCGTCTTGTTAAGACACTGCCCAGAAGAAGGCAATGGCAAATCAATTCTGTAGAAAAAAATTGCCAGGATCAATCATGGTCGAGACCATGATCGGCCACAACATATAACACGGCACAGAATGATGATGATATATATTTTTTATTTCAATGTATTGTATTGTACTGCTGCTACAAAACAACACATTTCAGAGCATATGCCAGTGATATTAAACCTGTTTCAGATTCTGATCATGCTTTTTAAAAAAATTTCAAAATGATCTGCTCCATTTCCTCAGTAATAGATGCCAACATTATTCTTCCCACCAATGTCAGAATAACTTGCTGTCTTCAAACCACATTCAGATATAATGAGGTCATACTGAAATCTATGTTGCCGGAGACCATTGAGAGCTGCGGGTCTGAGCCAGGAGAAGCAGATGGAGAATGTGTCATCAGACTAAAGATATTGGAGCAAAATGCAGATCTCTTCCTATCAGCATTGTGGAGTGCAAAATTGTTCATGAGAGACTTCAGGTGATAAAAACACTTAAATGTTTGAGAGGTTGTGTGGAATGGCAACAAGATTGGAGATGAAATTTCAGAATTGTGCATGAATCTGAAGCACTTGGCAAGCAGTAAGGAATGGTAATGGTGGCACCACCATTTCTCCCAGGGCATCAAGATGTTCTCCACATTTGCTTCTTCTCTTCACGTCCCCACACCCTCATGACCTACCCATCGCCTCCCTGTGGATCCCCACCTTCCATTAGCCTTGCGACTGAGGGAAACCATTACGAGTGATGGGGAGAGTGTGGTCACTGCCCATCCATCGACTATAGCCAAACCATGAGCCACGGACTGTGATCACTCCTCCAGTGAGAGTAACCATGTGAAGAGTGAGGATCTGACCATTAGGTTTTCACAACACTGGACGTCAAATGTCTCAGGTTTGCAGGCATTTTATTTATTTCACGGATAGCAAACAGGGCAGAGAGCCATAGAGCATTACAGCACAGAAATAGGCCCTTCAGCCCATCTATTCAATGTCAACCTTTTTTTCTGTCTCGTCCCACCTACCTGCACCTGGACCATAGCCTTTCATACCTTGTCTCATCCATGTATCTGTCCAACCTTCTCCTAAATGCTTCAAATGAACCACGTCTACCACTTCTACTGGCAGCTCATTCCACACTCACACCACCCTCTGAGTGAAGAAGTTGCCCCTCAAGTTCCCTTTAAATATTTCTCCTTTCACCCTTAACCCATGACCTCTAGTTTTAGTCTCACCCCACCTGAGGGGGAAAAAAGTCCTGCTTGCATTTACCCTATCTGTATCCCTCAGAATTGTGCATACTTCTGTAAGATCTCCCCTCAGTCTCCTACACTCCAGGGAATAAAGTCCTAACCTATTCAATGTTTCCCTTCATGTCAGCTCCTCAAGTGTCAGCAACATCCTTGTAAATTTTCTCTCCACTCTTTCTTATTGAAATCCTTCTTGGCAGAGGAAGACCAGAACTGCACGTAATACTCCAAATTCAGCCTCACCAACATCTTATACAGCTTCAGCTGGTGAGTTTGTGGAATGCGGTTGTGGAGGCCAGATCATTGAGTGCATTTAAGGCGAAGGTTGACGTGTTCTTGGTTAGTCAAGAGTGTGAAAGGTTACGGGGAGAAGGCAGGAGAATGGAGTCGAGAGGGATATGAATCAGCCGTGATCAAATGGCAGAGCAGACACGATGTGCCAAATGGCCTACTTCTGCTCTTATGTCTTACAGTCTTCTGTCCATTTTAAGAACAAGTTTGGCACTTCAACAATGATGTTTGCTCAGATTATTTGTGACATCAGGACTAGCGTATGGGCAACTGCAGACAATGCCACTCACTGGGAGGCAATAGACGGTTTGGAACAGGGAATTTGTCAATTGCAAGTTGGTTTGGTTTAGTTCATTACTGTCACATGTACCAAGATGCAGTGAAAAGCTTGTCTTGCATGCTGTTGCAGAGGTCAAATCATTACATGGTACATTAAGTTTGAATAAGGTAAAACAATAACGATGCAGAATGAAGTGTAAAATCTACTGAAAAATGGCCGTGTAGTTTAACGGTAAATTGCAAAATCAGAATGAGGTAGATATAAGGTTAAAAGTCCATCTGAGTCCTCATTGAGGGATCAGAAGTGGAAAGGGCGGGCAATTTCAAGTTCCTGGGTTCAACATCTCTGAGGATCTACCCTAGGCTCAACATTTTTATGATATTTACTATTGATTTGTACACCAGGGAGCGCGAAGCACAGAATCAAATATCGCTGCGATGATTGTACGCTCTAGTATCAATTGTTTGGCGACAATAAAGTAAAGTAATATCAATGCGGCTACAAAGGCACAACAGTGGCTATATTTCACTAGGAGTTTGAGAAGATTTGGTACGTCACCAGCGACACTTGCAAATGTCTACAGGTGTACTGCAGAAAGCATTCTAACTGGCTGCATCACCAGTTAGGTGGTAGGGGGAAGGCATGGCACAGCATTGAAGTAAGCCACAGAAAGGTGCTAACTTACCGAATCACCATTTGGTATAGTGTGGTGGTGGCCACTGCACAGGATCAAAATAAACTAGAAAGCTGTGAACTCGGTCTCGGTGGGCACTCGCCTCCATGGCATCCAAGCCACCTTCCAGGCGGTACCCATCGTTAAGGAACTCCATCACCCGGGACGTGCCCTCTTCTCCTTGCTACCATCAGGGAAGAGGTACAGGAGCCTGAAAGCACGCACTCAACGGTCGAGGAAATCCCCTACCACCAGATATCCGGATGGACGTTGAACCCATATAAATATATGCTTACTGTAATTCATAGTTTTCATTATTAAGTATTGCAATGTGTCGCAAAAACAACAAATCTCACAACATATGCCGGTAATATTAAACCTGATACTGATTCTTATTGTCTGAGAGCCTGATAAATAGAGCTGTCCTGGTTGTACGCACTTTCAGGTTTTTGTATCTTCTGCCCAGAGGGAAAGGGGAGAAGAGAGAATGTTCCCAGTAGGCGCATCCTTTGACTACATTGGCTGCTTTTTAGAGGCAATGGGAAGTGTAGATAGAATGCATGGATGGGGGAGCTCATTCCTCCAATGTGCGGAGCTGTGTCCACGGTTTCTTGCAGTCACACGCAGAGCAGTTGCCAGACCAAACCAGTATGTTTCCAGAAAGGAGACTGGAAACATTCTATGGTACATTCTATGGTCCTGTTTCCAGACAGGAGACATTCTATGGTGCATTGATAAAAATTAATCAGAGTCGATGGGGATATGCCAGATTTATTTACCTCCAAAGGAACTAGAGGCGTTGGCAAACTTTCTTGGCCACGTCATCTACGTAGTTGGACCAGGTCAGGCTACTTGTGATGTTCACACCTAGGAACCCAATGTTCTGAGCTGTTCATGATGGCTTGTCAACCACAGGTGAAAACATTTGCCAGGGTCATCTTTTAATGGTGACCTTTCAGACAAGGCTATGTCTATAGCTGGTGACCATGTTGTGAAACAGGGATGTGAATGAGTAAAGGACATCACACCCATTTGCAATTTTCTTCTTCTTGGACCCTTAGATCCCAGTGGAGCATAGGCCATTGATGACCTCCTATCTCCGTCGTCCGAAGTCGATGGTCTGGTTGGATTTCATCAATGTCTCTGTAATCCACTGTACAGGGGACTGGCCTATACAGCTTCATCAGTGCCCTGTTGGCAGGTGTTACCCATTTCTACCTCTCATGACTGGGACGTAGGGTTGGACTTTCAGTGGCAACGGTTCTGCAACTGGTGGCATGAATTGTCAGTGAGAGGCCACAGAATGGTGATTCTATAACCCACGTTCAGCATACGGGGTGGCAGGGTGGCACAGCTGGTAGAGCTGCTGCTTCACAACTTCAGAGACTTGGTTTCGATCACTTCAGCTGCTGGCTGTGCGGATTACACACACGATCCCCCCGTGACTGTGTGGGCGCTCCTCCATGTACTCTAGTTTCCTCCCACATAATAGAAACTTCCAGGTTGGTAGGTTATCTGACCACTGTAAAATGCCCCTAACCATGTACAGAACTGTGCAATGATCGTAGGAAAATATGCTTTACATATCTAGGCTGCCTCAGGTTTTTACACAGTACTGCCAGAATCAGAATCCAGTTTAATATCACCAGCATAGAGAAAAAAGTGAGAATTACAGTATGAGTTTTACTAAATAGTTAAATCAAATAAGTAGTGCAAAAATAGAAATTAAAAAATAGTAAGGCAGTGTTCATGGGTTCAATGCCCATTCATAAATGTGACAGCAGAGGGGAAGAAGCTGTTCCTGAATCACTGAGTGAGTGCCTTCAGGCTTCTGTACTTCCTTCCTGATGGTAGCAATGAGAAGGGGGCATGTCCTGGGTGATGGGAGTCCTTTTTGAGTATCTATGTCCTGGGTGCTAGGGAGGCTGATGCCGATGATGGAGCTGATAAATTCTACAACTCTCTACAGCTTACTTCCATCCTGTACCGTATTTGTCAATGTGGAATGGAGAGCCAGGTTGTAAATCTGGCAGGAGCAGTGGATGTTGGGAATGGCAAGGGTGGTGTGCCGCGGGAGGAGTGCCAGGGGTGGGGTCAGACATACCCAGCCCTGAAACACCACCATGCATGTTCATTTGATTCCAAACAATTGATTTATTGATCATTATAGAACATCTCTCTGATGCTTCCTGCTCCCCCCTATCTTCCTTCCACTTTTCACAACCATGATTCCCTCCCCCTGCCCCCTTCCCACTCTCAGTCCACAATAGAGACCCATATCAGGTTTATCATCACTCACGTTTGTCATGATTTTTTTTGTGGCAGCAGTACCATGCAGGACTGTAGACCATACTACAGGACTGTGCAAAGTTCTTCGGCACCCTAGCCTAAGACGCTTGCCCAGTGTTGCAGGTGGATGGTAGAATCTGGGTGAGTTGACAGTTGAGCAGAATAAACAACTTCAGAGTAAAGTAGTGGTTGATGGTCGGCATGGACTGGGTGAGCTGAAGCCGATTGTCCTTATTCAGCACTCATGAATGATTGCTATCCAGCAATATGAAGTTTGAATTAATATAGACATACATGTCAAATATTATGTATGAAATTTTGACGGCATACGAATCCAAATAAATTATGCATTATTTGTATTAAATATAACACAGAAAGTGTATTAGATTGTAAGATATAGAAGCAGAATTAGGCCATTTGGCCCATCAAGTCTGCCCTGCCATTTCATCATGGCTGATCCATTTTCCCTCTCAGCTCCAATCTGCCCCCTTCTCCTGTATCCCTTCATGCCCTGGCTAATCACAAATGTATCAACCTCTGCCTTAAATATTCCCAAAGGCTTGGCTTCCACAACTACCGGTGGCAATGAATTCCACAGATTCATCACTTTCTGGCTAAAGAAATTCCTCCTCATCTCCATTGAGGAAAGAGGTTCTGCTAAGAGCATTTGAGCAGCTAGGGAAAAAGCTGAGTCAAAAAGGTGGTAATGTCTGGATCTCTACCTGAGCCACATGCAAATTGGCACAGGGTTTAGAAGAGTTATATGCGTGGCTCAAGGACTAGTGTGGGAGGAGTGGGTTTTGAATTCATGGGAAACTGGCACCAGTATTGGGGAAGGAGGAAGCTGTTCTGATGGGACAGGCTCCTCCTGAATCGTGATGGGACCTGGATCCTGGCAAAATGAGTAGCTAACGTTGCGAATAGGGCTTTAAACAAAACAGCGAGGGGGGGGGGGCTGGTTCAACAGATTGGAGAAGTATGGATAAAGTAAAAGCGAAAAGTGTGGATAAAGATGAAGTAAAAGCAAAAGTTAAAAAGATAAAAGTAAGGGTGGAGTGCAGAAAAGTCAAGTGCAAAAGAGACCAAGATTACTAGATTTTAAAGGCACAAAGAGTTTAAAGGCACTTTATCTGAATTCCTGTAGCATTCATAACAAGGTCAGTGAACTTGTGGCTCAAATCAGTATAAAGGGATATGATTTAGTAGCCAATATAGAAACATGGTTGCAAGGTGGAGAGGACTGGGAATTATATATCCAAGGATATCGGGTAATACGGAAGGATTGGCAGGAATGTAAGGGATGTGGCTTAATATTCATAATTAAGGATGAGATCAGGGTGATAGTGAGAGATGATTTAAGATCTAAGGAGCAAATTGTTGAATCTATCTGGGTAGAGATTAGAATTAGTAAAGAGGAAAAAAAAATCACTGGTGGGAGTTGTCTATCGGCCACTGAATAATAACATTACAGTGGCACAGGCAATAAACCGAGAAATATCTGAAATGTTTAAAGATGTAACAGCAGTTATTGTGGGGGACTTTAACTTGCTCATAGATTGGGCGACTCGAGTTAGTCGAGGCAGTCTTGAGGAGGACTTCATAGAATGCATCAGTGATGGCTTTTTTGAACAGTATGTTACTGAACCTACAAGGGAACGTGCTATCTTCGATCTGGTCCTGTGCAATGAGACAGTTAAATTAGCAATCTTTTAGTTAGGAAAGAGTGATCACTGTATGATTAGGTTTCTCATATAAATGGAGGGTGCAATAGTTCGATCTAAAACCAGTGTATTATGCCTAAACAAGAGTAACTACAACGGGATGAGGTTAGACTGGGAACACAGGCTGTATGGTGGGATGGTTGAGGAACAGTGGAAGACTTTCAAAGAGATTTTTTCACGGTGCTCAACAAAAGTATATTCCAGTTAAAAGCAAAGACATTACGGGTGCAGAAAGCCAGCCACGGATAACCGAGGAAATAAAGGAAGGCATCAAACTAAAAGCTCATGTGTACAAAGTTGCCAAGAGTAGTGGGAAACTGGAAGATTGGGAAAACTTTAAAAAGCAACATAGAACCACGAAGTGAGCGATAAAGAAAGGGAAGGTCGATTATGAAAGCAAACTAGCACAAAATATAAAAATAGACTGTAAAAGTTTTTATAATTATATAAAGTGGAAAAGGGTAGCCAAAGTGAATGTAGGTCCCTTGGAGGACGAGAAGGGGGAATTGATATTGGATAATGTGGAAATGGCCAAGGCTTTGAATGACTATTTTGTGTCGGTTTTCACAGTGGAGGACACGTCTAACATGCCAATGAGAGATTTTGTGGATGTGATGGGAGGAGAGGACCTTGATACAAGAGCTATCACTAAAGAGGTAGTGCTGAGCAAACTTGTGGGCCTGAAGATAGAGAAGTCCCCTGGTCCTGATGGAATGCATCGTAGGGTACTGAAAGAAATGGCAGATGTTATAGTTGAGGCTTTGGTGATAGTTCATCAAAATTCTCTGGACTCTGGGGCAGGTCCCAGCGGATTGGAAGAAGATGAATCTCATGCCGCTGTTCAAAAAAGGATATAGGCAAAAGGCAGGTAACTATAGGCCAGTTAGACTAACATCTATAGTTGGGAAAATGTTTGAAGCAATCATTAAAGAAGCAATAGCGAGGCATCTGGAAAGAAATGGATCCATCAGGTAGATGTAGCATGGATTCAGCAAAAGCAGATCCTGTTTGACAAACTTACTGATGTTCTTCAAGGATTTAACAAGCGCAGTGGATAGAGGGGAACAGATGGACGTTATTTACTTGGATTTCCGGAAGGCATTCGATAAGGTGCCATATGGAAGACTTATCCATAAGATAAGAATGCATAGAGTTGGGAGTGATGTATTAGCATGGATAGACGATTGGTTAACCAATAGAAAGCAGAGAGTTGGAATATATGGGTGTTTCCCCAGTTGGCAATCAGTGGTGAGCGGTGTGCTGCAGGGGTCGATGCTGGACCCACAATTGTCATGATATACATTAACAATTTAGAAGAAAGGACCAAGTGCAGTGTATCTAAGTTTGCTGATGACACTAAATTGAGTGGAAAAGCAAATTTTGCAGAGAATACAGAGAGTCTGCAGGCAGATATAGATAGGCTAAATGAGTAGGCAAATGTCTGGCTGATGGAGTATAATGTTAGTAAATGTGAGGTCATCCACTTTGGAAGGAAAAGTTCAAGATCAGATTATTATTTAAATGGTAAGTGCCATGCAGGGGACTTGGGAGTGCTTGTGTATGAATCACAAAAGGTTGGTTTGCAGGGGCAGCAGGCTATCAAGAAGGCAAATAGAATGTTGGCCTTCATTGCTAGAGGGATTGAATTTAAGAGCAGGGAGGTTATGCGGCAATTGTACAGGGTACTGGTGAGGCCACGTCTGGAGAACTGTGTGCATTTCTGGTTTCCTTACCTGAGGAAAGATATACTGGCTTTGGAGGCGGTTCACCAGGTTGATTTCAGAGATGAGGGAGCTAGACTTTGAGCAGAGATTGAGTCTCCTGGAATTGTATTTGCTGGAATTCAGAAGACCGAGAGGAGATCTTATAGAAATATATAAAATTATGCATGGGATCAATAAGATAGAGGCAGGAAAGTTGTTTTCACGGGTAAGTGAAACTAGAACTAGGGGACATAGGCTCAAGATTTTGGGGAGTAGATTTAGGATGGAGATAGGAGGAATTGCTTTTCCCAGAGAGTGGTGAATCTGTGGAATTCTTTACCCAATGAAACAGCAGAGGCTACCTCAGTAAGTATATTTGAGACAAGGTTGGATAGATTTTTGCACAGTAGAGGAATAAAGGGTTATGAGAAAAGAGAGTTAGGTGGAGATGTGTCCATGGTCAGATCAGCTGTGATCTTATTGAATGGCGGAGCAGGCTTGAGGGGCCAGATGGCCTACTCCTGCTCCTATTTTTTACGTTCTTATGTTTCAAAAGGATGCCGCTCTATTCTGAGTCTGTGTCCTCTGGTTTTAAACTCACCCACCAAAGGAACCATCCTCTCCACATCCACTCTATCATGGCCTTTCAACATTAGATAGTTTTCAATGAGGTCAGCCCTCATTCTTCTGAACCCCAGTGAACAGAGGCGCAGAGCCATCAAACGCTCCTCATATGACAAGCCTTTCAATCCCAGAATCATTTTCATGTATCTCCTTTGAACCCTCTCCAAAGCAGCACATCCTTTCTTAGATAAGTTCCCTCTCCTGGTCTACAATTAGTTCCTTGGTCTTACTGACATTGAGTGAGAGGTTGTTGTTATGATACCATTCAGCCAAATTTTCAATCTCTCTCCTGGAAGCTGATTCATCATCATCTTTGATTCAGCCCACAGCAGTGTGGTGTCATCAGCACACTTGAATATGTTGTTCGAGCTGTACTTAGCCACATAGTCATCAAGCGAGTAGAGCAGGGGGCTAAGCAGTAGCCTTGTGGTCCACCTGGGCTGATGGAGAACGTCTTTGCCAATCTGAACTGAGGAAATCCAGAATCCAGTTGCACAAGGGGATATTGAGGCCCAGTTCTTGGAGTATACAGATTAGTTCTGAGGGAATGATGGTGTTACGTCCTGAGCTGTAAACGACAAAGTGCATCCTGATGTACGCATCTTTGCTGTCCAGATGTTCCAGGGTTTTGTGAAGAGCCAAGGAGACAGCATCTGCTGTAGACCTGTTGCTCCGGTTGGCAAATAGGATGGTTCCAAGGAGCTGCTCAGTTTCAACACCAGGCTCGCCAAACACCTCATCACTGTAGATAGAAGTGCCACTGGGTGATAGTCACTGAGGCACAGCCTTCTTCGGCACTGGTATGATTGAAACCTGCTTGAAGAGGCTGAAGATATCTGTGAACACACTAGCCAGTCAGTACTCATCCAGGTACTCCATCCTTGTCATCCTTGTATTCATGCTCTTGAAGGCAGACTACATGTCATCTTCAGATACTAAGAGCAAAGGATCATCGGGAGACATGGGAGTGCACAATGGTTCCTCCATGTTCTGGTGGTCAAAGTGAGCACAGAAGGCATTGGAGCTTAACTGGAAGTAAAGCACCTTTTTACCTCATATTTTTGAATTTTCTCTCCTCTTAGAAAATAGTTTACCCTTTAATTTCATGACCATACACTTCCTGACACTATTCCATCTGCCACCTCTTTGCCCATTCGCTGAATCTAAGTCCTTCTGTAGTCTCTCTACTTCCTCAAAACTACCTGTCTCACCACCCCCCCACCTACCTATCTTAATGCCTGCAAACTTGGCCACAAAGCCATCAATTCCATCAACCAAGTCATTGACATATAACGTAAAAAGAAGTGGTCCCAACACAGTCCCCGTGGAACAACACGTCACCGACAGCCAACCAGAAAAGGCTCTCCTTATTCCTACTCTTTGCCTTCTTCCTATTGGGCAATGCTGTATCCATGCTAGTATCTTTCCTTTAATACCATGGGCTCTTAACTTGTTAAGTAGCCACATGTGTGGTGCTTTCTGAAAAGTCCAAGAATTAATATATTATGAATGAACTATGATGAATTAAAATTAAATAAAAGATGGAATGTACTATTATTATGTTCTTTGATTCAATAAATAAAATATATTATACGTTAAATTTATATATAATGCATTATATAGATTTACTATATAGAATGTTTATGAACGTATGGACAGTAACTTCGGACCCAGTTGGATCTGCACATGCGCTGGAGCCTTGCTGTCGCTAGCCCCGCCCCTTCGCTCCCGCTCTGGCCCCGCCCGCCCGCCGGGTGGAGAGGGGTGACGTCACTGTAAGATGGCCGGGGCGGGCGCGCCGCCATTTTGAAGGGGGGTGTCCGGCGGCGGCGGGCTCAGCGAGCGGGGGGAGGCGACTTCAGCGCCATCGGGAAACGCCATCCGCCGCCATCCTCTGCCAAGTGCGGCCCGGCCTCTCAGTCTCGGGCCTCGGCCACATCACCGGACGCCGCGCTAACACAGAGGACCTCCATTTCCAGCCGATTCCGCCATGGCAGGTGAGAATTTGAAGTGTGAAATAAAAGGGCAGCGGGAGGGGGGGGGGTGGGTGGACTCTCCCCGCCTCTCCATCCTGCCCCCCGACCCCTGGCCGGGATCGCTTTCCAGCCTGCACCTCTTCCCCTCCCTCTGTCAGCTCATTTTAGGCCTGCGGACTCTGCACTGAAGCTGAAAGGGCAGGCAAACAGCCCGGGTCTGGAAGGAAACATCACCACCACAATTCTGCAATTGCTGGAGTTCCCCTCCTCCTTCTCAGACCTGCCTATTGATTTAATTTTAATTGCATTGAACCTCCCCCCACCCCTGTGTAAAGCTTGGAGGATCTGGTGCCCTGTGAGTGTTCCTCCCACCCAACCCCTCCCCAGCATCCAATATGCATGTTTCCCCTCTCCAGCAATATACTACTTCATTAATTTTAATTTTCTCCCATTCATTCAGGAGTTGGAAGTGGTGGCAATGACATCCAGTGGTGTTTCTCGCAGGTGAAAGGAGCTATAGACGATGATGTTGCAGAAGGTAGAGCGATTCAAATTTGCATTTCCCCTCTCCCTCCCTAGTTGCTTCTAGTGCCTTTTGACTGTGATTTTTTTCTCTCTCTCTTGTTGAATGGTTGGAGCGTGTGTTGCAGCTTCTGTCTCTTCCGCCCCCCTCCCCCGGTATCATTCTCTTGCACTCGATGACGGCAAGTGATCTGCGAGATTCTGAACATGATGTAGGAATTGCTCTGGGAACTAACGTGATTGTGAAAAGCTGAATGTTGAGTGTGCTCGTGCGCTTTTTATCCGTGCATTATGGGCTTTGGGAGGAAGTACCGTAGTGAGCTGAGAATGGATATTGTGTAGGTAAGAGATCATCTAGATGCTAATGTTTGTTCTTTAAGCGTTTGAGGTGTGTTTAGTAGTTGAGATACGTGGTAGGCCTGTAACTGATGAAGTTGAGCTGTATACTGAAGTGCTTCCTGTGGGTACTCGGCACTCCTTGCTCCTGCAGTCATGGCTGCTTGCATTTGCTCCTTGCATAGGTTGAGTTAATTGAAATAACACATTGCTGTCACTTTGATTTGCTGTCCAGCAAAAGTACATACAGCTTCTAGGAAGTGATTCCCACTGATTGCTGCAAACCTTCTGAGCTAGTTTAAGGGCCAAATTCTTTTTTGTAATGAGTGAGCTGTTGAAGGCCAGTGCCCTTTCATTTCTGTACATGCCAGGCAGTGTCATTCCGATATCAGTAAGTTGTATTCAGAAAAAATGTAGTATTCTATCTGTGTGAACTTTAAGTTGCTAAGTCACTGATTTCCAGACCTGGATAATAGTGTATTTTGCATAGTTCTGAGATGTATGAGATTGGGGAGGGGGTTCTCGAATCAGTTAAACTTGAATAAGTGACACTGTAGACTGTAACATTGAAAGAACAAGCTGTTTGTTGGTCTTCTCTCACTCTGGAAGGGTTCTTTGTTGTTAGAGAGAAAGAGCCTGTGGCATGTCAAAGTGCTGGGTTATGGACTGTAGCTTTTGATGGACCTAGATCATGGTCTCTTTGGGGGCTTTACTATTGCTTGCTTGAAGAAGGCTGACGCTTCCGACTGGAGCAAGGAAGGGGAGGGGTAGGGTTGATGTATGGGAGGGAGGGGGTTCTAAAGTTTTTCTGTCATTTATTCCTTGGTGTTTTCTTCTGTTTCATGGATGTCTGTGGAGAGCAAGAGTTTCAGGTTGTGTACTGTATACAAATTACTTGATATTAAATGAAACCATTCTGTTGATTACAGAATTGTCATTGGTTTAAAAGGTGTTAAAGTGTATTGAATGAGGAACTAGTTTAGGTCTGCATATGGGAATGTATCAGATTTAAGCTGTAAGAACAGTGCTCTTCTAAATTCTGCATGAAGTCATTAGTGTGTTTGCTAAGTTCCCCTGGCTTCAAGTTGTGTGTTCTGAGCATGTTTCAGTGTTTGTCATAGTAGTGTAGATTTGAGAAAAAACTGTATCTCGACAGCAAGGGAGATGTTCGGATGTAAATAGCAAGGTTGGATTGTTCAAGTTAACTGGAGCAGTAAACTCATTTTGTAACAGCCCTCTGCTGGTACTCTGCTCATGTAAGGTCGTGCTTTTAAACAGTGATAGGAGCTTCATGAGCCAAGTAAGATTACCAGTGTTTTAAGAATTGAGTGCAATCATGATTCATTTTGTTACCCATTACAATGATTTCTTTCACTTCAGTACTGCCACGCATACAGTGTCGGTGCCATGCATGCAGTGTTACATACCAGTTTGCTGGCTGATCCCAGGGCTGAAAGATTTTAAAAAAGGGTCTTTGAATGTTGTGTCTCAGTCCAGTTTGTAGCATCCAATCCAGGCAAAGAGTCTCAGCTCATAATTCCCTCTTTCGATGCCGCTTGAGCTGCTGAGTTCCGCCAGCGGCTCGTTATCAGAATCAGGTTTAATATCATTGGAGATTTGCTGTTTTGCTGCAGTTTTACATAATAAAGAAAATAAATTACAATAAGAATATATTAAAAAATTAAATAGTGCAAAAAGAGAAGAAAAATTATAGGTCGTTTTCATGACTTCTTTGTTATTCATTCGGAAGTCTGAAGGCATGGGGGAAGAAGCTGTCCTGGAATGTTGAATGTGTGACTTCAGGCTCCTGTACCACCTCTATGGTAACAATGAAAAGTGGGCACGCCCTGGGTGAAGGAGAGCGCTTTAATGATGGATGGTGCCTTTTTGAGGCATCGCCTTTTGAAGGGGTCCTCATTGCTCTAAAGGCTAGTGCCTGTGATGGAGCTCGCTGAGTTAACAACTTTCTACAGCTTTTTCCAATGCTTGTTGCATCGATTGAGTTGTGTGGTCTGACTGTTAGCAACTTCTCCAGGAATACACTTAGCCATTAATCCTTCATAGGACAGGAGATATATTTTGGCTTGCAGTTGGAAAGAACTGAGTTCAAATTAGTATGATGTAATGTTCTGCAATACTGGTGTACCCTCGGTTATGGTTACCTGTATGGGAGACCAGATGGATGGATGTTTGGGTTTGTTTGTTGTTGCAGGTTTGTAGGTATCTAGGGTGGGGATGGGACGTTTCCCTGTGCTGCCTTTCCCCACCCTCAGGCTGCAACAATCAGGAGTTGGAATAAACTGAGCAGAGCTGGGGTTGCTGTGCAGGTTCACTCATTGAAACAGCGAGACCAGCTTTGACCCTCTTCTCACACTTTGCTCTTCCATCACAGCTGTTTCTGTGACCCTCTTCTATGAACTGATTATGTTAATTTCTGACTTGTTTGGATTGTGAACAGCAATCTGGGATAGAACCCAATTGTAAACTAGGACTGATGTATTTAAATTCATTCGTTTTCAACAGTCCCAGTATTTGAAAACATACCCACAAGTCCATTTTCACGATGCAAGTAGACCAGTTCAAAAGAACTTTTCTGTAGGTTTGTACAACTCCTGTAAAACCTCACCTACAAATCCTTGCATAAGCACACAGGTAGAGGTGGTGCCTTTGTCTTGTCTTTACAGGCCTTGGACCTTGGTCTGTGGAGCAAACTTTATTGATATTTTACAAGATTAGATTGAATTTCACAGAGCAAAGGAGGAAACATAATCAGTGATTAGAGTGTTCATCTATTTGAATATCTTGCAGGATACTTTCCAGTGAAAGATACAAGAATATGATTTCACTTTCAGTATTTGTGCGATTTCTTCATAATCTGCCATTGGGATTATGTTGAAGTATTTCCATTTCATTTTGTTTTGCTTTGCAATATGCAGAGATTTATGTTGTGCAAGTAATGAACTAATTGGTGCCTTTACTGATTGTTTTATCACACCAATTTTAGCTACGTGGTGCAGATCTAGATACCTAATCTGAATATATCAAAATTCCCGGATGATGATCAATTTGTACTTTTCTCAGTCTGACACCAGATAGAATGGTTTACCGCAAATCCAGAGGATTGTTTGAGGCTTGAAACAAAAACTTCTAGCTCTGATTTTTTTTATATGTATAAGCATATAAACTCATAATAACATATCATGGACACTAGCCTCCACTCCATCAAGGAATCATCAAAAGGCAATGCCTTAAAAAGGTGTCATCTGTCATTAAGGGCACCCAGCATCCAGGGCATGCTCTATTCTTATTACAGTAATCAGGGAGATATTACAGGAGCCCAAAGGCACACTCAACATTTCAGGAATAGCTTCTTTGTCGTTAAATTCCTAAAAGGTTCATGAAACTCAAACGCTACTTCACTATTCTTGCTCTTTTTTGCACTAATTTTATTGTTGAAATATTACTATAATTCTTAATATGCATTGCACTGTACTGCTTCCACAGAGCAACAAATTCTTTGATGTATGTCGGTGATAATAAACCTGATTATCATAGGGACGAGTGATTACGGGATACACTCAAAATTTCATGAGAGTCAAGCGAAAGTTCCATTTGATTCAAAGTTGCGATACCAAAATCTTTGTCAACTGCAGCTGTTTCATGGAAAGTGTAGTTGTGACAATAGTTTGCATTTTATTTAAAATTCCAAAATAAATTGTATTGGCATAATGTTTATCATTTGGGTCAAGTCGGCTTGTTGAAATACCCAGCTGTTGAGATGTTGCAAAGGCCATTGTCGACAAAGATGATCAGTAAGGATTCTAGCGCACTTTTTTGAACAATCTATCTTGGAAGGGATTAGGACTAAGTCTTCCAGCATTATTAATAGAAGGTAAAGAGTGGAAATAAAGAGAGCCTTTTGTGGTTGGCTACCACAGGGTGTTCCACGGGGATTGATGTTGGGTCTTTTTTTTTGCGTTGTCTAAATTTGTGGATGATACAAAGATAGTGGGTGGCAGACTATGTTGAGGAAGCAGAAAGTTTGCAAAACGATGAATGGATTAGGAGAATGGAAAAAGAAGCGGCAAATGGAATCTGGTTTGGGAAAGAAAGTGTATCATCGTGCATTTTGGTAGAGGGAATAAAGGTATAGACTGTTTTCTAAACAGTAGAACTTCACAATTCGGCGGTGTAAATAGACTTTGGTGTCCTATTGCAGGTTTCAGTAAAGGTTAACTTGCAGTTTGAGTTGGAAAGAAGGGAAATGCAACGATAGCATTCATTTGAGAGGACTGTAATATAAAAGGAAGGATATGATGCCAAGGCTTCATAAGATATTGGTCAGACTGCATTTGGAGTATTGTGAGCAGTTTTGAGACTCGTATCCAAGAGACTACATGGACCGAAGGGCCTGTTTCTGTGCTGTACATCTGTCTGACTCTGAACGATACCCTGCCTTTGGAGAGGGTCCAGAGGAGATTCATGAGGATGATCCCGGGAATGAAGGGGTTAACATTTGAGGAGCAAATGATGGTTCTGGGAATTCAGAAGAATGAGTGGGGTGGATCTCATTGAAATTTCTCCGGTGTTGAAAGCCTTAGAGTGGATGTGGAGAGGAAGTTTAGATTAGTTTAGGGCCACGGGACAGCCTCAGAATAGAAAGGTGTCCCTTTGTTAAAGAGATGAGGAACTTTTTTTTAACCAGAGGATGGCGAATCTATGGAATTCATTGCTACAGACGTCTGAAGGCCATGTCATTGGATACATTTAATGCGGAGGTTGATAGGTTGTAAAGGTTATTAAAGGTTATGGGTGAGCGTGAGAGAGATAATATATCAACCATGATTGAATGCTGGAAATGACTTAGTGGGCCAAATGGCCTAATTCTCCTATGTGTCATGATTTATGGATGTCTTTAATCTGAATAAGGGCAGGTGCAACTCTGTAACCTCTTCCAGTGAAATATGTCTAGTAAGAATTATCCAGTTGGACAGAGGAATTGACTCCACTGGTTGAAATCTGGTAGAATAGACAACTTTCGGGAAGATATTCAAAGGGACGTGTCTCTAGTATTTGAAATTTGATGGGTAGTACAATATTTCTGCTCATTTTAATTTAGTGCGATTGTCTTTTCGGAGCATTCTGTATTAGTGGAATGCTGTCTGTTTTCTAGCAATGGTTTGTGTGGACCGTTGAAGGAATAGTTCACCCACTTGGTTGCTCCTCTTAATGAAGTGCAATTAAAATTACTGCTAGGCAATAGAGATTCTGAATATTCTAGAATTCTTGACTGCATACAAAATGCTGGAGGAACCCGGCAGGAGGGAAATGAACAGTTAAAGTTTCAGGCCGAGATCCTTAAGATCCTTGTGGCACTTGCAGTGGTGTATGAGGTCGCTGAGGGTCTGACCAGGTGACTACTGAGAATCAACATGCTTTCCAAGGATATGGTGGGTGTAGTCACATTTGCATTGCCAACAATGCATGCTCACAGCTTACTAACCCTCACCCGTATGCCCTTGGAATGTGGGAGGAAATGGGCACCCAGAGTTTGTAATTTACCTCAGGGATGATGTTCAGACTCCTTACAGACAGTGGTGGAGTTGAACGTGGGTTGTTGGTGCTGCAATATCTAACAACTATGCTACTGTGCAGCCCATGCTATCAGTCTTGGTAGTATTTTCTTTAATTGTGTTAAAAAGGAATTGCCCACTAATGGGATTAATTTGAGATTTATAAAGGTAGCCCTAAATTGTACTGTCTTACTCAAATTGCATTAAAACACCAAAATAGTTTTAAAGTCATTGAGGCCTATAGTAGAGAAGTGGCCCCTTTGACGCATCACATCCATGGAGGCTATCAAACATCATTTGCACTGATCCCATTTTTTTCTCTTTGCTCATTCACGTCAATTCCATTCACCTATTCATTATGAGTTGTGCTGTATGTCATGGGCGATCATGGTCTTTCCACAATCATTGTTCTTGGCTAATTCTATAGAAGTGGTTTGCTGTTGCCTTCTTCAGGGCAGAGTCTTTACAAGACGGGTGACCCCAGCCATTATCAATACTCTTAAGAGATTGTCTGCCTGGTGGCGTAACCAGGACTTGTGATATGCGCCAGTGGCTCATATGACCACCATCCACCTGCTCCCATGGCTTCATGTGACCTTGATCAGGAGTGAGGGTAAGCTGGTGCTATACCTTGCCGAAGGGTTACCTGCAAGCTAGCAGAGAGATGGAGCACCTTACACCTACTTTAGTAGAGGCCTATCTCTACCACACGATCCCACTAGTGTCTCTGAAAGTCAGCGATTAATCTTTTAATCCACATATCTTTGTGATGTGTAAGGAGAATGGAACACCTGGAGGAAACCCAACTTGCACTGGAAGTTCAATCATTGGAAATCAAGATTGAATCCAGATTATTCGAATTTTTGTGGCAGCATTTCTGTGTGCTTCCAGTTGAGATTAAAATATTTCAAACTAGTTGAGTGCAAAAAGGTTTTTGTGCTTTGAAATTACTAATATTGCTGACAGTATCATTCAAGCTTACTGAATTGATGATGGCTAATCTAAATCCTTGTTGAACAGTATACATTAAATAAACTTGGTGATAAAATTTCTCTGGAAATCCATCATGGCAGAAGGAGAGAATTAAGGTACCTATCTTCCATTTTTTTTTGTACTAAAGCTTTTCTCTGCAAAAATTCCCAATATACACTCAGTGGCCATTTTATTAGGTACATCTGTATATCTTGTTAGTGCCAATATCTAATCAGCCAACTCGTGGCAGCAACTCAAAAAGCATAAAAGGCATCGTCAAGAGATTCAGTTGTTCAGAACAAATGTCAGAATAGAGAAGAAATGTGATCTAAGTGACTTTGGCTGTGGGAATGATTGTTGGTGCCAGACAGAGTGGTTTGAGTATCTCACTGATCTCTTGGGATTTTCATGCACAACTGTCTCTAGGGTTAACAGAATGACATGGAAAAACAATATGAACATCTAGTGAGTGGCAGTTCTATGGGTGAAAATGCCTTGTTCATGAGAGCGGTCAGAGAAGAATGTCCAGACTAGTTCAAGCTGACAGGAAGGCAACAGTAACTCAAATAACCACACGTTACAGCGGTGGTGTGCAGAAGAGCATCTCTGAATGCCCAATGAGTTGAACCTCGAAGAGGGTGGGCTACAGCAGCTGAAGACCACAAACATACATTGGTCATATTATTAGGTACAAGAGTTAACTAGTAAAGTAGCCACTGAGTGTACTTTTAAGTCTATGGCACACTATCTCGATAAAAAATTATTGTTGATCATTATTGTTCAAGGGTTATATTGTTGCAGCTGCCCAACTCATTTGTGACCGTAGAAACTGGTGGCTTGGTGTACTTCAGGGAAGTTTAAGCTACTCAACTATTTAAGTTCAATAGATATTGCAGCACCAGATTGTTCAGACTAGGAAATTGCCAAGTTGAATCAGATTTGACGATGTTTTCAGCCAGTTTGGCTTTTGATAGCTATTCTTCCCTGGGTTGGGGAGATATACGTTAGTGAGTGGGTATGTGTGTGTCTAATTATAAAAGTTGATGAGTTTGCTTACCATAATTTTTGGCTCAATCATCTAAGGTCTCAGCACTGAATCTAATTCTAATATTTATTTGTCTGATTTAGGACAAAGCTTCTTTTAGGACATCTAATCTCTAGCTTAGTACTACAGTAGACTTGCTGTCCATCAGCCAAGAAGCCATTATTGGAGCACAGAACTAATTCCTTATGTCAACTTTCAATTGGCTAAATGGGTTGCATCGATATTTGAATGGGCACTCCTGCATATATAAAAGTTAAAAATATTCCTGGGCATAAGTGTTCTGAACTCCATTTTATGATGTAAATGCAGCTGGTTCCATTATATTAGCTGCCAGGTTTTTAAAATCATTTTTTAATTGTATGCAATGCACAAATATAAGAAGTTGATTAGGCCCCCCCAAGTTGCTTCCGCACTCTGAAAATGTCATGTGGCTTGAATGTATATATTTGTATATGTATTACAAACCTGCATTGCAGAAAGCAAATAAGCAAGAGTTTTTTCATTTTCATCTTTTATATATGCATACATCTAGTAATGCATTTTATTTTATTCTTGATAGTCTCAATAGTCATTAAGAGTTTGTGCAAATCTGAAGGAGCATCAGCATAATTAAATCTGGCGCTTTTCATCTGATGTCCACTAAATGTGTGGTCTTTGGACAGGATCCTGGTTAGATCTTGGATGTTCCTTATCTTTAATGCCCGCTGAGAACAGTGTATAGGCTAGAAACTGAACATTTAATCTGTATTTTATGTCCTATCACTTTGGAAACCAGTGGCAGGTGTGGCACAACTTCTGATCTGTTCTCATGACTGAGTGGTCCAGATTCATCATCTCTGTGGAGAAATATGTGTAGTAGTAAAAGAAGTGCTAAGGTTGATTGCATTTTCTGAAACATGAAAAAAAATCCTTGTCTTTTCTATACATTTCCACCAAGAAGGACAATAAATGGCGGTGAATCAACTTTAAAGCGCTGTCATAGTACACTGGCTGATTTCCCCCCGCCACTACTCTGGGCCATTACATGATGAAAAGGGCATTATGTAACATCAATGTCCAGGTGTGTTAGTCCTTTGTCCCAACTTTGAATAACTGAAATATATCTAAGCGCAGCATTAATAACTTGGAGATTTGAGAGACCTCAGATGCTGGAAATCTGGATCAGTATGCACACAATGCTGGAGGGACTCAGCAGTTCAGGCTGCATCAATGGAGGAAAAGAAGTAGTCGACATTTTGGCCAAGACCCTTCATCAAATCAATCTCAATGAAAGTTTTTGGCCTGAAATGCCGACTATCCATTTTCCTCCATTGTTGCTGTTTATCTCCTGCATTTTTCCAGCATTTTCTGTGTGTTGACCCTATATCAGTCCCTTGTAGCACTGGAGATTATACACCAGATATTTGTATTGTACTTTTTACAGATTTTAGGAAATTTGAGGGAGGAGGTGAGCATATAGACTAGGCCTGATAGCCTGTAATTCTCGCCATCCTTTAAAAAAAATCTGGGCCAGATTACAGTCCTGTTCTGATGGCCACTGCCCTGTTTATTGAATTTTCAGCCACACAAATTCAAATGAGGTTGGAACGGCGGATTATTTGAGGTATCCTGATAATTCATCACTTTGTTTCTAATGTGATCAAAATTGAATGCTTTTTTTTGGTTTAAAATTCAATTTGCATAGATGATCGCTGCTTTGCGTTCTTGCAATCCAATGTACCTCTGGTATTTAGGACAGTGTTATTTTTCCACCCCTATTTGCTTCTGGCAGGAAAACCACCTTGCACAGTATATTTGATATTGCCAATACTGCTTCCAGAACATTTTGTTACTTTAAGCCTTAAAGTTTAAGGCACAAGGTGATTAATCCTGTGCCTAACTTCCTACTTGGAGGACCACAGTGTTTGTTTTGTTTGGTCATCCTCCTCTGAGCAGTTTAGGAGGCCTGAACCTGCCAGGAGTGAAAACTACTGCTTACGCTGGCTCTGGGAATCATAAGGGAGTGCAAGCTACCCTGCAGAGCAAGACATGGGCGCTAACAAAGGGTAGATTTGTTAGTATAGCATCAGTTTGCTGAATTTGATTGTTCATGAAGAGTTACAAATCTGAGATTGAAGGCTGCTCAGTAAAAATGACTGCTCTCTACTTCAAATGACTGTCATTTGGTACTTGTTGGTCAACTTATCCAGGACCAATGTATTAAATAAAATGAGGTGACTCCATAGTGTAGAGTTTCGCATAACTCTATTACAGCGTCAATAACCCAGGTTCAATTGTGCTGCTGTCTGTATGGAGTTTGTACGTTCTCCTTGTCACTGCATAGGTTTCCTCTGGGTGCTCTGGTTTCCTCCCACATTCTAAAGACATGCAACTTGGGTTAATTGGTTCAATTGGACAGAGCAGGCTCTTTCATCTGGAAGATCCTGTTGCTGTGCTGTATCTCTAAATAAAAAATGTTGTTCCCACTGTAGACCAAATTTGTACGCGAGGTAATATGCAATCTCCTTAATAGATTGGTTCAGGTTATGTAATTTTAACATGGAGATGCAGTTTGTTGACATGTGTATCTTCTTGTAGGAATTCTTTTATTTCCAAGTTGCGTTTCAGCCAGTGTGGCATTAAGGCTCAGTTCAAGCTGTGTATTAAGGGTAGGACTACAGATGCTGAGATTCGTTGTACCCTACTGAATGTCATGAAACAACACAGGACCACAAGTCCATTGCTCTTGCGTGTCCCTTTTACCCGGAGGATATCCAGAAAAATTGACTGGCAATCCTTTAACCGGCGGACCAAATTTTACAGTATAGCTTAAGATGGGGAATATACTTAAAAATAAATTAGTATTGAGCAAAAGTTCATTTCCAAGGATCAGGTCAAGAGTGATGATCAGTATTTTTGCATGGCAAAAGTTTGAGCACCTGAGTTTTATTGCCAGGGTATTACGAAGTGTGACAGTGCCAGAAACAAGCACACTGTTCTGTGGTTCTGTGTATGCGCTTTCACTGTTTCGATACAAGGGAGAATCTGCTTGGGTGTATTAACCAGCTAATTCATTACTGTTCTGTTATTTGGGTACTTATTTATTATTAATGCTTTTCTTTTTGTATTGGTAGTTTTTTTGCATGTTGTTGCTTACCCGTCCTGATAGTCACAGAAAAATACTGCACAGAAACAGGTCCTTTGGCCCATTTAGTCAGTGCCGAATCATTTAAACTCCCTATTCCCATCGAACTGTACTGGGACCGTAGCCCTCCATACCTCTACCATTCATATACCTATCCAAATTTCTCTCGAATGTTGAAATCGAGCTTGCATGCACCACTTGTGCTGGCAGCTTGTTCTACATCCTCACGACCCTCTGAAGAAGTTTCCCCTTAAACTTTGCACCCTTAACCCATGACCTCTAGTTGTTGTCCCACCCTACCCTCAGTGGAAACTTCTTAAAGGGCAGTCTTTCATTGATTCTATAGTGTTTCTTGTATTTACTGTAATCGCCCACAAGAAACTGAATCTCGGGGTTTTATATGGTATTTGATGATCTACTTTGAACTTGTCAAATACTACAAGGCATAGGTTTGAGGTGAGAGGGGAAAGTTTAAAAGCACATTTGGGGCACGCTTTTTACATGGAGTGGTAGATGCCTGGAGTGAATTGCTAGGTGATGGAAGCAGATATAATAGTGATTGTAAAGAGATATTTTGACAGGCACCTGAATAGGCAGGGAATGGAGGAAGATAAACCATGTGCAGTGAGATTGGATTAAATTAGTAAGCACAAGTGTGAGCTGAAGGGCCTTTTGCTGTGCTGTGTTCTGTGTTCCCTACCCACAGATGCTTCCTGACCTATTGAGTGTTTACAGCACTTTTTGTTTTTATTTGCCCTTCAGTTTTGAAACCTGCCACAGAGCCATTGATCTCTGATGCTTTCATATGGGCAATGGTTATAATTCTGTCATGGGGCCGGAGAAGAATTGGTAGAGTTTGTCCAGCACTATAGGAGGCTGTGTGTTGCATTTAAATCCAAGTCCTGTGTACATCCTCAAAATGGAATCTAGTGTAGGTATCATTGCTGTATTTCAAGCAACTTGAAATGAAGGGGTAACCGTGGAAGTCCAGATGAGAGAAATGAACCAGCAAGAATACTTGAATTCCTTTCCTTCTCTCCTTGCAGCACTAAGATGTCTGAAATATTACTTCTCCATACTTTCTGAAGTCAAAATTTTATCCTGTATGTTACAGAAAGTGAAATATGTAGTTGGCATGGGTGTAGATTAAAGAAAACATTTCTTGTGAGTAAAACTTCATAATATCATTCCAGGTGGAGTTTCAATGCTTGTTGCGACAAGTCTTTTTGATGACTAGCTTTGTCAATACTTCCATTTGCTAATCATAGGGTGTGGTTTAACTGTGCAGACCAATAAGGTCCATTGGGTGAATGAACCATCTTGTACAAGGTATTGTTGGGTAGGTGACACTTGGCCTCTGGTTTTGGAAGGCAATAATTAAGTAAAAGATTATAGGTATAAAATTCAATGGCTCTATTATTGATACCCGAAGTGGACAGGGAAAATCTGTAACAGAAGAATATGATGCAGGAATTAAGCTGTTTGATAAATTAATTTGACCATTGGAAGCCAACAAATTAATTTGGTAAACCAGATGTAATGAAATGTGTTTTTCTGTCCAACCCTGATAGTTCAGTAGCTACATCTGAAATAGTACTGACCACATACCAAACCTTTTTGATGTCAATAAATGTAATTGTTGTTGCTCTATGTCATCCCTTTATTCAGGGGTGTCCTGCTTTGAAATGTGCTTTTGACTGTAGTATCTGGTATTGACCAGCTCTGTGAATGTGCCTTCAGTTGAAGAATTTGTAGGTAATTTCATATATTTGGAATGGTGGACACATGCTCATCTGCAAAGCTTCAAGTGATTGTAGAATGACAGGTTTAGTACAGTAATTGGATTGACTGATTGTGGACCAGTAATTTGGATGTTCAATCTTCCTTGTAGCCAGTCAAGATTGTTTAATGTCATTTCCAATACAGAAGTGTAAAGGAGAACACAATAACACACACAAAGTGCTGGTGGAACACAGCAGGCCAAGCAGCATCTATAAGGAGAAGCACTGTCGACGTTTCGGGCTGAGACCTTTCATCAGGACACAATTGTTACTCCAGATCCAATGCAGCACAGAATATAACAAAAATGCAATAAATAGAAATACATAAGATAGCTTGTATACATTGATTGTATGTCCATAAAGTTGCACACAGGAGTGTTTGTACATACACTGATGGACAGGTAATGATAAAGTAGCAGAGGATTTGGGTGTGAGGGGTGCAGGTGTTGATCAGCCTTACTACTTGGGGAAAGTAACTTTTTTTGAGTCCAGTGGGCTTTGGTTGCGAAGTAGCCTCCTCCCTAATGAGAGTGTGACAAACAGTCCATGAGCAGGGTGGGTAGGATCTTCCATGATGTTTCTGGCCCTTTACAGTGTATATGTCCTCAATGGTGGGTAGGTTGGGTGCTTTGCTGGTGATGCATTGGACAGTTTTGACTACCTGTCAATTGTAGAGTCTTCCTGTTTGCCACAGTGCAGTTTCCGTGATGCAGCTTGTTCATGATGCTCTCTGCTGTGCATCTGTAAAATGACATGAGTACAGATGTGCATAGCTGCTGAGAAACTTTAAAATATTCTCATGCTGTTTCCTTGCTTGAATGTGTTGCTTAAAATAGGCAAATAACCTTTAAGTAGACACCAATTTCTCATTATCTTCAGCCCTGCAATCTGTTTCTTTTGATGTGGAATAGCTTTTTCCTGCCCAATGTTTGGTTTCCAGTGTTAATATTTTGGCATGCTGCTACAGGAATTTCAGCAGTGTGCAAAAGAGAATGAAAACTGCTTATTTCACATGAGCTGTAGGTGTAAAACAAAATAGAATTGACAGGACAGCTACAGACCTTGATCTCCCAAATCTGCTTATGAGATGTAAAGTACTGAAGAGAGTGATGAAAATGATTTGAAGTTATTAATTAAACATGCCACAAATGAGAGTTTTTTTTCTTGTTCTATGCTAAATGAAATGTAAAGGTGTTGAATTAAGAATCTACCAGATGGATATTTTATTGTCAGAATGATTTTGGTGAGGTTGTGCTCATTCCCCATCCTTATTTTTCCCCAAAGTTCATTGCTGCATTTGTTGAGATAATGTATTAATAGTGGGGTTAGGACTCTCAAGGAAATTTTACAGTTCTTGTTTTCAGTACTATTTATATTTGCACATTTAGCCATCATTTGCTCATTGTCATTTTGTCTATTTATGTATAGTTTTTTGAAAAATTCTATGGTATTTTTTCTGTGAATGCTTGCAAGAAAATGAATCCCAAGTCGTATATGGTATCTGATGGATCAGTAATACATGTACTTGGAACTTTGACTGTAGAATTTTACCCTGTCATTGAACAAACAGCAGTGCGTGTTAAACGGGATTGAGTGTAATTTGGAAGTGGTTGCACCCATGAGGTCACCTTACTCTTCTTCCTTATAGATGTTTTGAGGCTGGAGTGTCATTAATGCAAGCACAGCGTGCTGCTGCAGTCCAGAGTGTAGATGGGACATAAAGTAGCTTCAGTAAGTCAGTAGAACATCTCAAGTCTATTGTAATATTAATCAAATGGACTGAGATTTTCTGTGTTGGGCAACAGATTTTGTTGCCAGCATTTTGAATTCAGTGAGAGCAGTGACAATTACGTTGCGACTTCCTCTGGGCAGGTCAGCTTTACAATGTCCTTTCTCTTTGGTTAAGTAATTTGCTAGATTAGGACTAGACCTCAATTCCTACACAGCTTTAATTTTGAGTATGCACTCTATAAGTCGAAACCTGGCTGCAGTTTTCACATTGAAAAAGTATGTCAGCATTTAAGAGCATTTTTTCCCCAAACAAATTGCTTATTTGAGCTTATTTGAGGTGCTTTCAGGTATATAGTAAAATATTTCTTAAATACTTCACTAGGTTATTTTCTTTCGAAGAGAAAATTTGACAGGTATGTTTAAGATCTAGGGTTTGGAGGGAAAACTTCAAATTGTTGAAGGTTTGCTAATCACGGATCTTGCAGCTGATTGGATAGGGTGCCAGAAGCCACTTGAAAATCCTTTGTATGAAGTGAGTCATTAGGAGTCAGTATTCACTACTTGTGGGTGTTGGGGTTACAGTTACTGGTAATGTGATTCAGTATTCAAATTCCAGTGAAATGGTGCAGGACTAAGCTGGTGGATCTGACAAGGTACTAGTCTGAAAAGCATCCTTCTGTGTCTTTTCAGTGACTTGTAGGCAAAGATATTGACAGATTTCTTTCATGTGCCACTGGAATCTTGGAAGTTATCACTTTCATTTTAATAGTAATATTTAATATTTGAGTTTGGGTTAACAATGCTTTATGTAAGGATGTACAAAGGGAAAGGAGTCTGGTCAGAGTGAGGATGACCTGGTTTTGTGGCAGACAAGGCTGATAGAACCACATTCACAAAAGGGGTAGGCAGAGGCTGACAAGCCAGCCAGGTGTGTAGTTTGAGGTGGTATGCTCCTGATGCATTACCCCCAGGTTCTAAGTACTTTCCCATATTCTTTAAGTAGTCATCAGTCAGCGATTTTTCCCCAAGAGTCAATTGGGGAATTATGCCTACTGACTCTTTGGAGTCTCTGTGTCTTGGTGCAGGTTCTGGGTTTGAACTCCCTGCCTATGAGCCCCCCAGCTATATTACTGCTATTGTATGAACAGTGACTATATATATAAAAAAAATAGGCTTCCCCTTGGAAGTTTTCATGGTTTATTATTTTACAACATTGAATCACCGTGGATTTAATTTGGCTTTTTTTGACACTGATCAACAGAAAAAGCAAACACGAGGAAACCTGCAGATGCTGGAAATTCAAACAACAACACACACAAAATGCTGGTAGAACACAGCAGGCTAGGCAGCATCTATAGGGAGAAGCGATGTCGACGTTTCGGGCCGAGACCCTTCGTCAGGACAGAGAAAGGCTCTTTTGTGTCAAAGTGAAAACAGATCTCTGCAAAGTGATCTAAATTAATTACAAATATAAAACACAAAATAACAGATTGCATATGTATTCACCTCCTTTAATATGACAGACCAAATCATCACTGATGCAGCCAGTTGGTTTTTAGAAATCACATAATTAAATGGAGATCACTAGTGTGCAGTCAAGATGTTTCAATATCACCTGTATCTGGAAGGTCCAACTGCTAATGAGTCAGTGTCCTGGCAAAAACTACATCATGAAGACAAACAAAGCACTCCAAGAGACTCTGCAAAAAGGTTATTGAAAAGCACAAGTCAGGAGATGGATACAAGAACATTTCCAAGTCACTGAATATCCCTTTGGAGTACAGTTGAGCCAATAATCAAGAAATGGAAAGAATATCGCACAGCTGTAAATCTGCCTTGAGCAGGCCAACTTCAAAAACTGAGTGACCATACAAGAGGGGGACTAGTGAGGGAGGCCACCAGGAGACCTATGACAACTCTGGAGGAGTCACAAGCTTCAGTGGCTGAGATGGGAGAGCCTGTGCATATAACTGTTGCCTGGGTGCTTCACCAGTCACAACTTTATGGAGAGTGGTAAAGAGAAAGTCACTGTTGGGGGGAAAAAAACTCACATGAAATCTTGGATAGAGTTTGCCAAAAGGCATGTGGGAGACTCTGAAGTCAGCTAGAAGAAGGTTCTATGGTCTGATGAAACCAAAATTGAGCTTTTTGGTCATCAGGCAAAATGCTATGCTTGGCACAAGCCAAACACTGCACATCATCAAAAGCACACCATCCCTACCATGAAGCATGGCGGTGGCCGCATCAGGCTGTGGGGATGCTTCACTGAAGCAGGCCTTGGAAGCCCAATAAAAGTAGAGGGTAAAATTAATGCAGCAAAATACAGAGAAATCCTGGAGGAAAACTTGATGCAGTATGCAAAAGTACTGTGACTTAGGAGAAGATTTGTTGTCCAGCAAGACAATGACCACCAAGCATAAAGCGTAAGCTAAGCAGGGATAGCTTTAAAACAACAAAGCTAATTTCCTGGAATGGCCAAGTCAGACTCCGGATCTCAATCCAATTGAGAATTTGTGGCTAAACTTAAAAAGGCTGTTCCCTCATAATTCCCATGCAATCTGACAAGAGTTTGAGCAGTTTTGTAAAGAAGAATGGGGAAAAATTGCGATGTCCAGATGTGCAAAGCTGATAGAGACCTATCCACACAGACTCAAGGCTGTAATTGCTGCCAAAGGTGCATCTGCTAAATGCCAACTTGAAGGGGGTGAGTAATTAAGCCATCAATTATTTTGTGTTTAATAATTGTAATAAATTTAGACCAATTTGTAGAAATTTGTTTTCATGAGTCTTTTCTGTTTATCAGTGCCAATAAAAGCCAAATTAAATCCACTATCATTCAGTGTTGTAAAACAATAAAACATGAAAACTTTCAGGGGGTGGGTGGTGAATATGTACTTATTAATAGACATGGTACACAGAACAAGCCCTTTGGCCCATGATGCTCTGCTGAACTAATTAAACTTGTATCTTTTAGTTAAACTAATTCCTCTTCCCTGCACGTTGACCATCCCTCTCTTTTCTCTGTATATTCCTGAACCTACCTCTCTCAAATTTTCCCGTGCTGTCTGCCTCCACCATCAGAAATGGCAGTCCCTTTCCAGCCTTACCCCCCCCCCCAACATTATGTAAAACAAAAAAAAAACCTCACTTTGCATATGTCCTTGGTACTTTCTCCTTTTTGTATTAAATAAAGGTCCTCCAGTATTAGAAACTTCAGCCTGGGGGTGGGGAAAGCATCTATGCCTTGCGTAATTTTATAAACTTCTATCAAATCTCATCTCAGCCTCTGTTGCTCCTCTACCCCAATTACGTAAGTTCTGTGCATAAGAACAGGAAGTTGAAAATCGCACTCAAAATACAAGGATCCTGGGTGCAATGGAAAGGTAGAAATATCTTCACTTTAGCTGAGTTGATATTTTCTGAGCAAGTGAAGATAAAACTTTAAGGTATCCAGCATTAATTTTCTTTTTCCTATGAGAAATGCATTAGCTTGAAATCATGTGTGTAAAATTTGTCATTTGTCATTTGCCATTCCCTTTTAGAAGTATTTTGCGGAATCTGTTGGACTTTGTTCTCTATTTTTGAGACTTAAGGCAGGAAACAAACTTTTGCCACCAAAAAACTATAGAAGCTGTATTGATGAACATTGTGTGAAGTGGGCATTGTTCCAGAAGCTTTCTTTTCTGAAACAATGAAGCTGAATAATTCTGAATAGGAAAAACAAACATAATTTTCCTCTTTCTTGAGGCTGCCGGAAGTACGTGAGGTCAGTGTGTCCCACACCTCCACCCACCCACCCGCCCCCAACTGTACTCCGTGTGATGTGGTGCTCAGTATTCTGGCCACCCAGGTGATTTGTAGGTGCCTTTGTTCATCTGTTCTTCAAATTTGATTCTTAGTTATTGCAGAGCAACACATTCAAAATGCTGGAGCAACTCAGGTCAGGCAGCATCTACAGAAAAGATTAGACTGTCAATGCTTGAGGCTGAGACTCTTCTTCTGGACTTAGAAGGAAGATGCCAGAATAAAAAAGTGGGGGGGGGTGTAGGGGAAAGGCTAGCTAGGTGATAGGTAATGCCAGGTGGGTGGGAAAGTCGAGGCCTGGAGAAGGAAGAATCTGATAGGAAAAAGGGGAGGGGGAGGAGGGGATACGGGAAGGAATAGGGAAGTGAGAAGAAGTAAAAGGTCAGAATGGGGGGGGGAGTGGATTTGTTTACTGGAAGGAGAAATTGATATTCATGCCATCAAGTTGGGAGATACCCAGGTTGCTCCTCCCCCCTGAGACTGGTATGCTGCACTTTAATGTCGTGGGCATGCTGTCATGTGGAGACACCCGTGGGCTGTCTTGTGTGTGTGGTTATTAATGCAAATGACACGTTTCACTGTATGTTTCAATGTAAATGTGATGAATCTAAATGCCTGCAAATAGTACTTGCCCTTCTGTGTAGCAATTGCTTATTGTGTTTTCTCAACTCCATCTCACCACTGCCTTCCTTCCCTATACTGTAACCCAGGACAGTGTAAGAAAAACATTCAGTGAAAGTAACATTCTATTAACGCTTTTGGACCTTGCTGGCTCGCACTTCAAATTAAGGGAAGTGTACGGGACAATAGAGGATTAAATTGTTACTGTGGTAGCTTATCTGGAAAAAACTCAAGTCATTAAAATAAAACCTCATTGGGCAACAATCAGTGCAAGAGGTCATTCATTAGAGATGCAGCGCAAGGTTTTAAAAGAGCTCAGGTGCTAATCGGATTTGGCCCTTCAGACTTGGGCAAGTACAGACAGGGATTCTAAGTAAGAAAGTGAGTTTTTAGTAAGTTTTCTTTTCCGCCATTGTTGCAAAGCTGGTGTGCTGAGAATGAATCTGGAGGTATTGACATTTTCCGAGTGTGAGATGTGGGAAATTTGAGAGACCTTCAGTCCCCATGAAGTGCATTGAGCTGTAACTCGATGATCTTTGGCTCATATGGTAGAATGAGTAGGTGAAAGATAGGAACTGCGGGGAGGTAGTCACCCCTAAATTGCAAGAGGTGTGGGTCCCTGGGTGACTGAGGAGAGGGATAGGGAATAGGCAAAATGCGGAGTACCCTTGTAGCCGTTCCTCTCAACAAATAGTATGCTGTTTTGGATATGGTTTGGCGGGGAGCAACCTACCGGGGAAGGTGCAACGAACAGATCTCTGGCACTGAGTTTGGCAGAACAGCAATGACTGGTGTTTCTGGGGAAAATTTGGAAGGCACAAGAAAGACACATTCCAAAGATGAAGGAATGTTCTAAAAGGAAGATGAGGCAACCACGGCTGACAAGGGAAGTCAAGGACAATATATACTAGAGCAAAAACAAGAAGGAGGGAAGAGGATTGGGAGTCTTTTAAAAGCCAATAGAAGGCAACTGAAAAACCCATAACGGGAGGGAAGATAAAATATGAAGGTAAACTAGCCAATAATTTGAGGATACAGTTGGCCCTCCTTATCTGCAAATTCCGCACGCACGAATTCAACCCTGGGATCGTGAAAACCCAGAAGTGCTCTTCCAGCACTTGTTCGAGAATGTACAGACTTTTTTTTGTCATTATTCCCTAAACAATGCAGTATAACAACTATTTTATATAGCATTTACATTGTATTAGGTATTATAAGTAATCTAGAGATGATTTAAAGTATACGGGAGGATGTGCGTGAGTTATCGTGGATCGGAATCGGAAAAAAATCGGAAGTTCTTACTAAGTAAGTCGGAACAGGTACATCCGGTATTACTTAGCATCAGTTAGTCAAACATTTGTCTTAGTATATAGTATATATTTTACCTTTCTATGCATATAAAACACTTAAGAAACGTATGTTTCAGCGCTGGGCTTGGGAACTTCTTCCTAAGTTCAATCCAGTGACAAACTGCTATCGAGTGTGCTCTCCACCGTGCTGGGTTGATGTGGAGGAATCAAAACCCCAAAATCCAATAATTAAACCACTGCATTGCTTAGTAATAATTGTAGCTTTCATCGTAGCCTTTCTCACTTTATCCATTAAAATTGTTCCGATCGTTGACCGACTGTAGCCTATTGCTTTTCCAGTGACCGATGGCGTTTCACCTCTTTCCGATCGCTTTATTATTTCCACTTTATTTACAATTGTTATTGTGATTATTTTCCTGAGCAGAAGCACTGCAGATTCAGATCTCTGCCACTGGGTCCTAATGTCCACTGCACTGAGAGAGGTTGAATAAGGGGCTTGAGCATCCACAAATTTTGGTATCTGTGGGGGGTCCCAGAACTAATCCCTCACGGATAAGGAGGGTTGACTGTACATGAATGTATTTTCGGATACATTTCAAATTTAGATAGGGAGAAAGAGTTTCGGCCCAAAACATCGACTGTAGTTTTTTTTACAGAGATGCTGCCTGGCCTGCTGGGTTCCTCCAGCATTTTGTGTGTGTTGCCTGGAGAGGTAGTGGGAGGGAAAGAAATGACAGAAGAGCAGTCTTTACTGTGAAAGATACGATCAGAATGCCAGAAATGTGAGTACATTGGGACAGAAGTGAGTGTCATTGCTGTTACTAAGAAGGGAATCTGAAAGGTAGACAAGCCACTTGGACCAGTTGGATTCTGAAGGAGGCAGCTGAAGAAATTGTGGAGGCATTAGTAATGATCTTTCAAGAATCATTAGATTCTGAAATGGTTACAGAGGACTGGAAAATTGCAAATGTCACTCCACTCTTTAAAAAGGGAAGGAGACAGAAGAAAGAAAATTATAGGCTAGTTAGCCTGACTTTAATGGTTAGAAAGATGTTAATATATTAATAAAGATATTTTGAGTCAATTAATAAGGATAAGGTTTTGGGGTACTTGGACGTAAATGATAAAATGGGCCGTGGTTGGTATGGTTTCCTTAAGGGGAAATCTTGCCGGACAAATTGGTTAGAATTCTTTGAGGAAATAACAGGCAGGATAGACAACAGGGAATCTGGATGTTTATTTGGATTTTCAGAATGCCTTTGACAAAGTGCCGTACATGAAGCTGCTTTAACAAAATAAGACCCCATGGTATTATGGGAAAGCTACTGGAAAGGATAGAAGGTTACTGAAAGGCAGGAGGCAACGAGTGGGAATAAAGGGGGCCCTTTCTGGTTGACTGCAGATGACTAATGATGTGCTACAGGGATCAGTATTGGGGCTGCTGCTTCTAACTTTGTACGTTAATGATTTAGATGAAAGAATTGATGGATTTGTGGCCAAGTTTGCAGACAATACGACAATAGATGGAGGGGCAAGTAGTGTTGAAGCAGGGTGTGTGCAGAAGGATTTGGACAGATTGGGGGAATGGGCAAATAAGTGGCAAATGGAATATAATGTAGGAAAGTGCTTGGTCATGCCCTTTGGCAGAAGAAATAAAGGTAATGGCTATTTTGTAAATGGGGAGAAAATTTTTAAAAATCTGAGGTGCAAAAGGGACTTGGGAGTCCTTGTGCAGGATTCTCTAAAAGTTAACCTGCAGGTTGAGTTGGTGGTAAGGAAGGCAAATGCAATGTTACCATTCATTTCACGATGGCTCAAATATAAAGCAAGGGTATAATGCTGGAGCTTTATAAGGCATTAGTCAGACTGCACTTGGAATATTGTGAGCAGTTTTAGACTCTTTATCTGAGAAAGGATGTGTTGGTATTGGACAGGATCCAGAGGAAATTCGTGAGAATAATCTCAGACATAAAAAGGTTATCTGATGGTGGCATTTGATGGCTCTTGGCCTGCACTCACTAGAATTTAGATGATGGGGGATCTCATTGAAACCTACCAAAAGTTCTGGCTAGAGAGGTCATGGAAAGGATGTTTCCTATTGTGGGGAGTCCAGAAATGAGGAACATTCATTTAGAACAGTGATGAGGAAAACTTTTAGCTAGTGAATGGTGAATCAGAGGATTTCTTTGCAACATACGGAGGTTGATAGGTTAAAAATTACAGGGAGAAGGCAGGAGAATCAGAGAGATAATAAAGTACCCACGATGGAATGGAGGAGCAGGCTTGATGGGCTGAATAGCTTAATTCTGTTCCTATGTCTCATGGCCTATTTGAGGTATTGGCCCTTTTGGGGAAATGTCCCACTGTCCTACCTAACACATACAAAATGCAGGAAGAACTCAGGTCAGACAGCATCTATGGGGAAGAATAAAGAGTCGGTGTTTTGGGCTGAAACTGAGACCTGATGAAGAGTCTTGGCTCATAAGATCAGCTCTTTACTCCTCACAATAGATGCTGCCTGACCTACTGAGTTCCTCCAGCATGTTGTTTGTGTTACTTTGGAATTCCAGCATCTATAGAATGTTGTGTGTTTCTGTATTATTGTCCTGATTTCCAGATTATAAGTAAATGGAACCCAAATTGAGGTTTCTCCATTGAGGTTCCATTGAATTGTTTTACTGTCTATATTGCAACACAGATTCTGAAATTTTTCAGTTGTGACCACCAGGTTCATGGGCATCTGCTTCCTTTCAGCCATTTGGGTCTTGCCCAAACTTAACCATTACCTCGTTGTAGCAACACCATGGCTACTTTTTGTCACAGTAGGCTTGCTCTAAATCTTGAATAATTTAAGTTTAACATTTTTTTTTCAAATTGTCTCGTTAATACAAGTATGTTTTTAATGTAATCGTGCATATATTGTAAACTCAAGTTTGAGTCATGGAGAGAGGCTGAGCAGGCTTGGAATTTATTAATTGGAGTCTAGGAGAACAATGGTGATACTACAAATGTGTATTTAAGGCAGAGATTGATAGTTTCTTAGGTTAGGGCATGAAAGGATATGGGGAGAAGGCAGAAGATCAGGGCTGAGAGCAAAATTAGATCAGCCATGATGAAATGGCACAGCTGATGCAATGGCCCAGATGGCTTAATCCTGTTCCAGTATCTTATGGGCAATGATTTTATGACTCTATAACTCTGTTTCTGCTAAAGGATTGGTGATGAAGACAAAGGAGATGCAATGGACATGGTGTACTTGGATTTTCAGAAGGCCTTTGACAAGGTGCTGCACATGGAGGCTGCTTAGCAAGATAAGAGCCCATGGAATTACAGGGGAGTCACTAGCATGGGTGGAGCATTGTCTGTTCGGCAGAAAACAGAGTGGGAATAAAGGGATCCTATTCTGGCTGGCTACCGGTTACCGGTGGAGTTCCCCAGGGTCAGTTTTGCGACCACTGCTTTTTTACAATGTACGTCAATGATTTGGACTATAGTAATAATGGATTTATGGCTAAATTTACTGATGATACAAAGATAGGTGGAAGAGCAGGTAGTGTTGAGGAAGCAAAAAGCCTGCAGGGAGACTTAGTTTAGGGGAATGGGCAAAGAAGCAGCAAATGAAATACAATGTTGGAAAGTGTATGGTCATGCACTTTAATGGAAGAAATAAACAGGCAGATTATTATGTAGAATTCAAAATGCAGAGATGCAAAGGGACTTGGGAGTTCTTGTGCAAGATGCCCTAAAGGTTAACCTCTAGGTTGAGTTTTGGTTGTGAAGAAGGTGAATGCAATGTTGGCATTCATTTCTAGAGGTATAGAATATAAGAGTAGGGATGTGATGTTGAGGCTCTATAAAGCACTCATGAGACCACCCTTGGAATATTTTGCAGTTTTGGGCTCCTTATTTTAGAAAGGATATACTGACATCGGAGAGGATTCAGAGAAGATTTACAAGAATGATTGCAGAAATGAAAGCAGTACCGTATGAGGAAAGTCTAGAAGCTCTTGGGCTGAATTCCATGGAGTTTGGGGGGTGGGGGGAGGAGGGAATCTATTAGAAACATTCTGAGCGTTAAAAAGTCTGAACAGATTAGAAATGGCAAAATTATTTCCCATGGTACTGGATTCTAGGATGAGAGTATGAATTCAGGATCGAAGGAAGCCCATTTAAAACTGAGATGCGGAGAAATTACTTTAGTCAGAGGGTGGTATATCTGTGGAAATTATTGCCACAGACAGATGTGCAGGCTATTTAAGGCCGAGGTTGATAGGTTCTTGATTAGTCGGGACATGAAGGGATATGGGAGAAGGCAGGGAACTGGGGCTGAGGGGGACAATGGACCAGCCATGATGAAATAGTGGAGCAGACTCAATGGGTGAAATGGCCAATTCTGCTCCTAACTCTTATGGCCTTATGGTATCTAGCCCTCTAAGAACTTTTTCCTCATTGCTGTTATAATGAAAATCCCTCAATTCTGAGGCTGTTGATATATTAATAAAAAATATTTGGAGTCAATAAGGATGAGATTTTGGGGTACTTGAAGGTACATGGGTCCTAGACTCCTCCACCTAGGAATCATCCTTTCCACATCCACTCTGTTGAGACCTTTTAGTTTGTGATGGGTTTCAATGAGATTCTCCCTTATTTTTCTAAACTTCTAAATCCTTCTGGTTGACAGGAAACATAAGGCACCTTGTCTGAGGTTTCTTGCATTTGCTGTCCTCTGCCTTGTTTTGCCTTCCCTTTATATCCACCTCCTCCCAAAAGAAAATCCAAACAGTTCTCTTGCTTTTAATGCTCACTGTTACTTGAGCTTTACTGGCTTGGTCCAGGCCAGGGATCTTCCTGGTATGTGTGGCCTGTAGCCACACTGTGTAGTGTATTTAGGCATTGAGCCATCATGGCGATGTGTTGACAGGATAGGTAGGGAAAGGGGAGAGCAAAAGGTTGCAGGAGCACAGCTGAGCCTGATCTTCTTTCCACCTCACCACCCCCTCCATGTGCAGTAAGTGTTGTGCTGTGTGATCAAGGACAAGAATCTCCTTGCTTGTGTCAAGAATGGATGTTGAGGTTAGCTGTAGAACTCATATCATGCTGAGATGAAATGCTTTAGTGTGGAATAGAGTTTGGATGTATAATTTGTTAACAAAATTTTCTGCAAGTGTTGGAAATCCAGAGTAACACACAGAAAATGTTGGAGAAACTCAGCAGTTCAAATTTATTATCAAGGTGCGTATACTATATACAGCCTTGAGGGTTCATCTTGCAAGCAACCACTATAAAAAAAAACACAATATCATCCACAAAGAAGAAATGCAACAAAAACTGACAAACATCCAACGTGCAAAAAAGGACAAATTGTGCAAACAGTTTTTTAAAAAAGTAAACAATATGTGGAACATGAGCTGCAGAGTTCCCGAAAATGAGTTTGCAGACTGCTGAGGTGACTGAAAGTGGGCTAGTAGCCTTTGATTCAGGGCAACAACTGTTCCTGAACCTGGTGGCATGGACCCAAGTTACCTGAACATCCCACCCAATGGTAGTAGAGAGAAAACGGGTCAAATGCAAGCAGATAGCACCAAACATCAGTGTTTTTCATGCTTGGTACTCAATGTTTTAATCTGGCTCAGTGCTTTAATTGGAGTGGAGTAATGGAGCTGAATGTCATACCCCCTGCAGCGATGGCTGTACCTCTTTTTTTTGAGTCAAGTTTGCCGAATCCTTCAGTAGATCATACAATTGCTCGGTTGTTTAGAAGGTTTAAAAGTACATTTCTTAAAGGGAAATTACAGGGTGCAGATTGCAGTAATCATAGTTCAGAAGTTATGGTAGTTTTGAGCTGCCTGCAAAAATGTTGTCAGTGCCTTCAGCTAGCATTAGGTAGAACTCACCTGATGAAGGGTCTTGACTCAAGACATCGGTTCTTTATCCGTTTTGGAAATGTAATTTGTACATCAGCTGAACCAACAAAAAAGCCTCCAGGGATGTGATCTTATTTGACAAAGTTGGCTATTGAAACATTCCGAATGTTAAAAAATCTGTACAGATTAGATATGGCAAAATTATTTCCCATGACAGGGGAGTCTAGGACAAGAGGGCATAACTTCAGGATTGAAGGATGTCCAATTAGAACACAGATGTGGAGAAATTAGTTTAGTCAGAGGGTGTGGAATTTGTTGCCATGAGTGGCTGTGCCAAATCATTGGGTGCATTTAAGGCAGAAGATAGGTTCTTGATTAGCCAGGGCATCAAAGGGTATGGGGAGAAGGCAGAGGGCTGGGGATGGCTGGAAGAATTTGATCAGTCCATGATTGAATGGCAGAGCAGACTCGATGGGCCTAATGGCCTACTCCTGCTCCTGTATCTTATGGTCTTATTGTCCAGATATGCACGACCACCTTGAACTGCAGCAGTTGTATTTCTTATGGTGATGTGGAAGTCCCAACATGTTGACTCAGCAATAAAGGAGGAATGTGTTGATATTTTCATATCAAAGGTTGAAAATGTGGCATTGTGACATAGCTGCTGCTCTTATACTCCAGAATAGTAGAGGTGATGGGTTTGAGTGTGCTTGGCAATTGCAATCATTCCATTTCTAGATAGGAAACATTGCAGGCACAATCCACTATTTGCGTATAGAGTTGTGTAAGATGGTGGAGAGGGTGGTAATCAGATGGATAGTATTGTGTTGTTAGAGCTGTGCACATCAGGGCCATTGGAAAGTATTCCTTCCGTTACATTTTTCTGTTTAATTGCTATAAAATTCTGGGGAGGGAGGTGGTGAATGGTGTGTTTTTGGAACCTCCTGGGTGAGCTGTTGAATTATTCACCACTGGTCTTGAATCGATATGTTAGGACTACAGAGCCTCTGGAATCATTTTCCTCTCCTTGAACCTGATGCCTGCCTGTCCTAGATTATAATTTGCCAGATTAACATTTCAACTTTAAGGTGTATAAGATGTTGCTCCTCGTGTACCATTCTAATTTGTCATTGAACCAGGAACCAGGCTTGGTCTTGTTGCTTGTGATAAGGGTGGAGTCAGGGATGTACTTACCTAGGAAATTAGGTGCCGGTAGATATCTATCTCATTTATCTTTTTGGTAGTGCCACACAACATGAATGATATTTTCATTGAAATGCTTGCTTATGGCAATATTGTTTACAAAGCATTTAATAAATCTCTCATATGGTTCCACCACAATTTGCTGCTTCATTTAACAAAATGGTCAGTGTAAGTGAAATTTCTTTCAATATTTGATAATGTGATCTCTGCTTAATTTTAACCTATTCAGCCTTGCAGAGATGTATACTCCCTGGGCTCTCGCAAACTAGCTGTAGGATTCTGTGTCATGATATTTCCTAAATGTGTGAATTGCAGACATTATTAGTGTAGCATGCTGGTGGTTGAGTGTTGGTTCCCACATGTTCATGAGTTGAAATGTGAAGCAGTAGCAAGTTAGCTTGAAGCAGGGATGGTTGGCCATACTGACAGGTAGTTATTACATAACTTTATAGTAATTTTAAAGCCAAGGATATAATGGTGGATTGGAAATTGAATGAAATGATAACTGACCATTTTGGATTCCCAGTTTTCTACTAGTGTTTATTTTCTTTGCCTGATTGGTGAAATCAGGAACTGCATTGGAGGGGTGAAGAGCATCTGGTGAAGCAAAAAGCTCTAACTTCTGCTGTGGACAAGAGTAAATCTCAAAGCTGACATGCTTCATGGGTGTAGTTTGCAGATGATAAATAATCAAGATGCTTCAATCATGGATCTTGAGATGTTGGCATGAATTTTGGAGCTTGGTGAAGGTCTGTCTACCATGTTTGGAAATGTGAAAGTAACTATTGGAAAATATCTGGGGCTTGGAAGGAAAGAAATAGTATTGTAGAATCTACCAAAATTTACTGGTTATTTGGCTCTACCTCCCCACCTGTGGCTCTACAGATCAGGGTTCATCAGTATTACTTAAAGGTCATCTGAAAAAAACTCAATAGTTATGAATTGCTCATAAACAAGAGAAAATATGCAGATATTGGAAATCCAAGGAATACACCCAAAATGCTGGAGGAACTCAGCAGGCCAGGCAGCAACACTGGGGAAAAAAAGTACAGTCGATGTTTTGGGCCAAGACCTCAATTGTTTCTACTGTCAGGGTGAAAAATCTGTTTTCACCTTTAATTCTAGCAATTGCCTGAACTCTGTATCTTTGGTTTATTGATACCTGTGTTGAGTTCTTCCTTTTAACTCAGTGCAGGTATAATTCTTAGTTAAGCCTCTTCGTTGGTGCCCCATGTCAAAGTATACAGCTTTATTTTGTGGTAATGTTCTCACAAACCTTCACCCTCTCCAGTAAAACGGCATCTCTCTTATAATGCATTGACATAAATGGTTGCTGTACTCAAGCTGTAACCCAACACCATTTACACGTTAACCAGTTGTATGAAGAAGTTGAGTAAAATGAGCAGCTTATGCCTGAAATGCAGAAAGAAGGCTGCTGGAGAACTAGGTGGCAACTTTGCAGTTGACTATAATAAAAATGGTTAGTAATTTGGCATGATTACTCCATTTGAACCACAGGCAGTTGAAGCAGTAGGGCCAATATTAAAAGCAGCAAGACTGTGTAGTCTAATTCAGTCATTGCTCCCTTTTACGTTTGTTAAAATGACAGTTGAATTCCTAGAACAGAGAACAGTACAGCACAGGAGCTGGTCCTTTAGTGCTTTGTGCTGGATAGAACACCAAGTTACACAACATCACTCTCTGCCTGAATGTGATCCATATCCCTCCTTTGACTGTATGTCCTTGTATTTATCTAAAAGACTCTGGACTTTTATTTTCCACAGAGATAAATTTGACCATCCTTTCAGATCATCATCTGTTCAGTGGGCATGTGCTATCGTGAGAGGCTGGATAAAGTCGGGTTGTTTTCTCTGGAGTGGCAGAGGCTGAGTGGTGATCTGATAGAGGTTTATAAGATTATGAGAGGCTGAGTTTAAAAATAAAACTTACCTTCAATGCATGCCCTCTGGTATTAGACATTTCAACCTTGCAGAGTATCTGTTTCCCAAGGTTGAAATGTCTAATACCAGAAGGCATGCATTGAAGGTAAGTTTTTTTTTAAAACTCAGAATGGTGGGTGCCTGGAATATGCTGCCTGGTATGGTGATCGAGGCAAATACATGAGATGCTTTTAAGTGACATTCAGAGTGGCACATGAATGTGAGGAAAATGGAAGGATATGGAAATTGTGTAGGTAGGAAATATTAGTGTTTGGGTGTTTTTGATTTGCTTTTTAGCTGGTTTGCACAACATTATGGGCCAACTGGCCATTCCTGTGCTGTGGTCTTCGATGTCCATGTCTGTCCTATATATGTGATGTGATATGTTGTGTGGGTCTGGTGATGCTGGTCAACAGTATATTTACAGGATTTTCTGTTTTCATTTTATAGTTATTTTGCCTTTTGTTGCTATATGTATAGCTGGTCTCTGTAGTTGTAATTTTAGACATTGTCAGGGTCTGTTGTGACTTTATCCGATCAGTGAGAGTAGAGAGACTTTTTGTTCTTAATATCCTGCCAGACCCAGAATGGAGAAGCTTGTGATCATTTGCTGTGGTGGTTCCTAGTAAAGACCTCATGTTCCAAAACACTTCCTGGAGTATGTGTCCCAGAATGGTCTCCAACCACTGTGTGGATTCTTCAGTGGGTGTGATTTGATCAAGGATTAGCTAATGTATGCTCGTGGCTACATCTAGTCCAGATGTAAAGATATTTGTAGATGGTTGAGGTTTGTGTGGCCATACTTTTTAAATTAATGGATATACAGTAATGTGCAGAAGTATTGGGCACATATATATTACTAGGGTACTTAAGATCTTTTGCACACTGTTTGTTCAAGTGGAATGGAGGTTGAGTTTGTAAATCTGGAGGGAACAAAGAACATTGGGAATGATGAGGGTGGAGCATCACAGGAAATGTGTGGGACAGGTGGCAGAGAAGCAGTGCCGGGGTGGGGTGGTGGAACGGGTGCAGACACACCCAGCCTTGAGACACCAGGAAAGGGTAATTCTAAACAATTGGTTTATTAATCATTTCAGAATATCCTTCAGGTGCTTCCTCCTCCCTTCCCTTTTTCCCAGCCATGATTCCTGTCTTCCCCCTGCCCCTTTCCCACTCTCAGTCCACAGTAGAGACCCATTTCAGAATTGGGTTTATCATACACATATGTCATGAAATTTGTTTATTTTTTCGTGGCAGCGGTACAGTGTGATACATAAAATTACTACAGGACTATGCTAAGATCTTGGGCACCTTAGCCATATATATGTGCATAAACCTTTTCACAGTACTGTATGTATTTTTCATAGTAGCAGGCATCTACCATGGCAAGAATATCACACTGAGATTAGGTAGCAAGGCACTTTCTAAAACTCCATTTTTGTGTTATTTAATGTAGTTCAATTAATAAGTTATAGGGCTTCCAAGAACTACTTGAACTAAGTTAAATCGGCAGTAACCTTTTCATACTAAGCAGGTATTGCTTTTTAACCATCCCAAATTAACAGCACAGGAGGAGTTTGTCTGGCCATTATATCTGAGTTGGTTAAAGAACTGCCTTCCTTCATGCCAGTTCCCAGCCATCTGAGTCAGGTTGCAATTTATGGAACTACAGGGGCATATCTAATTATTTTTATCATTTTAACTGGTGCAAGTACTTTTTTGCCCTCTTGGTCGTGTTTCCGTGCCCCATCACCACATGTAGGTGAGAGATTTCTCTTTGCTAGTGCTGCAGGTGAATTCATATGTATATTGTCTTATTGAATTATCTCAGAACTATTGACTTGTAACTAAGTAACTGGAAAATTTACTAAACCTAATTAAACCTGCCCTTTTATTCCCTTTGTTCCATTTTAGCAATTCAAGTGTATCTAATAAAATTCAGTTTTGCCATCTCTTAACTTCAGTGCGGTTGCAGCCTTCATGTGGCAGTGTACCTTGCATATGGCACTCGAATGGTGGACTAAATTGTGTTTGTGTATTTCTGACATAGTCAACCCAATCCTTTATATTCTGTACCTCAGCTAGTAAAATCAGGTATGCTACAGTGCCTTGAAAAAGTATTCAACCCTACAACTATTTTCACATATTGCTGTCTCATTTACTAAATTTAAAATATATTGAGGTAGGATTTTTTTGAGCTGATCTACAAAACATTGTGCATCATGTCAGTGTTATTTGTTGATGCTCGATGTTCATTACTATTTGTTGATGAAAATTGGAAGACCACCTGTTTTCAATTAATTCATAAGAATAAATACCACACTCTCTCTAAGGCCCAACAGTATGGTAGATTTTTAATAGACCAAATGAAAAGGAAAACAAAAAAGCATTCAAGACAAGTCGAGGAATTAAGAGAAAAGCAAATATCTGGTGAAGGGTAAAAGACCATCTCAAGGGCAGTGAACATACCTCAGTGCAGTTCATCATGTAAAAAAAACTGGAAAGAATATGAGAACAGTCCTACTGCCTAGGTCAGTCTGCCCCTCTAAGCTTAGTTGCCAGATGAGAATGGCACTTGTAAGAGAGGCTACTGTGATGCCAAGAGACACTCTGAGTGTGCTGCAGAAGTTGGTGGCTGTTACTGGAGATGAAGTTCATGGCTTCACAGTCTCTTAAGGCCTTCCATGAAAAGGGTATTTATAAAAGAGTGGCACAGATGCAACCTTGGCTTAAAAATAAGCATGTCCTTGCCCGTAAAGACTCTTCAGAGCGTCACTTAGAAGTTACTGTAAAGTTGCGGAAGAAGGTCTTGTCAGATGAGACGAAAGTGGAACTTTCTGGCCTCAACACTAAGTAGTACATGTGGCATAAATCTAATTCTGTACATCAGCCAGGTAACACCATCCCCACTGCAAAGTATGGTGAAGATAGCATCATGCTATTGGGATGCTTTTCAGCAACAGGGGCTAGAAATCTGGTCAGGATTGATGGGATGATGAATGCAGCTAAATATAAGAAAATCCTGGATAAAAGCTTGCTAGCCTCCTCCCCGCCTCCCCAGAAAGCTTAAAATTGGGAGAAAGTTCATCTTTCGTCAAAGCATACTACAAGAGCAACCTTAGAGCGGCTTCAAGTGAAGAAAATTGATGTCCTTGTTTGATCTGGTTAAGGCCAGAGTCCTGACCTTAACACGATTGAACATCTCAGGCACAGCATGAACAATTTTACAAGGAGGGTGGGCAAATCTTGTCCCATCACCATCGTGTTGTGCAAAGCTAATAGAGTCTTATCCAAAAAGAGTACCGGCTGTAATAGCTGCAACTAAGTACAGAGCAAAGGGATGAATTTTTCTGAACTGCTGACATTTCAGTTCTTGAAATTTTAGTTTTTCCTGCTGTACAATTTTGCCTGTTTTTTTTATTTGGGCTGTACTGTGGGGGGGGGGGGGGGGGAGGGGGAAGAACATGTGATTCACAAACAAAACTTATCAGTTAAATTAATCAATATCTCTGGTTGTAGTACTCATTAATGTGAATAAAGGGTTGGGGGCTGAATACTTTTTCAAGCACTGTATTTCTCATGTTGAAGGCACTGTGTGCACTGTATACTGCTTCAGAATCAGGTTTAATAACACCAGCATATGGTGTGAAATTTGTTGTCTTTGCAGCAGCAGTACAATGCGGTTCGTAATAGAGTAGTAGTGAGGTAGTGTTGATTAGTTTAATGTCCATTCAGAAATCAGATGGCAGAGGGGAACAGGCTATTCCTGACTCAGGCTTCTGAGGATTACTGAGGTACAGAAGTGCCTTTGGGTGTCTGCACCTCCTTCCTGATGGTAGTAGTGAGAACAAGGTACAACTTGGGTGATGGATGCCACCTTTTTGAGGCATCGCTTCTTGAAGATGTCCTGGATGTTGGGGACACTAGTACCCATGATGGAGCGGACTGAGTTTACAACTCTCTGCCACTTATTTCAACTCTGTGCAGTAATGCAGCTAGTTAGAATGCTTTTCACAGAGCATGTGTAGAAATCTGTGAATGTCTTTGGTGATGTACCAAATCTCCACAAACTCCATTCGAAATAGAGCCAGTGTTGTGCCTTCTTTGTAACTGCATCGATATGTTGGGTCCAGGATAGATCCTCAGAGATATTAACACCCAGGAACTTGAAATTGCTTGCTCTTTCCATTTCTGAGGACTGGTGTGTGTATTCCCTTGTATTTCCTTTTCTGAAGGCCACAATCAGTTTTTTGGTCTTAGTGGTGTTGAGTGCAACATTGCATTGCCTATCTGTTCAGCCTTCAAAGATCTATTCATGAGCACTTTCCTTTTGTTTCTACATTCATGTTGAAATCTTTCCATTTGTTGTACATTTCTTTGCCCAAGTTTCTATTTTTCTATCTGCCAATAGCTTCCTGCAGGCTAGAGCTTTCTTCCTCACTAATAACTACCTAGGCAATATTTTTAGTGCCAAATGCATTCTGAAATACTGGTATTTATTTTGTAGCTCTAGATTCAGGCTGTAGTTGATTAGAAAGTCAGCCTACATGCTTTCTCCTGAGACGTTGGGCTGTAGTGTAGTTTTTGCTGTTTTTGCTCAGTCCACTCTGAGAACCACTTTATTTATGAGCTTACATGGCAAATGCAGATGATTATACATATGAAAAAAATACTGTGGAGTTTGTCAGGCTGTGAGTGCTTTCTCTTATCTGGAGGCAGTTGGCAATATTTGCCAAAATAAGGCTTCTAAATTTTCATGCTTATGCTATTCCTTTAACTTGTGGGGCATTACAGTCCAGCATCTCAGGAGAAAGCATGAAGGCTGACTTTCTAATATGAGTATATATTGTATATACATACAGTGTGAAATAGGCCTTCCAGCCCTTCGAGACATGCCACCCAGCAATCCCCCAATGTAATCTTAGCCTAATTATGGGACAATTTACAATGACCAATTAACCTACCAACTGGTATGTCTTTGTTCTGTGGGAGGAAACCGGAGCACAGAGAAAACCTACCCAGTCACAACAAGAACATAGAAACTCCTTACAGGTAGCAGCAGGAATTGAACCCAAGTCACTGGTACTAGTACTGGTACCATGACACAACCATGCTGCCCTACTACACTTGGATCCATCAAGCTCCAACCATCCTGGCTCCTCAGCTTTCTCAGAGCTATAATATGTCCGCTATCCAACACAAGCAGAGATCTCCCTGATACCGGGAAGACTGAAGCCATTACCATCTGTTTTCATTTATTTTCAGTAATTGCTAACTAAACAAGATTGTTTAAAATGTTAATGTTCAATTTGAGCATCTATTTGCATTTGTTCTATCACCTAGATTTCTCATCTCTGCCCCTTTATTGTAGACTAGTTCTTCTATTGCCGTGGTTCAATCATCATCCTTATATTTGATTATTCCAGTACTTCACTGGCTAGCTTCCCATTTCCCACATTTCATTGAGGTCATCCAGAGTTCTTCCCTGATCTTAGCTTGCACTGTTTACCCATCGCTTCAACGCTTGCTTGCCTACTTCAGTTCCTGAAATGAAATCAGAAATTGCTTGTGTTGCTCTGCACGTCATTGGAGGGAGAGAACAAGGTGATGAAGGCCGTAAACTCTGAAAATCTTTCTTTAAATCCTCTGTCCTTTTGAGATGCAGCTCCAGATCGATTTTTTTGATCCATGTTGATCTTCTTTTCAAGTGCCTTGGGTTATTTTATTGCATAAAAGTAACATAAACAAATATACTGCATGTTGTAATTCAAATTTAAAGCTTTCTTTAATCAAATCCAATCCATGTCAGCAATATGATTTTAAGTTGAAGATTTTCTCATTAATAGAGTGCAGTATGGATTGAGCAGGCCTAAATGTCCTGAAGCAAAGGAGTGCTTTCATTGATCTCAGCTTGAAAGTATACACTTGTAGGTTTGGAGTAAGGAAATGATAGGGCTTGACTAATGTTCTAGTGCATCCCACTTCAACAGGCGGACTAAACTAGGTGAAGTTATCCGGGACACCTCATACCCCCTGTGCGATAGGGACATGCCTATCACAGCTTTTGTGGACTGGGTGGATAAAATTAGCAGGAAGATCGAATGGCCAAGAAGGCAATTTTGCAATGCTTTGTGGAGAGCCAAGGGCATGACAAGGCACAAAAGTCATGGTCATTTAGTGCAATAAAGAGAGACCTTAGTTGTGAAGACTGCTTGTACCACTGGAACTGGTCTTCTGAGGTTGACAGAGTGGAAATGCCCCATTGCAACATCTTCTATACTTTAAACACCCTCCTGCACAGGGTCTCTGTCATTGTTGAATATGATGGACAGCCAACAGTGTGCTAATGCCTACTGGGCTGTAGGTGAAGAATGGTGAGTTAAGCGAGGTGTCAGGGGTGTCATCTCTTCTGGGTGTCACGATAGTGCAGATAGCTTTCCCGGGAGGTTCTGAGTCCTCGTGCTCTCTTCCACAAAAGGTTGTAGAAGCAAAAAAAAGCGACTTGGTTAGCATTCTTACTTCTAACTTGCTAACCAAAGAGTGGAAATGCAGGTGTGAATACAGAACTGAAGTTACAGACAAGTCCAGCATAGTTGTTCCTGAATTGCTGAGTATGTGCTTTCAGGCTTCTATACAGTAACAATGAGAAGAGGACATGTTCTGGGTGGTGGGGGTCCCTAATGTTGGATGCCGCCTCCTTAAAGATATCCTGGAAACTAAGATCTACAGAGAACATTGTTAGCACTGTAGTGCCAGTGGGAGGTGATTGTGGTGGCAGAAGTTTGAGATGCTATAGTATAATCAGAAAATACAACATCAGTAAAGCATATGGCGGAACACTAAAGCATATCAGTTAAATAGCTTTCCCTGATGTTATTTATATAGCAACACACTGACAAACCTGGACTGATGTGACAGATGTTGCTCCAGAAATAGACTAGAGCTGAAAGAATGCCTAATTCATAAAACTTCTAACATTTCCCACGCACGGGATTATAACTCAGCTCATATCTGCCCACTCATCGGCTCCTCTTCTTTCACTCCAGGAGGGTCATTGCCAAGACAGTGAGCAAGTTTCTCCAATTCAAGGCTTGTGAAACTTGAGCAAATGGCATTTTAAAGATTTTTTAGTTGGATCACTCATTGCCTTCAATAAGCCTGTTAACTTGTTGCCAAATGCTGTTATGGTGTCTCCCATTCTGTACTCATGGATACATCATTAGCAAATCTGGTCCTGTGCTCCTTTGATTTTAACACGGCTTGTATGACAAAGCGTTGTTGGATGATATCCAGTACTAGGAATCCTAATATTGGTTTTCAACACGTTTTAGCCAAATGTTATTTTGTTCCACTGTCCTTTCCTTGGCCCATGCTGAATTGTAGCTCACATGCTGGAGTTAAATTGGGTTGTCCCTGCACCTGGGTTGTCCTACTGTTTGACATCTGGTTGTTGATGTTCAAGTTGGTTATCATATAGGCATAGGTACGATCAGCTGTTCAGACAATTTAATTGCTGGCCCAGATAGACTGGGGGCTCCTCTCCCCATGACACTGAGGCTGTTAGACTGCCCCTGGCTGCTGTGCCTCATGTCTGTGCACTTTGTGACAATTTGCCCTGCTAATGTGATGAACTAAATACTGAGGCTTTGGGCCTACTCCGGCTGCTCCAGGGATGTTGATCTAAGGATTCAATTTGTTTAGAAATGCTGTTGATATGCTTGCTTCTATTGTTTGCATGATTTGTTTTGTCTCTTTCTTTGTGCATTGATGGTTGGTCTTTATTATTTTTAATTTTTTTTCCGAGCTTCTTGCTTTGTGGTTGCTTGTAAAATAGGTTGTATAATTTGTACATGCTTTGATGATGCAAGTATACTTTGAATCTTTGAAGCATGCTTACCATACACAAGTTATAAATGCCAGGAAAATTAGCTTTTTGCAGCAATGGCTCAATACATTACAAACTGAGGCTAAACATGGGTTAACAAGCTTAAATGAACCGGGGTGGTATGGTAACATGGTGGTTAGCACAACGCTTTATAGTACAGGCGACTGACCCAGGTTCAGTTCTTGCCGCTGCCTGTAAGGAGTTATTACACTCTCCTTGTGACCACGAGGGATTCTTCCGGGTGACCCAGTTTCCTCCAACAGTCCAGTTGGGAGCTAAATCGTCCCATGATTATTAGGCTCAGATTAAATTGGTTTGCTAGGTGGGGCAGCTCAAAGGGCCAGAAGGGCCTATTCTGTGCTGTATCTCAAATAAGTAGCTGTGCAAGATAATAACACTATGAATTTAAAAAGATTGGATCTACCTTTTAGCTGAAGTTGTTCTTCAAAAATCTCGGATACCTAGTCAGTAAAAGATTCTTTTTGAGCCTGTTAATGTAATTCATTAAGTATTTGCAGATCGCCAGATTTAGGACATTGTTTCCATTGTGGATTTCCTTGAAATCTTCCAGTCAGTTGAAAATCAATTGCCTGAAATGCATTGATCGACAAAACGCACTAAGACTCTGCTGTTACCACTGGCTGGAAAATAGTATTATTTCACCATTTTATGGCATATCAAAGCCTTGAAGAAATAAATCAACAGTTATTGGGGTGGGCTGATATTTTGCATGTCACTGCAGTTCAGTGGCGAGAATGATGGTGGCCTGAGGGTGTACGGGAGAGCTACATGGCGTTGTTTGTTTTGCGGACCAGGCCCTCATGCCAAGGTGTCGCCTCCTGGAGCTACCCAGGGAAGAGATGCCTGAGACAGCATGAGAGCGAATAGATTTGCAGTGGTGCCAGTTCACTGGTATTTGCTTCCTGGAAGTCAAGCTGGAATGTCTTCATCTGCAGCAGACCCAGCACAAGATAAGGAAATGCTGCTTGCTTGTTCTTGCAGAAACGTGGCTCCAGGACAACATCCCATGCACCAGCGGTCTTCAAGCCTTGCTACTTGGGGGCGTGTATTAATATTATTTTGTGACTGTTTATAATATGTTTTGCTCTTTGGCCCTAGAGGAAAGATGTTTTGTTTAGCTGTTTACAGGTTGAATGACAATTGAACGGTGTTTTGGAGCACATGCTTGTTTCAAAATCATCTGTTTTAAATGCCTTCAGCGAAGAGATGTGCAAAAAATAATACAAAAATAAAATGGAAGTGAAGTAATTAAAGCCCCTTCACTACCTGAAAATAAACTAGGCCTGTGTGTATTTTCAGGTTTCACTTGTAGGGTCGGGTTAGCAATAGGTCTCTGATGCTTTTCACACAGCAGGTTGTTTTGTGTGTGGTTGTACTGAAAGCTGATCTTCACTCATACTCACTGATTTATGCTTTTATTCTCCATTTACTCGCGCCTCTTTTCTCTGCTTAACAAAAACCTTCCTTGTAACGTCCTCTGTCTGGATCACAAAGTGAAAATGAGCTTGTCAGATGCAGCTGAATGGTTGTATGTTGTCATAGAACAAGACAAATAATGTGAGCAGTGAACTGAGCTTTGAATTTTGGACACTACATCCCTGAGAGCTGCTGTTCTCCAAAATTTTTTGTATGTTTTATTGCATGTTGCTTTTAGAATTAGGTTTACATTTCTACTAGTTTGTGATTGTTAAAATCAGTCCCATTTAGATAATTGTTTGATATAATTGTCATCTCCATGGAGAATTCTGCTGCTGCTAAGCATCTGATGGTTAAAAAATTGCCATGAAAGACTTCAAAGGGTAGGCATTTGTGATTGTTCTGTGCATAGTAAAATTGCACCTTCCTACTTATACAGGCCTAGTGTTAGTTTCCTGTACCAGAACAGATTCGCCATTTTGAGACTCTGTGGAGAGAGCTGATCTCAATACTGGAATGGCTATGCTAGTTTAAGAGGTTGCAAATTTAGACCAGCATGGGTAATGCTGTGGGACCTGATACTGTGCAAATATTCAAGTGGTTGTCCCGTAGCTTTTTGTTTCCAGGTTGTTGGTATGTTTACCCTTAGTTTGAATAAGAAAATATTCTCCATTCAGAGTCACTGTTCTTTCTACTCCAAAGTTACTGGGAGAAGGAGGGTAAAGTCCTTATGACAACATTCAATTTTACTGCAAGAGCTTACCTCATAATTCAGGCAAATTTCCCACATGTTGTGATACTGAAAATTGCAGACTTCGTAGATTTGTTTTGAGATCCTGTGGCATTTGTTAATCTTGGCAACAGTGGTATTGGCCTAGAGAGAATGAAATGGAAATAAAGCCTTCTATTAACCTTTGCTTGAAAATGATTTTAGATGAGCGTGGCAAGGATGTGTTTAGGGACTGGATTCACATGATGTGCTCTCGTGCTGGGAATGGGTGTCACACTGCCCAGATATAAGCAAGAAAGGCAAATTCTGTTAAGCACCAGAGGCAATTTTTCCCTTGGCACATGCCTTCAAGACACAAAAAGAGAGGAAATGGGGGAAGTATGGGGGGTGGGGGGTGAGTAACAAAAGGACTGAGAACTGCCTTACTGGTTTGACATGCTGTTGTGTTTGATTGATCTTGTAGATGGGCTTTGAACTGTTTTGTGAGTGAAATGTAAAAGATCTTCTGTTTTGAAGCAAGAGTGTATATTGTATCCTGGTAACATTTACTCTCATTAAAAGCTCCATTTTTTTTCAGTTTGTGATCCTGCTAAACAAAATAATGAAATATAGCAATTTTTTTGAAGAAATGAGTGCTTTATGGCATTTTGAGACCGTACGAAAATGCTGTGAATGCAGACATTCATAGTAGTGAACATTTGTGGTGAGCACGATGTTCTCTTAAGTGGTCGTCAGTTTGTGGGTCCTCAGATGGCTGTAAATGCTGGTCCCGGATTCACATATCTGGCAGGTTAGGGTGAACTCGCTTAACGGAGGACACCTGTGTATGACTTTGTTTGACATGGGGAGGCTGATAAGCAGGCAGCCCCTGCGGGGTCCTTGACAGGTTGGCATCAGGGTTCCATTGACATGGATTGAGGACCCTTCACTGCGGCAACCTTCCTCTGCCTTCAAGGTCTGTTGTGATGTATCATCATCTTTTGCCAGCTCCATGGTAGAGGCCTTGTTTGAATTTCTCTTCGTCTGGAATCTCCTCCCCTTGACCCTTACCGTCATAGGTGACCCTACCAGAGCTAAGCGCCAGATGTCATCACTCTCAGGGTTGTAGGAGCCAACAAGCCTCTCCATCACAAACTGACAGATCTGCAGAAAAGGATCATTCATAATATACCAGTGACTCAAGTGTTACCACCATCCAAAGTAGTTTGGCTTCCCCATATGACAGTGATTTCCCATTTTAAATCCTCTGGAAAAACTCTGTGGGGTAAGGAGCAATTTTTTAATGTGTTGTTAGGTTAGGAGGGATTTTCAAGTAATTGTGTCAGGATTTTAAATCACTTAATGTATTTTACATTGCTTTGGTCTCAGTAGCAACCCTCTATGTAATTGCCTTTTGAATATATCTTGTTACATCTATTTATATCCATCTTTAGTAAAAAGGAGCTACAGCTGAATGAAACAAAAACCATAACCCTGGTGCTGTATTTTGAAAAACAAAGATTGCATCAAAGTTCTCATCTTGCAGTATTTGACAGCTATGGAATTACTTTTGAAATGCAGTCACCTTTGTGTTTCCAAACTTCACATGTTCCCATTCTGGAAAGAATGAAAGTATTGGACCTCGTTCCTTTATTAACAATGCAGCACGGCCCCTGAATCACCAAGTCTAGCAAATTGAACATTTTAATTTTAAATAAATTTCAAAAATAGAATTCTGTTACCAGGAAGTTGACTGCTCCAAAATGAATGAGTTACATTGATTTAAGGCAGCAATGGTAAACTCTAAGCTCTGGAGTGTTGCTATGCTAACTGTTGCTGCTGATAATAAAATAACAACTGGCCTCTGAACACACGCCCTCTTACGACTCAAGCATTTTTTTATATTTTACCTGTGCACAAGGACAGCATCATGGCCCTTGTCACCCACGTTGTTCTCAAGTCTGAAGAGAAAACTGCTGTTTTTATACAGAATTGCCTTATCAGTTACAGATATTCACCATTTGGTTAATTGTAGATGTTTGAATCACTTGCTCACCAAGATCAAATGCCATTCATAATGGAGGTGTTAAAAATCATTTGAACCAAGCTGACAATTGATGTTTTCAAGTTAATAAAACAATTGCCCCTTAGTTGTTGATTGTATTTCACATCCTTCCATTATTCCTATCTAGATTGTTTCTGGCACATTCTGTAAAGGGACACTATATTTTGCAAAGATCTTTGTAGAAAAGTCTTACTACAGAGGCCTCACTCACTTAGTTTGAATATATGCTGCCACAGTCAATTACTCTTTAGTTAGCAGAGGTGTCCCTAGCAGTCTCACTTGACTACAACTGCCTCCAGGCTATACTTGCCAGGACATTGTCTTTAACCCTTGCCTCACTGCAGCTTCCTCACTAACCAAAAAGTAAAGCTCCTGAGTTTAGTCCTGGTCGGCAAACTGGTCCCCAAATTGGAAGGGAGGAATTGACCATGTTTTCCCCCATCATAGCCCCACCTCAGTAACCATTAAGCAAGGGGTCAATGGACCCCCCCGATTGGGAACCCCTGATTTAAAGGGTTGTTGAAGGCAATTAATATCACTTATAATGGTTGGCTGGCTTAAATTATTGGGGTTTTAAATCACTTGTTTTCTGCAACTGAGTTTACTACATCATAATAGATCATAGAAGTGTTGCGAATATTGGCTGATCTTTTATGTCCACCTGAGTGGACTCAAAAGTAGCATTGACAATTTGACACTCCCTCACTGCTGCATTAGAAGACCAATTAATAGGAACGGCTATGTTGTAGGTACATGTTATACTGTCCCATATTGTTTTTTTTCCCAAGTTTTTACCACTCCTGTGGTAGATTGAATTTATCTCTGTAATTTTTGTCTGTTCAGTTTCTCACCTGGATTATTTTGGTGAAGAGAAGTAAGGAATTTGAATTGGAGAGGTCTTTCTAATTGGGCAGATCATTTCTGGTTATTTTTGGTGCACTGCCTCGTAAAAGCAGAATTTTCTGGAAATAGCCAGAAGGCCAATGTCTGTCCGTGGAACGTGGAAAAGTTTTGAGTGAAATTTATTGTCACTGGAAAAGGTTACATCTCTATCCATTTCTGATGAAAGATCTTTGAAATGACAGTGATTTCTCTGCAGATTCAGCCCAAATTCAGCTGTTTTCTGTTCTTGCTTCATAATTCAAGCAATCATGTTTTAATACAATTGAGGCAATTCAAATGCTCTTTTTATTGGTGATTACATAAATTTGCTTGCATTAATTGGTCTCCAGTGTCCCCTCATTGCAACATTGTAAACACTTCAAAACTATTTCAGTTGCTGTTGAGCAGGGGTTACCAACTTTTCTTAAGCCAAGGGGCAATACAATTAACTGAGGTATCGATGGATTCTAGGTTGGGAACCCCTGTTTGAGGTGAAAGCTGCTACAAAATAAGAGTTTTATTTCATTAAATACAAATTTACTTTATTAGTAAATCAGAGTCAGTTTTAATATCACTGGCACATCCTGATGAAGGGTCTCAGCCTGAAACGTTGACAGAGCTTCTCCTTATAGATGCTGCCTGGCCTGCTGCGTTCCACCAGCATTTTGTGTATGTTGTGAAATCTGTTGCCTTTGCAACAGCAGCACAATGCAGTACAAAAAACATAAATTATTAGCTGATTCAGTAAGTCATTGGCATCTGTACATCTCGAGAGATGATGGTGTGACACTTTTTCTGGGGTTTCTTGGGGTTGTAGACTTGGGGCTATTTGCACTTTCTAGAGTGGCTATACAGCCCCACTCTGGAGTGACTGTCTCTTTCACAGCAGCTGCAGGAGGAAGGTGCTCTGTCTGATGCAGCTTTGGCTTTTCTTCTGGCTCTTGGTGATGAGTGTGTTGGTCCTTGCTATCTCTTTCTTTCTTTCTTTTTCAATCTTTTTATTGAGTTTCATATAAATATAAAAAAACATAACATAATAATGAATAGGTTATGAATACAATAGACTTAAGATTACATTGATAATAGGATAATGATATCCTATTAAACATCAACAACAAAAAAGTACATTAATCAATCAATCAAGTCTATATAATTATATATGAAAAAAAACCAAAACTAATCATCAAAAGAAAATAAGAAAAAAAAAATTAGAGATGTGTGAAAGAAAATATATATATGAAACAAACACTAAACTAAAACTAACATGGGCAATAATAACAGTTTATAAGTATATGATAGTGTCAAAGAACTCCGGAACTCCATACCTGAACAAGAATAAACAGAGAGAAGGTCTGGGAAAGGCCAAATTAATTCATATGAAAATGGTTAATTCTTCTTCTATATGTGCTAAACATGCTTTAATACAATTTAAAATTGTACATAGAGCTTATATGTCTAAAGATAAACTTGCTCGATTTTATTCTCATATTAACCCTCAATGTGATAGATGTCATTCAGAAGTGGCTTCACTGACCCACATGTTTTGGTCATGTCCCACTTTACATAACTATTGGAAGGACATATTCGTTACCATTTCCTCAATTTGGAACATCGATTTACAACCTAACTTTATTACTGCAATCTTTGGTATACCAAATGAGGATGGTAATCAGTTTTCTCCTTCAATCAGACGAATGATTGCTTTTGTAACATTAATAGCCAGAAGGTCTATATTACAAAATTGGAAAGAAGTAAACCCTCCTACCACGTCTCAGTGGCTTTTTCAAACTATTTCTTATCTGAGTTTGGAAAAAATTAGAAGCACTATTTTTGACTCGTCAATTAAATTTGAAGAAACTTGGGTCCTTGCTATCTCAACACATTGTATGGTGCTTTTGACTCCAGCCCTCCATGCTCTCTGGTTTTCAACTGTTTCCTCCCATGTGTTGAGGCCGATGCTGGCCAGCTTCATGTCACACTTACAGATATCCCCTTAGCAGAGGCATGGTCTTCTTTGTTGGCAGTAATCCTCACTCAGCTAGCCATTTGACATGGCTTAACCATCTGAGGTGTCTGGCTGAGTAGTGCCTGGATGCTGGAGGTGTCAACCCACTGCAGAACCTCTGTTGATTCTGTCGTGCTAGCAGATGTGCAAGATGTGCCTGAGGCAGCATAGGTGACAAATGTACGATGTCCAAGCCTCAGTGGCATTGAGGTGTGTGCTGAGCACACACGCAACTTAGTCTTTGTTGCTGTAATTTGTTCTACACTGTTTGGTCTGGCCATGACAGCTATAGCTTTGGCAATTCTGCTGTTCACCTCTGCTTCGAGGGACAGGGAGCTAGTGATAGTTGGCTCAAGATAGGTGAAGGAGTCGACTACATCAAGAGAGCAACCATCAATAGTAATGCTTGGGGGAGTGTTTCTGCACTCTGGGCCATGACATTTGTCTTCTCCAGACTATGCTCAAATTCCTTGCAGGCATGGGTAGAAACGTTAATCAATTGTTGGAGTCTGCCTTTAGTGTGTGATGTCAGTGCTGCATCATCTGGAAACAGCATCTCATGAATGAGGGGTGCCCTAACGTTGGTCTTGGAGCTCAAGTGAGCGATACTGAAGACCTTGCCTTCAGCTCTTGTGCATTGATTAAGTATTGTAAAAATAATAAAGTAGTGAGGTAGTGAGGTAGTGTTCATGGGTTCATTCAGAAATCTGATGGCGGAGTAGAAGAAGCTTTCCTGAATCGTTGCCTTCAGGTTCCTGTGCTTCCTTCCTGATGGTAGCAATGAGAACAAGGGTGGGAGTCCTTAATAGTAGATGCTCCCTTTTTGAGACATCACTCCTTGAAGATGTCCTGGATGTTTGAAGATGAAGATTTGATATGGGATTAGGCATTGGATATGGGATCACTGCCTGAGAAATGTCTTAATTGTATTATTGTATTGATTTAACTTGCTGACTGTGTAACCAGCCTCTTATTACATAAGGAAATACACATTGCATAGCTGCTTCTGTTTAAAGTAATTGGGAGAAAATAGCACGTAATTTGCAGGGCCTATAAATGGTCTTGAAAAGGAGTGAGAATCCCTTGAGCCAAGTTCCTATACATTTGAACTGTAAGCTCCCAAACTTTAGAAATTGATTAAATATGATTTAGCTTACCCTGGTAGAGAAATAGTTAAAGCTTATTTGAATGTTAAAATGATTTTGATAGTTCGATCCTTTAAGCCTTATATTTTCATCATTTTTCTATACAGGCAAAAATAATTTTAATTAGGGTATGTTATAGAAGTACTTTATTCCACCCTTTTTGCTAAATTGCATTATGTTCTGTTGATTATTTTGAACTTTTTTGTGTTGGCACGAATATTAGGCAAAAACGGAATGGCTGAGATCTGAGAATAGAGCTGACGTCATGTTCACCTTGGTAAGCACAGCAGGATTATGCTCTCTCTCCCAGTGTTCAATGCCATAAAGGTTGGCACTTCAAGGGGTGGAGAAAACCATCGACTTTTCTTTTTGCTGGAAAACCATTGTCTCTTTAATTTTGCATTGTCGCTGAGAAGGAGCTAAATGTCAGGTTCTAAACAGCTCCCAGTTTGAATACTGGTCTTGCATATGCAGACGGCTGAATTCTGCATTTTACAGAAAAATCTTGATAGCGCTGGTGGCTGTTTTCCTCTTCTTCTCTCCCCCCCCCCCCCCAAAAGATTTCTCCAGTGAAAGGATTGCTGCTTTAAAAAAAAAACAAGCTGGTCAAGAGATGAAGAGGGAGGAAAGGACTGTTTTATTGCAATTATGCCACACGTATTGCCATTGCAAGACAAGAGACTACAACTACTGTTGTTAATTGAAACAGTATAAAAAGATTGAAAGGCCTCCTCCTTGTTTTGGGGTGTGGTGTTAACAAATGAGAATCCAGCAGCGTATCAGTGTACTGCGGAAGATGAAATGCTTCCCCTGTCATTTCTCCTATTCAATTAAATCATCTTTCTCTGGCCTAAATGCCCTGATGACCACTTCACCCTATAATCAAGGTATGGGCTGTTTATATTTGGTAAGTTGTAGGGATTTTTTTTGTCAGCGTAACATCGTACATGTCTTCTTTTGCAAGCAGGCGACTGCTGAGCATGTTTTGCTAGTTAAGCTGATTGAATAGTCTTGCCCTGATCACTGGCATGGCTTGTCGGGTGTTTTATGAAGGAGGCAATCTGCTACATTTCTTTCAGCCCAGGGCACTTCAAAAGTGAGATACTCTTCACAACTACTTAATCAATATTTAGTTGAATGGTGATGTGCATTTTGTTTCCATTGGACTCCAAGTGAGAGACATTTTAACTTTAGAATTCCGGGTATTGTGTTTAAATTGGAGGCATGAGGGAGTCATGATTAATATTTTCCATTTCATAATATTTCAGCTGTAATTTTAAGCAGTTTGAAGATCCTGTTCCCTCTACTTAGTAATTAACATTTTAATATCTTCAACCACAGCTACTATTTAACAAGCACTACCAAGTGCTCCATGGCTTTGAATATTGTACACATTAAGATCATAAAGCATAGCACTCTGATTCTTGGCTCTCTAAAGTATTGATTTTGACTTTCAACAATTGTAAGAAATTCTTGCTGGTGTGGAGTGATTTGAAATGAACAACGTTGGACAATTTTTTTTAACAAGTGTTGCTTTCTCAATTTTTTTGGTTTATGACAGTGCTTGAAGCTGAACACAAATATAATTTCAGACTACTTGTATCATGTAGGAATTTAGAGAAACAAGAAATTAATTTTTATTAAATATAATGCATTTAATTGCATAAGTGCTGATGCTTTGCTAAAGCTAAGCTAAAAATATTTTGTTGATGATTCTTATTTGTACTGTCAGAGGCTTCTCACAAAAGTGTCCAACAGTAATCAGCCAGCATTGATGGATTCCAGTTGTCCTGATATTGTTTCTCCGTGACTGCAATGTCCTGGTGAGACCTTTCACTGTGCTCGCCACTGACACTGCCAAGACTTGCAGTAAAGAAGTCTAAAAGGGAATGCAGAAAATGAATTTTTAGTGACATGTTGCACTTCATGATTGTATATCCTTGAAGCATGCTGTCAACCAGCTGCACATAATTTGGTGCTCTCTAGTTGCCAAGAAAAATTTGAACAACAACCTTGAATGTCTTCCATGCGACTTTCTCCGGTCCCACTTGAAGTTCTAACATTGATGGCTGTTTGATTTGCATACCAACAAAAGTGCTTTCCTTAATCTTAGCATAAGTTAGTCTATCTTGAATTATGAATTCATGTAACTAATATAGGCTTTTTTTCCCAATGGCACATGATAGGGAAATTTCATGGTGATTTTCATGATCCGCAGCCCAAAATCCATGAGGTACATCCAGAAGTATTCAGGAAGCAGAATCTTTGTTGTCCAGTGTAATCAGGTCACGAAGCGGAGAAACATTCTGCTTAATTGTTTTACTCTTTTTGAACCATTTCAAAGCCAGTTGGTGGTGTAGTGGGATCAGCACCAGACTTCAAAACTTTTGGTTTTGGTTTCGAATCCGGCTGGCTCTTTGCATGCTTTCCGTCCATGTTGGGTTGAATGTTGAGCTAGCAACTCGAGCTTGTACAAAATCAGACCAAATGCTAAAGCAATGGCAAGGTTGCCGCCTGATGCTGCACAAGGAATGACAATACATTGCAATAAAAATTGTACCTTTGCTAAGTCAGCGTGGCTGTAAGAGTTTTGGCATTCAATGTTAAGTACAATTCCAATTGATGTATTAAAGTAACTTTTCTTCGTGGTCAGTTTTTTGAAAGTAATGTAGTGGTAAATATATGAGTAACATTCTAAATGGTTTATTTTCTTCTCTTTGCATTTGCCTTTACTCCATTATATGTGGGGTCATTTTTTATGCTGCTAGTTTAAATGGGCCATGTGTGGGTGAACTTAAAAAAACTGCTAGCACCCTGACTGGGATATTAGAATTGAATCAGATTACTTTACTTGCATTTTCCCCTTTAGATATTCCTGGCAAGTGATCAGAAATGTGGACTCTTTCTCTTTCCCTAGAAATAGTCTGATTAATCTATTGAATTTTCCAGCACCTATTTGGGAATTTGTGGTGGATATTTTAACTTGGGTGCCAAAAAGTTGGTTGTTATCTCCTGTGGAGATGTTTGCCAGTTCATCAGCCCAGAGATTAGATGTCAGGAATTGGTGTTGTTCCAGGTCACTAATCAAGATGGTGGACAAGGCTAGGGTATTGGTGAACTTAAATTTGTTTGGTATTTTGGTTGTGATCAGGGGTTGGGTTATGGTAGTTATTTATTGTGTTCACAGTAGCGTTGTCTGTAAGGAGTTTGAATGTTCTCCCCATGACTGTGGGTTTCCTGAGTGCTCTGGTTTTGTCCCACATCCGAAACACAGACAGGTTAATTGGTCACATGGGTGTAATTGGGCAGTTTGGGCAATTTTCCTTAATCTTGGCATAAGTTGGGTCAGAATGGCCTATTACAGTACTGTATCTCAGAATTGGGTAAAGTATCACTGGCATATGTTGTGAAATTTGTTAACATTCCGGCAGCAGTACAATGTAATACATGATAAATTTAGGGGAAAAAACTGAATTACAGTAAGTATATATGTATGTTAACTACTTAAGTTAAAATAAGTCGTACAAAAATAGAAGTTTTAAAAATAGTAGTGAGGTAGTATTCATGGATTCAATGTCCATTTAGAATTCAAATGGCAGAGGGAAAGAAGCTGTTCCTGAATCGTTGAGTGTCTGGCTTTGAGTTTCTGTACCTCTTTCCTGATGGTAATAATGAAAAGAGGGCATGTCCTGAGTGTTTTGGGGGGGGGGGGTGGTCCTGAATGACAGAACCACCTTCCTGAGGCACTGCTGCTTGATGTCTTGGATACTACAGAGGCTAGTACCAATGATGGAGCTATATAAATATGGGAGACAAGTAGTCACAGTTGGTAGTTACGTGATATGGAGATATGTTCTAAGAAAGATTTTGATTCTGGCTACCTCCACCATTTGTATTTACTGGAAACATTTCTATTAGACGTTATGATATTTAAAATACCTAAATTTAAAATGTAAAAATCTGACTTGTTTTTAGTACTGCATGCTTCACTATATAAAAGATTTTGTTTTTAAACAATTTCCCCCTCCATTTAGAATAACCAACATTTCAGTACCATTACTTCAATGCAATTTCAAGACTTGGGTCAGATTTGACGAGAAAATTGTTTTTGCTAGGATCCCGTGATCAGTTATGCATTAAAAAGAAATAGAAATGTGTGTGGGTGTGATGGGGAAAGGGAGTCTCGGCCTGAAACATCTCTTTTCCATAGATGTTGCCTGGTCTGCTGAGTCCCTCCAGCATTGTGTGTGTGTTGAAAGGGAAAACAATCATTGAATGAATAACACCTCCCAGGGTTATGGTAAAAAGTAGTTTATGGGATTGGTTTTAATTGGCCTTCTCATTTAATTAGACATATAGCATGGTAACAGGTCCTTCTAGTCCAACGAGCCCACGCTGCTCAGTTACACCCATGTGACCAATTAACCTACTAACCAATGTCTTTGGAATGTGGATGGAAACTGGAGCACCCAGAGGGAACCGAGGTCACAGGGAGAACTTTTTAAAGTTGAAGTTCGAGTTTATTGTCATCAGACTGTACCCATATGCAAATAAACAAAACAGCGTTCCTCCGGATCATGGTGCACCCACACAATATACATCGCACACAAACCAAAATGTTATACTATGAATGAGTTGTTGTTCCTTTCAATGCCTTGTGGCTCATCATGTGGCAACCTTGCAGTTTCCTTAGCATCTTTGCTTTTTATGAGGCCGCGTTGCTAGCTCAACGCTCAACTCAACACAGATGGAAAGCGAGCAGCAAGCTGGCCAGATTCAAACCCAGGGCTGCTTGCCTCAAAGTCTGGTGTAGATGCCTCTACATCACCGGCTGGCCATGAATAAGTTAATAAAATATAATTCAAAATACATGTCGTGAAGGGTAGCACAGGTAAAAGAAACCTTCCTTTATAGAAAAATTTCTAGAGCAGCATGGATATTTTTTAATTGGTGGTTTATTGGAATAGCTTGTTGAAAGTCACTGACAGAGCAAATCACCAAATACACCAATCTCATTGGGCAGTGGGCATTGTAAAATGTTTCTTACTGGATTGTTAGTCTTTGAAATATGGGTAAACTTGTATTTGAAAAGTGGCTGTTGTATGTCAGCCATCAATCTGTTGTGCTGTCGGGCTGTTTGATAAGCTTCTCAAACGAAGTGTTGCATAATAATTAGGTTTTAAACTCGTGAACCGAAATGATGCTTAAGCACAATCTGTGGCCAAGAATTACAGTCACAGGCTTGGTAGTCAGCTGATTGGGAAAACATGCTGCTCTGGAATGACCAGACCCTCACAAAAAAATTAAATGTGATTGTGACCTTAGTCCTTGATTTCTGATTGCTGGATTCTAATTAGTACAGGGATGAGAAAACAATGTTTGGTTGTAATATTGAGCTGTGAACTGTATTGTGGATGCAACTTTGAAATGTGATATGGCAATTGTCAAGAGTTTCTGTGTAACTGCAGTGAGGTGTCCTGGAGTGCCTCAAGTTAAACAGCTATAAATAACCAGCTGTCTATGTCAGTCTTCCTTGTCATTGCAGCAGATGGGGCCTTCTCAACTGAGGAAACAAAGGAAAGCTATTGGTTATGAGTGAAATGGTTATTGTTTCCAAGATTGTGTGACAAATAGTGCTAAACTATCTGCTACTTGGGGTCCTCATACAAATAGGTTAGTCTGTTTAGGAGTGCTTTTAATATTTCTGCACTGAGGATGGTCAACATTTGGAACTCAGTTCTGCAAGCTATGTGAATTTGTATCCATCTCCAGATTTAGACACGGGATACTGCAGGGACTGGAAATCTAGTGCAATGCACACAATGTACTGGAGGAGTTCAGCAGGCCAGGCAAAATACATGGATGGCAATAAACAGTCGACACTTCGGGCCAAGACCCTTCATCAGAACTTATCTCCAAATTTATCTGTTCTAAATAGATCTCTGAGCCTGCTGGCAGTGTATTGTAGTGCAGTGTCATTACATTCTACAGAGGATGTATCGAGAGCATCCTGAGCAGCTGCATCACTGCCTGGTTTGGGAATTGCTCCGTCTCGGATCGCAAGACTGCAGCGGATAGTGAAGTCAGCTGAGAAGATCATCAGGGTCTCTCTTCCCGCCATTTCAGACATTTACACCACACGCTGCACTCACAAAGCTAGCAGCATTGTAAAGGACACCGCGCATCCCTCATACAAACTCTTCTCCCTCCTGCCATCTGGCAAAAGGTACTAAAGCATTCAGGCTCTCACGACCGGTCTGTGCAACAGTTTCTTCCCAAGAGTCTAGACTGACATCTTTGCAAGAGTCTAGACTGACATCTACAACATTTTGTTATTATATTGAAAATCATCCTCTACTGTGCCTATTGTCTTGTTTATTAATTAATTATTGTACTGTCCTGCACTGTTTTGTGCACTTTATGTAGCCCTGTGTAGGTCTGTAGTCTAGTGTAGTTTTTGTGTTTTACGTAGTCTAGTGTAGGCACGAGTTGTCTCACATAGTCTGGTGTAGTATTGTATTGTTTCATGTAGCACCATGGTCCTGGAGGAACGTTGTTTTCTTTTTACTGTGTACTGTACCAGCAGATTATGGTCGAAATGACAATAAAAAGTGACTTGTGGCATCAGCACTGGACTTCAAGGCGAATGGTCTCGTTTGAATCGTGCTGGATTGAGTATGAAGCTAGCAACTCGACCTAAAAAAAACAGTCAAATGCTATAGATGTGCCAAAAGTGCAACCTGATGTGCCACAAAGTGTGAAAAGGAACAAAAAAATGTCTCTGTAGTTTGGCGTACTTGGTGTTTTCTCCCAGTCTTTTGTACTATTACATTGCACTTGTACTTGTATTATCACTTATTTCTGAGCAGGAACTCTCCCCTCCCCCCACAAGAACGATCTGAATTAAATCACAAGCAGGCAGGTCAGCCTGATCTTCGCAGCAGAATTTTTCATGATTGAATGGTAACATGAAGGTCAGGCAGAAGCAATCAGTTCTTCCTTAAAAATTAGATTAACACTCACATTGGTCTAAAGACCTCCACATAACCAACAGAATAAACATATTATAGTATTCATTCCCTGCAGTTAGAGGAAGCTTGGCTTATAATATTCACAGAATACTGCTGGAGGCTGCCATCTGGTATTCTATACATGTTTTGCTTTCAGAGGCTTTTGAAATTTCTGGAAACTGGAAGATTTGATTGAAGAGAATGCAGTGCAAATATTCAATTCTGAAGCAATTCAATGTTAAATTTAGAACAGCCAGTGGACTATGTCAGAGCTTTCAGGGGATTCTTGGTTGAGAGTAGTATGTCACTAAATGCATATACTCTCAAGTTCAATGACAAGGCAAATAGGGTTTTCTCTTTACAGCCATTTGTAATGTTTCTCCCCCTTCTGAATCTTATTTCCTTCAGTCCATGACTTGAGTTGCAAGATAAACACGTGATGATTGCAAATCTTGGCTTAAAATCTGGGTTGTGATCCGAGTACTGTGAGTTCTGCAGTTTGCCTGGAAGATTGCCCTGTGATTATGTACTTGAGGTCAACAAGTTTCCCATTCTGTGGACATTTATGTGGAAGGTATACAGATTTGAGTACGAGTAGGGAATAAGCCTTGTGAAATCTCAACTGCCTCCATAATGTTTTGTTGACAGGTTTGTGAGATACATTTTGCTTGCGTTGTGCTGGTCAGTAGTTCCTTTTAGGCTTTTACCTTTTGGTTGAATAGAGACCATTTAGAGCAGGAGTGGTATAAAATTATATTTTTAAAAAACTGTCTCCTCCTAGTTTCAATCATCCTATTGGATATTCCTACGACCTCCTGAATCCTACACAGTTAGCTCCCTTGAGACAAGATTGATTCCTGCTGGGTTTCTGTTTGATCATTGAACTGTACTACTTTGGCTGTGGCTGTTATTTTTATTTTATTTATTTAGAGTTACAGGACGGTAACAGGCCCTTCCCACCAATGAGCATGAACTGCCCAATTAACCTACTAACCCATATCTCTGTTTGGAATGTGGATGAATCCCACGCAATCATGGGAAGAATGTACAGACTCCTTGTGGACAGTAGCAGAAATTGAACCCAGTTCGCAAAGCTGTAAAAACTGTGCCACATAACCATACTTTTAGCAAGTTTTGAATGTTGGCTGTTTGGTGAGAACTTGACATCTAACACTGGCCAGCTCAGTGTTCATGTGCCCCTTCAGAGAGTACAGATGGAAAGCCTTTCATAATCCAATAGAATAAAGATCTCTTGGAGGTGCAAAATTTTGTACTGTGGCGACCCATTTCCTGGCACATCCGAACCGACTCACAATTAGATAGCCTACGGGGGTTTGCGAGCACAGAGCTTTGGAGCCTCTGCGCCATGGGGGGCAGGTTGAGGGAGGCTTAAAAGTGAGGCTGAAGATTTCGAATGAAGTTTTTTCCTTCGACTGCAGTTACCGACTCTGTGTCGTAATTTTAGCGCTGCGTGTAGCACACCGCTACAGTACCATATTTAAAATCTATTTAGTCTGATCGCACTAGAAATTGTTTATAGCTTTTGTGTACTGGCGTGTAGGACAATGATGAAGGTCCTCCACCTCTCTTTGTACAGAAGGATTGTTCATGAATGATGTAAATTTCTTTTTCATATGTGGATGCTTCAAACTGGATTGATCATTTGTTGGAGTTGGAGCAGTATTCGTTTTGCATCTGAATGAAAATAGTGGCCTATCAATTTCAGTTGTGTATGATTAGAGCTATTTGCTGAATGGAGCTGGGGGATCAGTGTTGTGTGGAAAGTCTGAGTAGTGTTGTCTAGAAAGGAGTTCAGTACTATTTTTCGAGGATGTACTGAGTTGCAGATAATATTTATCGAAGTGATGACTAAGTCTAAGGCATTATCACTGTATAGAGCCAATCAGATTCCATCTACGTGAGTGTTAATAGATTTGGTCACCTAATGAATGGTATTTTTGTTTTTGTTATGGAGCAGTAGGAAGAGAAATTATTCCAGTGGTGGGAAATTTTAATTTTTTGATGATAAATTAAGGAAGTTAATCCATGATTTGGAAAGAGATTTTAAGCTGATCTGATCAAAGCCCTTTGTCCAAAAACTGGGCTCGACAGGGAATGTTATTGAATGAATGAGAGTTCATCGGGTATGTAGTGCATTACTGCAATGAGGCTGCATCATTCTCACCTTTGGCTTCCCACGGTAATTTATCTCCAGTGTACTTTCGTCACATTATTGAATGCACCAGAGATTTTAACCAATAGATCCACTGTGGGTTCCAGTATTACTGTAGACTGGTGCCAGGCAAAGCAGTTTGTCATCCCATATCTTTTTGTTTCTTGCTGCAGTGCTACAGTTTCTCTTCAAATTACCTGCTGAAATGTTGCCTTGCCCCTGCTTTCAGAGGTGACCTTCATCAGTACTCGGCAATTTCATGGCAATACTTGTGCAAGTGTTTGGAGGCAGGGTTCGAAGTTCACCGAAGTGTACCAGAGAATAGACCTCAGCAGAATAAAGGTCTTCTAACAATGTGCCATTGGTCCACCACACTGCCCTCCAACAATAAAGGTTTAGCGCAGCACCCTGGAAAACAGACCATTCCTGGCATCAATGAAGTAGTTCGCCATTTCCTCAGAATGCTGGCACTAACTTTGTGAAATACAGTATTTAGGATCAATACCAAAGGAGCTGGTGCAGAGTTTCTGGTCTGTACAGCAACAGCGATATCTGCCCTGCAGTGTGCTTCTGAGAAAGGGACATATGAAATAGTAGCAAGGGTGGGCTATCTGGTCCATCGAGTCTGCTCCACCATTCCATAAGATCATGGCTGATCTGGCCATGGACTCAGCTCCATGAACTTGCCTTTCCCTATTACCCTTAATTCCCCTGCTATGCAAAAATCTATTTGTCTTAAATATAGTTTATGAAGTAGCTTCTACTGCTTTCCTGGACAGAGAATTCTACAGCTCCATTACTCGCTGAGCAAAGCCGATGCTCCTAATTTCCATCTTAAATCTATTCCCCCCGAATTTTGAAGCTATGTCCCCTAGTCCTAGTCTCAAGTAACAGTGGAAACAACTTTCCTGCCTTAGTCGTATCTATCCCTTTCGTGATTTTATGTTTCCATAAGATCCCCTCTCATATTTCTGAATTCCAGCAAGTATATTCCCAGGTGACTCAATCACTGCTCACAGGTTAACCTCCTCATCACTAGAATCAGCCTCATGAATTTCCTCAGACTTCTATCAGTACTTTCTCTGCAGAGTCCCAAGTCACTGTGGGGATAATTGACAGTATTTGCATCCTTCCCCAGCCCACTGCCAAAAGCATTGAGACCCTAATTCCATCATTTTGATGGTCAGGCCACCACATCCCCATCCTTACTCTTGCTGTGATAGAATTTGGTGTTTCGCATATTCTCAACCTCCACTCTGAACGGTCATGCCCAAAGTTTCTTTCTCACAAGTATGTGGAGACTCTGCAGTTTTCCAAGGAGACTTTTAAGTCCTTTATTAAGGCACTTGCAATGTCTTACTACTTCCTGAAGGGTCACTTTAATTTATAGTTTTCAAAAAATATATTGCACTGTACTGCTGCTGCAAAATAACAAATTTCATGACATCAGTGATGTTAAATCTGATTCTGAATGTCTTTGGGAGTTTACAGAATTCACTGGAAGAATTCTCACAATTGGGACAGGTGGGTGGAGTATGCATGTCCCTCACTCATCTCAGAGTCACTCAAGTCCTTTTCAAGCATATCTTGGAGCAAGCTATCATCAGCTCTGAGAAGAGGATGGATTGAAGGATGTAATGGGCTATATCAAAAGGGGGGTGTGCAACAAGTTGTTTTTCAATTTCTAAAAATCGTCATTGGAAACTAGTTTCTGAACTAGTTCCCCATGTAATTTTATGCTGTATTTTCAGTTGCAGTTTGTAATTGTTTTTTTAATTTATGTAATAGTATTTGGTGGAAATTACTTACTCGGACCTGATAAAAGCATTTAAGAATAAGAATATACCAAAATGTATGAAATGGTGCGTTTTTTTTAAAGGGCTGTTAAATGTTGTACTTAAGAGGATACTTAAAATTCGGTGCAGGCCAATTGGCCCTTCATGCTTCTCCACTATTCAATAAAATCGCAGCTGATCTTTTGCCTTAATGTCTCTATCCTGTATATCTCTCATACAGGAGGGGTCTTCTAACATCAAATCACATATCTCTCAATTCTCTTAATATCCCAGAATTGATCAAACCCAGCAGCTTCACATTTCTCATGAAGATGGAATTCCAAAGGTTCACTACTCTCTGGGTTGAAGAAGTTTCTTTCCACCTGTATCAAACCCTTTCTTTTGAGCCTGTAACCCCCCCCCCCACATCCCCCGATGCTACATAACCTAGCCAAAGTAAACATCAACCATGTCAAGCCTTTAAGAAGTTTATGCTTTAATGAGATCTCCTCTTATCTAAGCTCGAGGGTTTAACCCAGTCAGTTTTAATCTTTCCTAGTATAACAAGCCTTCCATCTCTGGCATTAATCTGGTGAGTCTTTACTGCGCTCCTTCCAGTAAATCCTTGAGTTGGGAAAGTAGAGCAGTACACAATATTAGTAGTCTCACTAGGGACCTGTCATTGGAGCAAGATGTCACTACTTATTCTGAAATGATCTTGCAGTAAAGGTCAATAAACTCATTGCGTTATTAATTGTTTGTATTACTTGCATGTTAACTGTTGGTGATCTGTGTACAAGGACACCTAGGTTCTACCGAACACCGTTCATCTCTGAGCATTTAACGAATACTTCCTCTTTCTATTTTTTCCTACAGTATTGGTTGATCTCATATTTTTCCCCATGTTATATTGTGTCATGTCCTTGCCTCTGCATGATCAACACAGCACTGTGCCACCTCTGTGTGTCTTACCTGTTTAATTTTGTCACAGGAGGACATCTTTTGGAAAAATCTGTTTTATACTTTGAGAAGGTGGTTAATATTTCCAGGTGACAACATTGAATTACAGGAAACTTTTTTAGTAAATTTAGAAACTTGGCTAAAGCTCTGACCAAGCATAAGTGAAAAGTCAAAATTAAGTTTATTGTCATTGACACTAGTACATGTATGTATAGATACAAATAAAAGCTTACTTGCATCATGGTGGTTATCCTTTGTGTCTGATGACAAGAAACCTGTGCAGGAAAGTTTTTAAATTAGAGAAGCCATTGCTCTGGGGCAGTTCCACACTCTTGACCTCAGAAGTCCAAGTCCAGTTGTACGAACAAACATCACAAACTAGGGTCTTCCTTTGTTGCAGTGGATGACCAGAACATCTTCTGTGCCTTGTTGCCTTGTTATGCCCTTTGCTGTCCATGGAGAGTTGTAGCACTGGCTTCCTGGCAGTTGGATCTTACTGTGGATCTTGTGCACCAGGTCTGCCGGAGCTTATGGTGCATGCTGGGACAGGTGGGTTCCTAATTCACTGGCTGCTGTTGCATGCAAACAGCTACTTGGAGCCACAGGTGAGAGCTGAGTGTCTGGTGGGGACCAAAGATGAGTGAGCTGCCCTGAAATAGACATGACAAACCCCTTCACCAGAGGTATTACCCCTCCCTGGATATTCCACACATCCCAGCAGGACAAATGGTCATAGTGTTGCTGGTTCATTCAAGAGCCAAATGTTTGAAAGGAGTAACTGTTGTTAAAACTGGTAGTGTGAGATGTTAGGGCCAGTAATGGCTGCAAAAGGATGGCGTGGTCTGAGTGACAGATGAGCAGGGGAGTACATGAGTTCATGGGAATGGCCATCAGAATCAGATTTATGATCACTGTCATAGAGAGTGAAATTTATTTTGCGATTAGAGTACAAAGGCATAATATTACACTGACACCAGGCAGAAAATCTCTGAAGAGTATTGATAATGGCTGGGGTCACCCGTCTTGTAGAGACATTGCCCAGAAGGTGGCAATGGCAAACCACTTCTGTAGAAATACTTGCCAAGAGCCATCATAGTCAAAAGACCGTGATCGTCTATGTCATACTGACATGACACATGATGATGAATTACCTTAATGCTGCTTATGTAGTGAGAGATGAATTTCATGAAAATCTTGTTTTCTGTTCAGCAACCAGATCAAAATGAAGTGCTTTGTTTTCCATTTGAGTTCTTGTCTTGGGTATTGGATCACTGGCCTATTTGTTCTACTCGCCTGAATTTAGGTGGCTCCGTGTAGTATACTGCTGGGAATTTTAATTAAACAATATTGTCCTGTGAAATGGATGTTCAGTAAGGGGTTAAAGTAACCACCTGCCAGAAATCTTAAACTATTTTTGAATAAAACCATTATTGTTAAATAATAAGATTGTTAAAACTTTCAGAATGCTACTGGTTGAGCTTTTAAACTAATTATACTGATGAGATAGAAATATTTGATGCTGATTCTGAATTGTTACTGAAAGGCAGTTGAACCCATGAATACTACCTGACTATTTCCTTGAGGGCAAATCTTGCCTAACAAATCTCTTGAAATTCTTTGAGAAAATAATAGGCAAGATTGGATAGTGGGTGTTTATTTGGATTTTCAGAAGCCCTTTGACAAGATGCTTCACGTGAGGCTGCTAAACACAATAGGAGACCATGGTATTATAGGAAAGATAGTAGCATGGATAGAAGATTGGCTGTCTGGCAGAAGACAGAGTGGGAATAAAAGAGGCCTATTCTGTTAAGCTGCTAGTGACTAGTGGTGTTCCACATTGGTTAGTGTTGGGTCATGTTGCTTGTTCAAAGTTCAAATTGCATATATCACCATGTACAACCATAAGATTCAATTTCTTGAAACACAATAGAATCAATGAATGACAAATGAAGTTTGCAGGTGATACAAAGATAGATGGAGGTGTTGGGAAAATGGGGAGTCTGCATGACTTGGACAGATTAGGAGAATGGCCAAAGAAGTGACAGATGATATGCTGTGCTAGGAAGTGTATGGCTATGTACTCCAGTAGAAGGAATAAAGGCACAGGTTATTTTCTAACCATGAATCAAATTGGAGGTGCAGTGAGTCTTGGGATTACTCATACAGGATTTCCTGAGGGTTAACTTGCCATTTGAGTTGGTAGTAAGGAAGGCAAATGCAATGTTGAAGTTTTATAAACCATTGGTCAGGCACACTTTGAGTATTGTGAGTAGCTCTGGGCCTTGTGTCTTAAGGAAGGATGTACTGGCAGTGGGTCCAGAGGAAGTTTGCAAGGATAATCCTGGGAATGAAAGGGTTAATGCAAAAGAAACATTTGATGGCTCTGGGCCTGCACTCACCGGAGTTCAGAAGAAGTGGGGGGGGGGGGGGGGACACATGGTAGTGTAAGTGTTAGCACAACGCTTCACAGTACCAGTGACCCAGGTTCAAATCCCACTGCTGCCTGTAAGCATGTTCTCCCCGTGGCCGTGTGGGTTTCCTCCCCCAGTTCAAAGATGTATCAGTTGGTAGGCTAATTGGTCATTGTATATTGTCCCGCAGTTAAGTTGGGATTAAATTGGGGGATTGCTGGATGGCACACCTCGCCGAAGGGCTGGAAGGGCCTATATCCTGCTGTATTTCAATAAATAAATAAACTGAAACAAAAATAAATAAATTAAAACGTGCTTTGCGAGCCTGATAGAATTTTTTTTTGAGTATGTGACTAAACACATTGAAAGTAGGGCAGTAGATGTAGTGTATATGGATTTCAGCAAGATATTTGATAAGGTACACAATGCAAGGCTTATTGAGAAAGTAATGTGACATTGCTTTGTGGATCCAGAACTGGCTTGCCCATAGAAGGCAAAGATTGGTTGTAGATGGGCCATATTCTTTATGGAGGTCGGTGACCAGTGGTGTGCCTCAGGGATCTGTTCTGGGACCCCTACTCTTCATGATTTTTATAAATGATCTGGATGAGGAAGTGGAGGGATGGGTTAGTAAATTTGTTGATGACACAAAGGTTGAGGGTGTGGTGGTTAGTGTGGGGGGCTGTCAGAGGTTACAGCGGGACATTGATAGGATGTAAAACTGGGCTGAGAAGTGGCAGATGGAGTTCAACCCAGATAAGTGTGAGGTGGTTCATTTTGGTAGGTCAAATATGATGGCAGAATATAGTATTAAGAATGTGGTATTAATGGTAAGACTCTTGGCCGTGTGGAGGATCAGAGGGATCTTGGGCTCCAAGTCCATGGGACACTCAAAGCTGTTATGCAGGTTGACTCTGTGGTTAAGAAGGCATACAGTGCATTGGCCTTCATCAATCATGGGATTAAGTTTAAGAACTGAGAGGTAATGCTGCAGCTATATAGGACCCTAGTCAGGCCCCACTTGGAGTGCTGTGTTCAATTCTGGTTGCCTGACTACAGGAAGGATGTGGAGACCATAGAAAGGGTGCAGAGGAGATTTACAAGGATGTTGACTAGATTGGGAGTATGCCATATGAGAATAGTTTGAGTGAACTCTGCCTTTTCTCCTTAGAGCGACGGAGGATGAGAGGTGACCTGATAGAGGTGTATAAGATGATGAGAGATATTGATCGTGTGGATAATAAGAGGCTTTTTCCCAGGGCTGTGATGGCTAACACAGCTTTAAGGTGCTTGGAAGTAGGTACAGAGGGGATGTCAGGGTTAAGTTTTTTACGCAGAGTGCATGGAATGAGCTGCCGGCGATGGTGGTGGAGGCGGATACAATAGGGTCTTTTAAGAGGCGCCTGGATAGGCACGTGGAGTTTAGAAAAACAGAGAGCTATGGGTAACCCTAGGTAATTTCTAAGTTAAGGCATGTTCAGCACAGCTTTGTGGGCTGAATGGCCTGTATTGTGTTGTAGGTTTTCTACGTTTCTAAAAACTGTTACGTATTTAGAAAGGCTAATATAAAATTTATAGCATCTATAATGGCACAAAACTTATTGAATGGTGAAAGGCCTTGATAGAGTGAATGTGGAGAGAATGTTTCTTATAGTGGGAGAGTCTTAAGACCTGAGAATACTGGTTCAGAATAGAGGGGCATCCTTTTAAAATGTAGATAAGTGTGGTGGAATACATTGCCACGGGCAGCTGTGTGGTGGGGGGGGGGGGGGTCAAGTCTGTATGTATATTTAAGGCAGAGGTTGATAGATTCTTGATTGGCCAGGGCATGAAGGGATGTGGAGAGAAGGCAGGTGATTGGGGTTGAGGAAAAACGGATCAGTCATGAAATGACAGAGCAGGCTCAATGGGTCAAATAGCCTACTTTGGCTTCTCTGTCTTATGGTCTTCTGGTAAAGGGCGGTTTGGCCCAACTGGTCTGCGTTGACGTTCATCATCTGTATAAGCCCCCCCTTCACTTGGCTTCATCTAACTGAAGTCACTGTTGACCTGATTTGCTGAGCAGGCTCCTGGGCCATTCACCTCAACTTTAAATCCACAGTTACAGCTTATATACTGTCACCACTTTATGGCTAAAGAGTATTGTCTTTACTTCTCCAATTACTGTCTTTTATGTTTCTTAGCTTTGTACGCAACCTGAATCTGAGCCTAAAGCTGTTGACTCATCGTCCAGACATATCTGGAGTCATTTGATGGTGACCAAGCAGTACACCGGCTGACATTTTTCACCCATGAATGTTCAAATTATTTGCATGTTACAACACTTACAGTATTTTGCATTACATAAGCGTCAGGGTAAAACTTAAAACTGCCTTTAGGGTCCACATGAATGCATCTCTATGCAAACAAGTGCAGAATTATTGAGTATGCTGCTTCTATGTTGTTGAATGGACAACATCAGTTACAATATGTAAGGTTAGCAAGATGCTATTACAGTTCAGGGCGTCAGAGTTCGGAGTTTAATCACAGCACTGCTTGCAAGGAGCTTGTATGTTTCCCTCCCCCCCCCCCCCCCCACCCCCACCCCATGATACATTTTTTTTTCCTGGTGTTCTGGTTTCCTCCCACATTCCACAGAAGTACCAGTTTTTGGTCGTCATAAGTTACCCTGGCATTAGGCTAGGGTTGAGTAGGTGGGTTGCTGGACAGTGTGGCTGTTGGGCCAGAAGGGCATGTTCCACGTTGCATCTCTAAATAAATAAATATTGTGGACCCCAGGATTTGAATATAGTGTGTGTTTTTGCCAAGTCTACGTGTAGAACTTCAACCTGCAAGGTTACTAACTGAATTGAATGAAAGTAGTAGTACTAAAATGTGAATAATTCAATGCAGGTATCCGGACACCTATAGATTGGAACACAGAGACTTCACGTGTGTGTGTGTGTGTGTGCGCGCGCATGTGTGCATGTATGTGTTGATCAGGGATTACCAGCCTTTCTTATGCCATGGAACCCAGCCAACAGCAGAGGGGTCTGTGGACCTCAGATTGGGAACCCCTGCATAAGAGATCTTCACTGACTAGACAAGTGATGCATGAAGACTAACTAATTTGATGATTTGTTCTTTATCTGCTTACTTGGCTCAAAACTCCTCCAAACAAATACTGACTGTTTTATGTATAAGTTGTGCATTTGTTGAATTTAAAGTAAGTGGATTAATCCTAATATTTTGTCTATCTTTTTTTTTACAGCTGATGTAATTTCCACAGTAGAATTCAACCACTCTGGAGAACTACTGGCAACTGGGGACAAGGGGGGTAGAGTCGTCATATTCCAGCAGGAGCAGGAGGTGAGTGTTAACTGGGAGGCACATCAACAAGTTGAAGTTAACTCTTCCTTATACATACTTATACGATTAAGTAACATTGTGGTTGGCCTTGGTGTGGCTCTTGTGACTGAGCACAGGAGATGTGCTGTAGCATGTTCCAAGGAATATTCCTGATGATCCATTGGTCCATGTTGTCACCATGCATATTTTGCATATTGTAAAACGCAACGTGAGCTTTAATGTTTGAGTTGAGGCACTGCTTTGCATAATAAAACATAATGACACCACTTGACCGGGCAGGTCACTGCAGTCATTATGTTCCATGAACACCCTCCCATGTTAATGCCCTTCCTACCCCCCAGTTAATATAAATACCTAGAAATTCAGTTGGAATTTTTTGTTCTCTCCAGAGTGAAACAAGATAATGAACATTTCTAGGGCATTTTGCATTTAAAAAAATTTGGCTAGGCACTTAAAAGTAAAATAAAATTTATTACCAGAGTACACATTGCCACATGCAACTGTGAGATTCTTTTTCCTGTGGGCATACTCAGCAAATCTATAGGGTAATAGCTGTAAACAGGATCAATAAACAGCAAAATAAATAGCAATAAATAACTAAAGCATGCAACACCAAGATAAAGAGTCCTTAACGTGTGAACATTAGTTGTGGGAGCATCTCAATAGATGAGTGTAGTTATCATCTTTTGTTCAAGAGCTTGATGGTTGAGGGGGTAGTAACTGTGTACTTGAACCTGATGGTGCAAAAGCTAACACTCTTGTGCCCTCTACCTGATGGCAGCAATGAGAAAAGAGCATGGCCTGGGTGGTGAGGATCTTTGGGTGCTGCTTTCCTACAACCATTTTTCATGAAGATGTGTTCATTGGTTGAGAGGGCTTTACCTGCGATGTGCTGGGCCAAATCCACTACCTTTTTTAAGGAACTTTCCTTTGGTGTTCTGTAATGCACCCAATCAATACACTTTTCACTACACGTCTATAGACGTTTGTCAAGGTTTTAGATGTCATGCTGAATTTCTGCAGACTCCTGAGGAAGTAGAGGCACTGTTGTGGTTTCTTTGCAATTTTATTAATATGATGAGTCCATGACAGGTCCTTGGTCTTGCTGACATTGAGTTGAGAGGTTGTTGTTATGACTCCACTCAACCAGATTTTCAATCTTGCTTCTGTATGCTGATTCATCACCATCTATGATGCTGCACACTTCTGTGTGTGAACAATATGCACTTTCAGCTTGTTATATGGTGACTGAATGTGTATGTTGTTTGGTTCTGAGGTGATACCCTCAGTATATTGGTAAACAAAGTTATGAATTCAATTATGCTTTTAATTGGAACAAGGAGGAACCTTTGTTCGCTCATTTTCTGACAGAAATTTAACAGTATCTTTTAACAACTGTTTTATTGTGGTTATTTATCTGATTAATGTACATGTTTTCAAGCTAGTCATGCTTCATTTTCTGCAGTGTTTGCTGGAGGTGGGATTACTGTGCTGTTCTTTAGCCAAGTAGCAGGGTATGCTAGGATGGATACCTTCTATTTATCTATCAAAAACAAAGATGAATTACCTTCACCCTGGTTCTGTGCATTCTCGGGTCAATGTAAGACCCACAAACTTCTAGAACACTCCAAGAAGTGCCGAACTGGATTGATGCCTAGTTTTAGATGGTGTGTTCATTCTGGAGGGCTTTCTTGTAGTCCCAAAGCACAAGTTTAAGCTTGTGCGCTGTTTTGCATTCTCATGGTTCAGGGATTTCTGGGAGTTGGTGCAGAAGTCCAAGGACGCTTTGAGAGCATCCATGAGTAATTTCTGCTCTACATCTGGTAACCTCTTCCTGTAATGGAGCTCCAAATGGTGTCAAAAGTGCAGAGTACATGGCTTGCCCAATGAATATGGGTCTTAATAGTGAGAATTTTGACCTAAGGAATGGTTGCTCTCTTGGTTTACTTATGGACAATTTTTAAAGGGACGCCATTTGTGGTATCTATTTAGTATTTTCAGGTGCTTGCCCTAGGTAATCAAAGTTTGGAAAGCATGCAAGGGGGACAGGATTGCAACAGACAGACCATGACTTTAACCTGGATTTTATGTACTTCAGCTATCTCTTTCTTTGTCCAAATGTTTTGCTGGCATACTGAAAGTGTTGATGTATTTCTGTCTTACGCTGTATGGAATGATCTGCGTTTTCTAGGGCCTCGCCAGGAACCTTTTTATTGACTGTGTGATGCTGTGGTGCAAATTAATAGAGACCTTTTGCAAAGTGGATGTTGAGTGTAGAGTCTGTCCTTTCCTGTTTCTTAGTGAGCAGATCGATGCAAACTTGGAGCTCAGCTTGAACATATGCATTGTGCACTGTATTTCAAGTATACAAGTGGCGAATGGAGATGATCCATAGTCCTGCATATTAGCGCCGTTCCAGCAAAAGGCTTATTCAAGATGCAGTTCTTCGTGTTATGGCAGTGAGATATATTGAAAGACGTGTCATGAGCCTGCTTAATGCCAGAATGTGCTGTATTGGACTCATTGATTAGCATTGTGGCTTGAATGTCATGAAGTGAGAAAGTGGATTTCTGTGGGCAATCAAAATTGAAGAGGTTGTGTCTCCCAGTTGACAGTCAAAGGACTTAGGTCAAAAGAGGTCATGAATAGTGATTGGTGCTGCTCCCTGCATTACTCTGGAGGATGCCACAGTAGCACAGTAGGAAGTGCCAAGTAGCGCTACTGGCTCATGATTCCAACAACCTTGGTTTGATTTTAACCTCCAGTGCCATCTGGATGGAGTTTGTACATTTTCACTGGCTGCGTGCTTTTGCAATGTCCTTTCACATCACAAAAAAGAGCTGCTCTGTAGATTAATTGACCTTTGTGGATTGCCTGTAGAGTGTGTAGAATGTAGGAAAATCAGGGTAGTCTTGAAAGAGACATGAGGGTTTGGGCTCCAGGGAAATGGAGGCATTGGATTATCCCAAAAACTGGTATAGACTTTGTGCCAAATGACCACTTCCTATGCATAAGGAAAAACATGGAAAGTAAAAAGATAAATTAAGATCATGCCCCGTTATGCTGATATACTGTGGAGTGAATTCAGCTATTCAGAGAATGCTGTCTCCTGTGGTAGACAGCAGGGAAACCTCAGTACTTAATGGAATTAATTTTCATCGCTTTTCCTGAAGATGGTCAGAATTATGGTTTATCTGAGATAGCTTGGCATATTCTTCTCCTCCCTGATGTGGACTATGAGGTTATATATTTAATGACTAGCTTCTCAAGATGCCGGTTTAGAACTTCAGTGGAGATGCCATTTTCTCCTGAAACTTGGGTGGCAGTGACTCAATCCACTTGTTGTTGGATTGAGATTGCACAACAGGGACAGTCACGATTAAGGTTTTCAGTCTCTTTTGGGTCATCATTGACTGTGCCAAACGATGAACGCCTTGATTTTGCATGTCCTAATTATGGTGGATGCCAGGGCTGTCTAAGTAATGCAGCTGTAGTGGTTTCTGTTGGCTAGCGGGTCCAGCATTCTACCTGGCTTTATTAGCCCAAAATCTTGTTTGCAGAAGTTTGATCTAGAATATTTCCATCCTCCATTTGTGCATCTAAGGAGCACAGGGTTTTACTAGTTGGGCATATCCATTTTCCTGCAGAGATTTTTCTTTAAAATAACTGAAGGAGTTTATCATAGGCTTTGCATTTGTGCATTGTATTGCCAAAAAAATTCAAGCATTTCCAAGGCAAACGTACTCAATTACTTTAAAGTTCAGTGTAAAGTAGGCTGTCCAACCAAGATAGCAAATCACAGTTTCGAGTGTTTAACAGGGATCACTATCCGGACCAACAGAATTCCTTGAATCCAGTTATAATCATTTTTTTTTCCTGGTTAAAACAAAGTAGTTAATTTTATCATGGGTAGATAATGCCATGGTTGTGGTGTTCAAATCTGTTCTGTTCTGTTCTTTTCTTGCAGAGCAAAAGCCAGCCTCATTGCAGAGGTGAATATAATGTTTACAGTACTTTTCAGAGTCATGAGCCAGAATTTGACTACTTGAAAAGTTTAGAAATTGAAGAAAAGATCAATAAAATTAGATGGTTACCCCAGCAAAACGCTGCACAGTTCCTGCTCTCAACAAATGGTGAGTTCCTTCTTCATTCTCTTGCTCAGGGCAGCATCCTTCCAGTCTGAGCAACACTCACAACATTCAATAACAGATTTCACCAATGTTTGTAATACTTAAGGCCTCTGTTTCTTCAGAATATTGCAGAAATTCTTATATTTTGAACTTTCTTTTTGTCTTCTATTTTCTTATTGGCTGGAGAAAGCTGATGTAGCAATGACAAAATATTCAGAATCAAGGGAATTTGTTTTTGTGTGGTGCAGAATGTGCAGAGCAACCTCTGTTTTGAGTAATATTTGATCACAGAGTAATACAGTGTGGAAATAGGACATTCGCTCCCGTCTCCGGGCCACACGCTTTGCTCGAAACCTCACTAAACTCGCTAGGAGACAGCAAAGTGCTAATCACTCAATCCGCTCAAAAACACACCACCAAAATATAAATAACTGGCTCTAACTGGAGCAGAACCACATTTGAAAGTAAAAGATGAAGTATGCCAAATAAAAGTAGTAGGTTTGTAAATGTTTGAAGAATATGGCCCTTAGCTGCGTTGTTCGCTGGCACCATCTTCTTGGATTGTTTTACTGTTTTATTTGAAAGTGGAATTGGCAGAATTGTCAGCTGCTTTTTATAATATAAGAAACTGCATTTATGAAAAAATAGTATGCAAATAACTTAGGATTATCACATCTCTAAAATATCTATGTAAATTTAAACCATTGCTCTGGTATACTATAAAAGTTAAATTAATCTTTCAGCTGTATGGATTCAAAGACAACATTGCCGTGCTGAGGTCCGGCTTCCAAGTTGTACTATTGGACATTGATCTTTAGTGCATTTATTCTCTGATATTATTTATTGCAGCATTGTTTCCAGCGTCTGCTATGATGCAATGGGGTTATCCTGCCAGATTAGTATCGTTAAATGGTTCTGACAGACATTTGTTCATGCAAATGGCCAGTCTGGATGAGATCCCCGCACTTCACAACTAAATTCATTTTAAAATATTCCTCTCAGATCATTTAAAAGTTTAACTCCAACACTTGAATGCTACAGGCTCAGTTGCCACTACTTATTCATGCATCTTTATTTTATTTGCCAGATAAAACAATAAAGTTGTGGAAAATCAGTGAAAGAGATAAACGACCAGAGGGATATAATTTGAAGGAGGAAGATGGTCGATATAGGGATCCTGCCACAGTCACTACACTTAAGGTGAGCACAAATTGCTTTGCAGCGCACAAAAATGTCAAGTTTATTGTCATTTACCCATATGCATGTATGCCGTCATATGAGATGGTTCTCTGAACCAGGTGCAAAGCACAGTGGTACACATTGCACACAATAACTTGGGAAAGTAAGAATAATATCTACAGATAAATTATGTCTAAATAAACAAAGTAAAGACCATAAATCAAATATTATAAGGTACAGAACAGATTGACCAGTGACACTTCAAATGCGATGCCAGAAGGAGTTCAGAAGCCTAAAAGCTCGAGGGAAGAAACTATTTTTCACCCTGGCCATTCACGTATTTATGCAACTGAGTCTCCTGCCTGATGGTAAAAAGTCAGAGGATGCTAGATGGGTTTGGTGGGATCCTTATTCGTACTAAGGGCCCTGTGTACACTGAGCTCCTGATAAATGTCCCTAATGGGTGATAGGGAGACCCCTATGATACTCTCAGCTGTTCTCTCAGTCCTTTGAAGGGACTTCCAGTCAGAAGCTTGGCTGCTCCTATACCAGATGGAGGTGCAGCTTCTCTCAGCACTCTCAATGGTGCTCCTATAAAATTGTGTTAAAGATGGGGGGTGGGGGAGGGGGGTGTCCTCACTTGCCACAATATCCTTAAGAAGTGGAGGTGCTGCTGTGCCACCTTGTACAGGGAGATGATATTAAGGGATCAGCTGAGGTCATCTGTGATGTGAACTCCCAGAAACTTGGTGAACTTGACTTTCTCTATGAAGTGTGCATGTTTTAGTGTTTTTGATGATGGTGAAGTGTGAAATCTGGGGTAAATTTTCTTTAAAAGGGAAATTCTAAGACTATTTTGGATGGCAGTTTTGGTCCTGTTTCAGGGCATCCATTTCTGCGGAGTCGCTGCATTCTTATTATTACTGAGGCTGAAGGTCCCAATTTGGGCAGCCTGGGACTAAAGTCCAAAAATAAATAATTGCCTCTATATGGCACCTTTATTGTAATGAAATATTTTGGACATTCAGAAGATCTTTTTCAAACAGAATATGATGCTAGGATACAAAAGATCCTTGTTCCTCTGCACAGTTCTGAATGCCATATTGTAAAAGGGGAGCATTCATATCATCAAGATTGAAAGCACCAGTGCAAAGTTATATAGATCAAGGAATGTTGAACAGTCTAGCTCTGTCTTGAAAGGAGAAGGTTGAAGCATGACTTGCTCAATAATTCATTGGATAAGGATGCTGCTGGAAAACCTGCCATTAATTTTCCACCCTTACTAACTGAAAAAAGCGAGCCACTTTTGAGCCGTTGTGCAAGTTTATTAAATGCAATGTTGTTGTGAGGATTTGTAACTAAAATAGGGCAATGTAATTCCAAGTTGGGATCATGCATCTTGGAGGAAACTTTCAGATTTTAATGTTTCCAAGAAAGCTCGCACTTCAGGTAACAATATCATTGAGTGGCGGTCCATTCTTTTTTGACACAAAGATCTGTATCTTGCTAATCTTGTTTATGTGCTGTCTGGTGAAGGAGGGGCTGTGGAATAACCCAATAGGGCCCTAAGTTTATTAATGAATGTGACACAAAATTAGTGATTCCTAGTCGAGAGTAAGCCAGGTTCTATCAATGTGATCACTGAAGAATCAAAAAGAGTTTTAACTTGGGGCAACTGTTTTGATAGGAAACACTTGAGGTGAATACTGTAGAGAGATAAATAAGAGGAAGTCTGCAGATGCTGGAAATCCAAAGCAACACACACAAAATGCTGGACAAACTCAGCAGGTCAGATAGCATCTATGGAAATAAATAAACCTTTCTTCATGACTGAAAGGAAAGGGGTTAAGTTGCCGGAATAAGAAGGTGGCGGGGAGCGCACGGAGACAAGCTGGAAGTTGATAGAGAAGCCAGGTGGGTAGGAATGATAGTGCTGGAGAAAAAAAGAATCTGATAGGAGAAAGGAAAGGAGGAGGGGATCCAGGGGGAGTGCAAGGTTTACTGCTGGAGGAAGACTGAGAAGGGACGTGTGAAATCTAAATAGCATGAGTTTGTTTAACAGGCTTATTGCACTGTTCCAGTGCTGTATGTTCTGCAAGATCCATGAGCTTTGTTAGAGGTATTGTAAAGAACATCTTAAAGGGAGAAAGGGGTTTGGAGAACTGCTGGGCCCTGGTAGCTGAAGGCCACTGATGGTCCACACTTAAACTTGGCGCTACACATATACAATGCTGAAGGAGCTCAGCAATTCATGAGGGGGGAGTAAACAGCAGTTAAGCGCCATTGAAGCTGCCTGACCTGAGTTCCTTCAGAACTTTGTGTATGATGCTCAAGATTTCCAGCATCTGCAGGATCACCTTGTGCACACATTGGAGGGTAGAGCTGGAGTATAGAATCCTTATGGATCTGAAAGAAGTTAGGGTGGAAGAGATATGCCTGTGGGCAGACTTGGCGATAAGTATTTTAAATCAGAGTTATTTAAATGGGATCCAGTGTAATTCAGCAGCGAGATTGACAAATGGAACAGTCCTAGTTAGAATATTGGCAGTGGGTGATATTTATAGAGGATATGGAAGATGAGCGAGGGCAGGACTGTGTGCTGTAATCAAATTTAGAGCTGATGGAAACAAAGCTAATCCGTTCAGTAACACGTTCATGAAGGTCAGTTAAGTTGCACTGGATCTGATTTCTGTTGATAGCTGGTGCCTGTAACAGAGTAAGAACACTTGTGTTATATTTGTTGTTTCTTTTCCTGGATTTACAAGCATGTTATTGCTGTGCGACAAGAAGGGGCAAAGGCTGGTGCCTTAAAACCAGTCGCCTCAGGCAGATGGGGCTCGTCAGCTATGGTTGGCAGCTCATCTAGGAGAAGGAAAACTTGGTTTTCAAACCTCCACTGCCTTCCAGTTATACCCACTCATGGGGTAGGCTTTGGGAGTAAACTTCGAAGAAAAATCTGGAGCTGGAACCCCTGAGGCAGCCCCACGTTGAATTCAACATTGACTGGCAACGCCGCCACTGGTGCCAAACTGTATCAGTTTCTGCCGTTCCAATGGGTTCATCATCTGAGTGGAGAGAGGGAGCTTGCTGGGCAACAGCTGGGATGCAAAATCCATGGTCAACCCTGACCAGTGGAGGTCTACTACTATTGCTGTGACGTATAGAGCTGTATACCAGATATAAGCAAACATTTCCAAAGGGAATAGAATTTAATTGACTTTATTACTTGTGTCCTTCGTGTACATGAGGAGTAAAAGTCTTTACGTCTCCGTCTAAATGTACAAAGTGCAATTTATAGTAAATTATAGTAAACAGTATATACAACAGGACAGTCAATATAACCTAAAAATATAATTGTATCAGCATGAATTAATCAGTCTGATGGCCTGGTGGAAGAAGCTGTCCTGGAGCCTGTTGGTCCTGGCTTTTATGCTGTGGTACAGTTTCTTGGATGGTAGCGGCTGGAGCAGCACTTTGTGGGTTGGGGTGACTTGGGTCTCCAATAATCCTTTGGACCCTTTTTACACATCTGCCTTTGTAAATGTCCTGAATAGTAGGAAGTTCACTTCTACAGGTGTGCTAGGCTGTCTGCACCACTCTCTGAAAAGTCCTGTAATTGAGTGAAGTGCAGTTCCCATACCAGACAGTGATGCAGCAAATCAGGATGCTCTCAGTTGTGCCCCTGTAGAAAGTTCTTAGGAATTGGGAACCCATACAAATTGTAAGGCAAATTATTCCATATTCTCTGCATGTAGGAACTTCTTAACAACCTGTTCATTTTCTGAAATTTGAAATTGACTCCCTAAGCATGACTTTTTTTTTGTCTGTTCAAGTTCCATTTTAAAACTTAATTTTCTGAACCCACTACGCCATATCTCTATAAAACCTGAGCACTGGGACAACTTGTACTTGTGCTATAGTCTGCCATTCTCCCTCATGAAATGAAATTCTTTCAATAAGAACTACTGAAACATAATATAAAAACAAGATTAGATAAACTCGGCGTGTCAGGCAACATCTGTGGAAAGATTATACTGTAATGTACAGTGATATACCTTGCTCCATTCTGTTTATATTGTTTAAAATTTTAAAACATCTTTCTGCTCTTTCCCAGGTGCCGGTATTCAAACCTATGGATTTAATGGTTGAAGCAAGTCCTCGAAGAATATTTGCTAATGCGCACACATATCATATAAACTCTATTTCAGTCAATAGTGACTATGAAACTTACTTATCAGCCGATGACCTTAGGATTAACCTGTGGCATTTAGAAATCACGGACAGAAGTTTTAGTATCCTTATCATTTTGCACACATCCTTTTCTGGGCAAAAGCTTTTTTTTTTCAGGCAACAGTACTACCTGACCTTGGCTACCATGCTAAAGATTATTTCATGTAATGTTCTGTTGGTATTGTTCAACACATTGCCCTTTGTATCCTAAACCCAATAATGTGATTCACAGCCTGGCTTTCTAGTATTTTGTAGGTGCATGGCTGTCAGGGCAGGTTAATGGTTCTGTTGATCTTCCACGATCAAATATCTGGACAATGCTGAGGATCCCTGGATTAATTGTGCATACTCTTGATTCTTCCAGACCAGTTGTGCATACCTAGAAATGCAAAGCAGCAGGCTTGAACAGCTTCTATGGCAGCATCTATGGAGAGGAATAAACAAACAGCATTTCAGGCCGGGACACTTCATCAGGATTGGAAAGGAAAGGGGCAGAAGCTAGAATGAGATGGTGGAGAGAGGGGAAGGATTACATGCTGACAAGTGAAAGGTGAGGTGATGGAGAAGATAGGTCTGTGGGTGGAATAAGGGGAGTGAAATGAAAAGCTGGGAGGTGATAAGTAGAAGAGGTGAAGGGTTGAAGAAGGAATATTATAGGAGAGGGCAGTAGACCATGGCAGACGGAAGAAGGAGGGGCACAGGAGGGAGATGCGCAGCATGTGAGGAGAAGGGAAAGAGGGGGGCTGAAATGGGATAAGAGGAGATGGGAGATATTACTGAAAATTAGAGAAGCTGATGTTAATGCCATCAGGTTTGAGGAGCCGCACCTCATATTCCATCTGTGTTGCTCCAAATTTGCATTATCTACAGAATCTCTTGTGTTTGTGATTTGAGCAGCTTCAGGAATGTTATGAATAAGGCAAGTCATATACAGCTCATTTAATCTGACAGCTCCTTTTATTGATCTGAAGATTTTAGCAGCTCTGCCAAGAAGTTTGCTTTTATTCCACATGTAACAATATAATGTACAGCTAAATCTGAGCCAGCTACAGAAGGTTTTTTTAATGTTTCTGTTGCAAAGGAAAGATAATTGGAAATGGAAAATTGCTCAGCAAATCAGGTAGAGTCTGCAAGGAAAATATTTCACTTTTCAGGTCGATGACATTTTGGTTGCAGAGTAAAACTAGATTTGGTCGAATTGTTAAAATGGACAATTTATGTTACAGACGGCAGTAATCTTGAGGAGATCTTGGAGAATGCAGGCTTAGGTATGGGAGAGTTCTATGGAATAACAAGGCAGCATGACTGACTTGTTGGCACAAGTTAACATGTGGCTTGGGATGGGCAGCCATTAGAATGAATCAGATTTCTCTGGAACTTGGGTGGTTGCAGTTATTTATGGAGCCTGAAGTTATTTATTTTGAGGTGAATTTGACCAAGCCTTTTATGGTAATAGATTGCAACTAACTGGCAGACAATAGCCATAATGAAAGACTGGATGTTGGGTTTTGTGAGGATTGTGGAAATGGGTCTGCATGGAGACATGGGTAACCATCTTGGGGCTAATATTTTTCCTGTTCTAAATATTGTCCATTGCAGAGTTGAGCCTTGCAGAAGTGACTTTTTTTGCTTTAATAGTTTATTTTTTTTTGCTATAATTTTATGGAAATGGGATATTTCTTGGGACAGTTGCAATCATAAGCTGAAAAGATGACTTTTCCAACCCCGACTAGGCTGTCATTTTGTGTGGCCAGTTGTCCTAGTATTACCCTTGATGGCCTTTCTCAGATATTGTAGATATCAAGCCTGCTAACATGGAGGAGTTGACTGAAGTGATTACAGCAGCAGAGTTCCACCCCAATCAGTGCAACACATTTGTATACAGCAGTAGCAAGGGAACCATTCGACTGTGTGACATGAGAGCAGCTGCCCTGTGTGACAAACATGCCAAATGTAAGTCGGTGACTCAGATATTTATTCTTCAGTGATTTGTAATTTCAGTGAATGCTCCTTTCACATGGCTTAGAAATCAGCCCCTTTGATTGGACAATTGCAACAAATTGTCAGTGGTTACTGAACCACTGACATTTAGCAACCTGCTGCAATCTATTACGGGCAAATAGTGGAGCCAGAATACCTATTTGTTGGCTGACAAACTTGATTTATTTCTCAATGTTTCTATATCTTGTACATCTGTTTTTGGTTTCTGTAGCGGTTGTCCCCTAATATAAAGAAAGCAGGGTCCCATGGTTAATTTCCTACATTATACAGACTGATGTAATATTACAATATTGGTACAATGACATTACTCCTTGTATCTCCTAAACTATTTCAGAGGCAAGGCTAGCTCTCTTTCCCTACAGCCCCCCCCCCCACACCCCCCCGAAGTGGATTGATTATTTCATTCTTTCTGTTTCTTGCTTCTGATCCACGTCACCATGTTCTGTTACACCTGCACCATTCTAGTCCCTTCCACATGCACAACCACTCCATGTCTTTCTGCAAAGAGTTGATTTTTCCTTGTAGAAGAACTCAGAGTCCCTGTGGACTCACGATGGAGATACAACTTTGGTTGACCCTTTAAAGCAGGGGTTCTCAACCTCCCTTATGTCATGGACCCCTACTATTAAGCGAGGGGTCAGTGGACCACAGGTTGTGACCCCCCCCTGCTTTAGAGCAAATTGATAATTTGGCATTGATTTGGACCTCTTACATTGAAGGTTGTGATGTGACAACCAAAATTCTGCTATACCTGGTTTGTCAATTGGAATCCTATTATTTACAAGATATCTATGCACTAAGACAGGCGGATCCAAAAATCTGGCTAAAAATAAGGAACATTTTCTAATGATTAAGATTCTTTATGGTACCATGTCCACTGCCTTGTGGGACTACATGTTATGATAAAACATAAGTTTCTGGTTTTCTTAGCAAATAATTTGATAAGGAGATTCTAATTATTTTATTTTGTTGAACATGCATTTATTTACATTTCTTGCTGTAAATAGGGATACTCATGGGCATGAATTTAATATTTTACTGAATAGGTGTTGAATATGTTGTTTAATCAAGGCGACAGTTGTTTAGTTGCTTCCAAGTGGAATATAAAATGGAAGATCTTTCTGGACCATCTCAACATCTTTTCCTCCCCAACAGTGTTTGAAGAACCTGAAGATCCCAGCAACAGGTCGTTCTTCTCAGAAATAATTTCTTCAATATCAGACGTCAAATTCAGTCATAGTGGTCGCTACATGATGACACGAGATTACTTATCAGTGAAAATCTGGGACTTAAATATGGAAAGCAGACCTGTGGAGACATACCAGGTACACAAGTTTCTGCTGTTTTGCGTTGGCAGTTTGGTATGCTGTTTGCTTGATAATTGTGTGATTAGGAATTTATGCCAAGGTCCATTTTTCATTTTTTCAATTCATGCACTTGGGAAAGGGCCAATACAGAATATACCCACAGTAGCGTAGTGGTTAGCGAAATGCTTTAACAACACCAGCAACTCGGGGTTCAATTTCACCACTGTCATATGTTCTGCCCTTAATCTCAAGAGTTCCTCTGGGTGCTCCAGTTTCCTCCTCCTTCCAAAGATGTATTGGTTAGGGTTGCTAAGTTGTAGGCATGCTATGATGGGGCCAGATGCATGGCAACTGTTGTAGACTGCCCCCAGCACATCATCGGACCGTGTTGGTCATTGACACAGGCAGGGCATTTTACTTTCTAAATCTGACAAATAAAGCTGATCTTTACCCTCTACCAAAAACTGCAGCAGACAAACAGCACCTGCTAAATCAATGTGTTATTTTCCCATGTGTCCTGAACTATCCAGTGATAAAGGTATCTAATGATGTATTAGGGACACTTGTTCTATAAATTCATTGGCACCAGGAATTGTCTCAGCTGGTTATAGCTGGGAACTGGGAATGAGAACACAACCTTATATTTTTGTTTCTGGCTATGGCATCTTTTTATATCAAAGTTAACTTATTTTACCGTTTGCCACAGAAGGACCACTTGGCAACTAATTCACAAAATGCACTAGACAGATGTGTATCTTTTCATGCTGCCTTGTGCAGTTTTTAATGACCAATTAACTGGTTCGTCTTCAGTCTGTGGGAGGGAACCAGAGTGCTTGGAGAAAACCCACAGGAGGTTGGTTGTGCAGATGCAATACAGATGATGTTAAAACTGAACTCTGCCCTGGACTGTAATAGTGTTGCAGTAACTGCTACACTATTGTAGCATTCAGTTTTGGGTGATAGGTTATATTTTAATATTACGCGCAGGTTCCCAACCTGGGGTCCGCAGACCCCTTGCTTAATGATATTGGCCCATGGCATTAAAAAAAGTTGGGAACCTCTGTGCTATCATGAGGAAAACTTGCATTGCAAAGTTCCTTGCTGTCTTAATATCTCACATAAAACAGTAAATATGATAGCTATGCACAGACATGGCAAACATTTACAACTTGCACAATCCCATGAACAGTTGTGATATGAATGACTGGTTATCTTTTTTTTTGCTGTCTGTGTGGTGAGACACTACAGGAGAGTTCTCCATCTAATGTACAAAAGGCAGCATTTCTGACTCTGTATTTTTACCTCAGTATTGATTTAGACTGTCAACGGAAATGGAGCAGCATTTACAGCTTTCTGGCTTGGATAAAAGTACTATCAACTGAAGCAAGCTTAGACCTATACTCAGTGGCCACTTTATGAGCTAAAGAAGTAGAACTCTCTGTGGTCTTCTGCTGCTGTAGCCCATCCACTTCAAAGTTCAACTTGTGCATTCAGACATGCCCTTCTGCACACCACTGTTGTAATGTGGACTTATTTGAGTTACTGACAATTTCCTGTGAGCTTAAACCGGACTTTCTATTCTCCTCTAGCCTCTCTCATTAACAAGGCATTTTTATTTTACAAAGTTCAAAGGCTTTTTCCACTGAGGCCAGGGGAGAAAAAAAGCTAGAGGTCATGGGTTAAGGGTGAAGGGGGAAAAGTTTAAAGGGAACATGGCGGGGGGCTTCATGCAGAGAGTGGTGGGAGTGTGGAATGAGCTGCCAGATGAAGTGGTGAATGCGGGCTCACTTTTGACATTTAAGAAAAACTCGGACAGGTACATGGATGAGAGGGGCTTGGAGGGATATGGCCCAGGTGCAGTTCAGTGGGACTAGGCAGAAAAATGATTCGGCACAGCCAATAAGGGCCAAAAGGCCTGTTTCTGTGCTGTAATGTTCTATGGTTCTAAGTTCAATGTATTATAGAAGTACACATGTCATCATATACAACCCCGAGATTCATTTTCTTGCAGAGAAACTCAATAATTCTATAATAGAATGGGAATCATAATAGACTCAATGTAAGACCACACCAACTGGGCATTCAACTAGCATGCAAAAGACAACAAATTGTGCAAAAACAAAAAGAAATAAGCAATAAATATTGAGAACATGGGATAGTGAGTCCATAGGTTGTGGTAACATTTCAATGATGGGACAAGTGAAGTTGAGTGAAGTTATTTCCTTTGGTTTAAAAACCTGATGGTTGAGGTGTAGTAACTGTACTTGAACCTGCTGGTGTGAGTCCTGAGGCTCCTGTACCACGTTCCCAATGGCCGCAGTGAGAAGAGAGCATGGTACTTGATGGATGCTGCTTTCTTGAGACAACACCATGTAGATGTGCTCAGTTGTCGGGAAGGCTTTATCCATGATGGACTGGGCCATGTTTTTGTAGAATTTTCTATTCAAAGCTGTGATGCAGGCAGCTTTCATTCTCAATAAACCATAGAGACTGTTATGCTTGAAAATCCCAAAGATCAATTTCTGAGACACTCAGCCACTCTTCTGGCACCAGCAGTCATTCCACATGGCATTTGGTCTGAACAACAATTGAACCTCTCAACCATGCTTGCATACTTTCTGCATTGATTGGCTGATAAGAGCAGGTGTACCTAATAAAGTAGCCACTGACTGTAGGTACAAAATCAGCTGCTCAGTGTCTTAAAGAATGGTTGGGTTAGAGCAGCATGAAGCAGAAAGCCTATGTCCTAAGGACCCCTTACTACTGTGAAGTTGCAGCCTTTAAATTGTGTCACTTTTTATGATCCCTTGATATTTGCACCGTGCATGCAAAAGTTGGTGCACATCCTTTCAAATGTCTAATGTTACTGTGTCTGATGCAAATTACCTGGTTTAATTTTGCTTGATCTAAGGCATCGTGTTAAACTGAAGGAATGATAATATGGAGACAGCAGCTTAACTGGGCAAGAGTTGTTTCGCATGCTGTAATTGCCCAAATGTATCTGGGTGACTTGGAAATTTGATTGGATTCTGATGAAGCAAGACTGATTTCTCTTCGTTACCTTGGGGTGGGGGGGACATATTGGTTTACTTTTTATTTTCCTGACTTGCTTTGTAAAAAGAATTCTGAGACTCTTCCTATTGATAATCCCACTCCCTTAAGTTTATTTAACCCTTAACCCTACACCCTCACCACCTAAATACTGAGATTTTCAAATGTTGCACCTGGCTGTATCAGTACATTAAAGGATTTAATGACAGTCCACTTATGCAGAAAATTACTTGTGATCTTGTATTTTGTATAACACTCCAGATGAGTCTTCACTCTGGCTGCAGTAGTGCTGATTGTTGATTGTTCCTACAGGTGCATGAATACCTCCGAAGCAAACTCTGCTCACTATACGAAAACGACTGTATTTTTGACAAGTTCGAATGTTGTTGGAATGGATGTGATAGGTAAAAGTTGATTCTTCTACCATGAGATCTTCAATTGTTCTTGCTGTTGGTATCTATTTTGGTAAATTGTGACATGGGACCAGTGATTGTTGTGTGCTCTGTGCTTCAGGTACAGTGATCCAGTGCTTGACAGTGATTAGTTTCAGATATTCATAGCTTGTAGTTTTCTTTGAAATATAACACTTGTTCAGGGTTACAGTAAAACTAGGAGATAGGAAAAGAGCTAGGCCATTTGGCCCATCTGAGTCTACTGTGCTATTCCATCATGGCTGATACCCCTCACAATCCTTCTGCTGCCTTCTCCCTGTAACTTATGACACTCTTACTAATTAAGAACCTATCAATCTTTGCTTTAAATATACCCAATAACATGGCCTTCATCCTGTCTGTGGCAATGAATTCTACACGTTCACTTCCCTCTGGCTAAAGAAATTCCTCGTCATCTCTATTCTAAAGGGATGTCTTTCTATTCTGAGGCTGTGCCTTCAGGTCTTAAACTCCCCAACTCTTCACATCCACTCTGTCTGCCAAAGCAGCAATGAAATTTAGTTTAGTGCCTTTTCTTGGACTTGGTAAATCAAGCTTGATATGTCTACAGTTTCCAGGGATGGGCAGCTAGTCTGACTCCTGAATAGAGCATAGACCTGAGACTCTTCCCACTGGGTAGGATGGCTGCTTCGAGTGGTTTGGCTGGTTGCAACATGCTGTACTGCAGTAATACGTCTTTTATTGAGATCATGTTCTCTTTCCCTGGTGAGTAGATGGAAGAAATGTGACCTTGCTTGGTGATTGAAAGCTAGATTCCCATTTTGTGAGAGTTAACAAATGTAGGGAGATTGGATTCTCAATATTTTTACATCCTAAAACAGATGGGGTAGGGTGTAGCCAGTTGATGCTTACTGAGTAATGGGAGACGGGGTTGTCTTGTCTTTTACATCTGCCTCAATCTATGGTAAAATTTGTTCAGTAAATTTGGGATGAAAACCGGTTCATGGCAGAAGTTGAGTCACAAAAGCAAAGATCACTTGTCTGGCATGCTGGCTTTAATTTAGTACATTTAAATAATAGTTCAACCTGTAGATCAGTACTGTGACTCACTGATAAAAGTTTCAAAATTTTATAATTTGTTTTCAGCAAATTATGGTGGTTAACAATCAGAAGGCTTAACTGAGTTGATGTTTGAAAAGATGAACTGATTGGCTGCGTCCCTGTGAACAGCAAATGAATTGGTCTGACGCTCTGGAAATACTGGTGGGATTGCTGAGTTCACGATTTACTGAAAGCAAAGTTATTCCAGTGTTAGTGATTGCAGGCTAGAACCTTTTGTGTACTCATGTTTTAAATATGTAATGGGTGGTCATCTAATGTAATGTTTTAATTCTATCCACTTGATCCATTTGTTAAGTACATTTCAAGATTTTCTTCCTTACTGACTTGCCTGGAAAAAATATTTAGAGCCTGGGCACATAGAGTGATGTGTTGGTCACGGCATGAGCTGCAGATTGCACACGTGTTTTGCACTTTGGCTTGATGCTTCCAAAATTTCTTGCATTGGGGCCCATCATGTAAGTTTAGAGCAGTTGCTGTTACCTATCATTAGTGATCAGTAGCTCATTCTGAAAACTTTGTCTAAATTTTCAAACATTGCTCTTGATGTAAATGTTGGCTCCATATTATGGCATCTATTAGTGGAGACTTGCCGGGAGCATTGTTAACACTGTATGAGTGAATTCATGTTGAAAAGAAAAATGGGAAATGGCTGATTCACCATAAATTGGAAAGGTGACTGACTTTGTGCAGTAAGTGTTGCAGGTTTTGTGAATTTTAAATACTGTGTGGTTGTAGCTTTGCCTTGGAAGGTTATTCAGTAGCCAGTGTTTGCAGTACCAGGCTTGGTCAATGCATTAATGCAGCGAGTCCCACAAGCCATTCTAATCTTTGAGACTGACATAAAATTAACGAGCGTCTTTTCAAAGCCACTTAAATTTTTAGAAGTTTGTAAGGCTCTAAATTGTCAGTGATATGTTAATAATCTTGTGATGTGCCAAGCCAGAGTTTCAGATTGCAGCAAAAGCTCTTGTACTGACTCAGTGATACTAATGGTTGAATGTTTTACCCCCTTCCAGTGTTGTCATGACTGGGTCGTACAACAATTTCTTCAGAATGTTCGATAGAAACACAAAACGGGACATTACGCTAGAGGCTTCGAGAGAGAACAGCAAACCACGGGCTATCCTGAAGCCACGTAGGGTGTGTTCAGGTGGCAAGAGGAAGAAGGACGAGATTAGTGTTGATAGTCTGGACTTCAACAAGAAGATCCTCCACACAGCTTGGCACCCCAAGGAAAATATCATTGCCGTAGCCACAACCAACAACCTGTATATATTCCAGGACAAAGTGAATTAAAACCTGTGCAGTGAAGAAAGAATCCGATTCCTGCCTAGTTAAGATAGTGTAGCCTTTGTATCTTGTAAGAGAGAGGCCCATTCTGGCCCCCTCCCCACCTCCTCTCTTCAATCAGTGCCATTTATAACGCACACCAGTCACGTTATCGCAGGGAATTGTTTTTACTTCTATACCCAACCCCACCCAAATTTGCAACTTATGATCGCTAGTCATTTGGCGGGGAGGGAGGTTGTCTCTGCATTACAAATTATGGGCTACTACATTAGCATTTTACTGCATCAGATCTTCATTTAATCCACTCCTTTGCCTTCCATTGTGATGAGGTTTTGAGGAAGAAGTCCTTCAGTCATGGTATGGCAATGTTTTACTGTGTACCCTCATTACCGTAATGTTCTCTAACCCCCCTCGCCCCCACCCTCCCCTCTTTTTATCTACATACAGCTTGTTGTTAATGCTTGTAACATTCCTTCTCTGACCTCACGGATTCCTCCATCCGGCCCCATTGGAGTGTAAAGGACATGACCAGGTCAGAGTTGGGTCAGTGGGTCAGGTGGTTTTTGTTGCATACAGATGTTTTAACAACCGACTGTAATATTGCTGCCCTGCCATTTCTGGCACCAGAAAAACCTACTGAATAAAAATGATAAAAATAGCTCCTTTGGTGCTTTTCTTTTTGGACTTAACTGTACTTTTTGAAAATCCCATGTACTCTTTTTAACGGAATGCATTAAAGAGCGTGTCTAATACTGGTAAGTTTTAATGATGTTTGATGTAATGGAATATAAATCTTAAGTATTTTCTACACGGTGTTAATAAACTTGTGCGTTTTCAAGGGGACGCCAGTGGGCTTGACGAAGTCCATCTGTGTTTACTGTTTCATTTCTGCCCACCCCCAAACCCCACCCTTTCATTTCTCAATGTTCTTTTGCGTCTTGTGAATTGCATGCAGAACTTGCGGTGCTTAGCCTTGAGCTACACTTAACTGCAGAAATTTGGGATCTGGTTGCTTCTCAGTGTGAGTGATCTGGGTCAGTCACAATGGGCAAAATTGTGATTGCGGAAATAATGTGTGAAGTTTCAGGTGGGAGCCCTTCTACAGTTACTCTGATTCTTTCAGTGTCAAAAATTGAGGAGTAGGTGCTGGATTTTCGTTTAAGTTGGATAGTTAAAATCTGAATTGGACCTGGTGGCATTCAGTGAATTCCCTGCCATTGACACCAGTACAAAAATTACATCCTTTTTGCTGATATCATTAAACCAATGGAAGACTGATTTGACCCCACTTAAAGTAACTTGGTGTGGAAAACAATGTTTCTGGTCTCTAATGCTGCATTGCCACTGGGTGGAATGGAGGTTCCAGTCCAATTTGGTTTTAGATACATCCTGAAGGATTTTTTGACCACTGCTGTGACTTCAGCATATCTGCCGGGATGGGGTGGTAGGGGGACTGGTATGGTGCTATTATAAGATTGTGCCTCAAGATCTTCTAAAATTATTTATGTGCAAAACAAAACCACAACAGCTGCTGTGACCTCATTGATTTGAACCTGAGGTGGTTAGACACTGTTTGCTCCAGCTTATCTTCATTTCCCTCTGATACCTTTCTCAGTACCAACCAGTAAGATGTCAACAGGACCAGAATTCCAGGTAAGTTTTGCTCTCTAATTGGAGAAAACTGGAGCAGTACAATTTTTGCTGCCACCTACAGTTGTGTGCAAAAGTCTAAGGCATGTATATATTGGTAGCATGCTTAAGACTTGCACAGTACAGTACTTGTCAATGTGGAGCAGAGTCTGCAAATCTGGCTGGAGCAAAGGATGTTGGGGATGGTGAAGGTGGAATGCCGTGGGCCAGGTGCCAGGTGAGTGGTGCCAAGGGTGAGGTTGGCGCAGGTGCAGATGCACCCAACCCTGAGACACCAGGCAGTCATTTGATTCCAAATGATAGGTGCACTGATTATTATAGAATGTTTCTGGGGCTTCCCACTCCCTTTCCTGCCCCCCCACCCCTTTCCCCAACCATGATTCCCCTCTCCCTTCCCCCTTCCCACTCTCAGTCCACAATAGAGACCCATATCAGAATCAGGTTTGTCATCACTCACGTGTCATGACTTGGGCAGTGGCAGTACAGCACAATACATAAAATTACATATATAATGTGCCTAAAACCTTTTGTCCTGTATCTTAGCTAGTTAACTCACTGTAGCAGTTGTCATGGATTTTTGGATCTTTCTCAACTCACTCAGTGTTATGTCATTGAACTTAGTAGTTGAGCCTTAAGAAACTGTTTGTTTCATTTCAATGGGCCACTTGAAGCTCAAGTTGACTGTTCGGATGGCTCTGTGCTCGTGTTGACTCTCATTGTTGGCTGAGCTGAAGCAGTGGAGAGTAACAATTGGGATCATTAGTGTGTTGAGGGTGAGGAGTGATAGGTGGTAGCAGCAACAATTCTGATTTCCCAACTTTTTTTTGGGGTCAACAATCAGGAGCAAGTTAAACTTCGTACCACATGGAAATATTAGTTCCTGTATGACTGTGTGTGGTGGCCATAGACTTGGGAAGGACAAAGGAAATGCATTAAGGTGTGGGAATCAGGGCCCCAAACAATCCTTCCAAGAGAGGCAACACTTCACCTGCAATTTTGTCAGGGTTGTCTTGAATCTGGTGCTGCTGATGCAGTCTCCTCTGCATTGGTGAATCCCAATGTAAAATGGGGGACGCTTTTTTGTGCACCTGTGCTCCATTGGCCAAAAGTGCAATTTCCTGGTGGCAAATCATTTTAATTCTTATACCCATTCTGACATGGCTGTTCACAGCCATCTCTTTTGCCACGATAAGGCCATTCAGGGTGGAGGAGGAACACCTTGTATTCTGTCTTGGTAACCTCTATCTGATAGCATGAACGTCGATTTCTCCTTCTAGTAATTTTTTTCCCCATTCTCCTCCTCTCATCTTCCATTCCCCACTCTGGCCTCGTACCACTTCTCACCTGCCTATCACCTCCTCTTGGTGCCCCTCCTCCTTTCATTTCTCTCATTGTCCTCTCTTCTCCAACCCTTTACCTTTCCCCCATCTATCCAGCTTCACTTATCACGTTCTAGCTTGTCCTTTTCCCCTCCCCCAACTTTTTTATTCTGGCATCTTCTCCCTTCCTTTCCAGTCCTAAAGAAAAGTCTCCGAATGTCAGCTATTTATTCATCTCCATAGATGCTGCCTGACCTGCTGAATTCCTCTTACATTGTGTGTTGCAGTAAGATGTTAACTAGTCTTAAATCTCCTTTAAATTGAATTCTAAAATTGGGGAGTAATTGATGCCAAAAACTAACTGCGCATAAGGGATGGTTTTTTGGCCAGAATGAGGAATATACAATAAACAGTCCATATTTTGTTTATTATACGATTGTTTATTAATAACTTTAATGTCCCATGGTTCACTGTAGGGAGTTAATGAACTGGCGTCATGCAGGATTGCAGATTTGCTTTTATTTTTACTTTATTTGCATATTCTGTCAGTAATGTATTGAGGTTCAGATTTGGAGCAATTACTGGGATTGAGCATCCTGATAGAATTGCTACCTTTTACCCTTTGGAGAAATGGACTGTTCAAGGAACAGCCTCTGTGAAGAATGATGAAACAGGATTGTGCAGTTTAGACTGGAAAACATTTTTTGGTGGAATGGTTTTGTGGGTTTTGAAGATCCTTGTAGTTATATACAACACAAAAAATGCTGGAGGAGCTCAACAAGTAAGCTAGCATCTATAACAGTTGAATTTATTCCTCTCCATAGATGTTGCTTGACCTGAGTTCAACCAGCATTTTGTGTGTGTTGCTCAAGATTTTCAGCATCTGCAGGATCTCTTGTAGTCTTATGCACAGTTGATAGGAACACATGGTGGATGTAATTTCTTCTGCAGGCAATTATCTTCAGAGTTTGCAGCCTCTAAATTTAACAAAAGAGTTCATAAGGTGCCCGCAACTCTATAAAACATGCCACATTCCTTTTTACTTCTTCCGTTCATTCAATCTCAAGGCCTTTGAGTTGAGGAATTGTTACCCTAGCAATCGGAAACTAGCCGTGATCTGCATGGCTTGCTGATCTGTTGAATGCAGAATGGACTACACCCCAGGGTTCTGAAAGAGAGGGCTAAATTGTGGAGGCATTAGTAGTCATTTTTCAAGAATCACTAGATTTTTAAGTGTTTCTGGAGGACTGGAAATTGCAAATGTGGCCCCCTTCGCTAAGGGAGGGAGGAGAAACATAAATTATAGGCTGGTTAGTGACCATTATTAAAGATGTGTTTTGGGCTTTTTGGAGGCACGTGATAAAATAGGCCTTAGTCAGCATAGGTTCCTTTAGGGAAAATCATGCCTGACAAATCTGTTGGAGTTATTTGAGGAAATGATAAAGGAGAGTCAGTGGGTGTTTTCTTGGATTTTCAGGGGGCCTTTGACAGGGTGCCACACATGAGAATCTGAATTTTACTGCAAAACCATTGGTTCCTCACAGGAGAATAGTCATTACTTTTTACTGGTCAACCCCAGCTTACCTGCCTATTTAGTCCTGGAGTTTATTATTTTACACCAGTTGTGAAGTTATTTTGAAAAACCTGTTTTTTGGGGGGTGGGAGAGGTTTCAGGATGGCAGGTTTAGAAGGACTTGGACTCTGGCCTTAAATTTTGGCTGAATTTAGTGAGGTTGAAATATCTGTATTCCACTTTAAATGTCAGTATTGGGTTGAAGTTTGATAATTTCAAGTTTTTCAGTGATCATTCTGGAGAGGTCAGTGATGAATCCACAATTCCAAGTGGTCTGTTGTCTAATGTGAACCTTTCTAGTGAGTATTCCAAAGCTTAAACCAAAAATGCTGCTAATGTTCACATTCAAGGTGAGAGTCCTACTTGGGAGTGGTAACAAGTGGTTTCATTAACCTAGGCTGGCTTCAATGTCTCGAAGATCAGTTTCCTTTGTAATGCATCCCCCCCCCAAAAAAAAATCAAACTGAAAACATCCTCCTCTGAATTATTGTGCACTATGTAATTACCATAGTCTCTTGGGCAGCCATTTAGGTTTGGGATAACTTCTGCTCCCAACTCTGGGGGTTTTGGGTGGTTAATGAGGCCATTGTATGATCTGCAGACCTCAACACATTGAGGCAGGAGTTGCTTTATTGTGTGGGTGGACGAGAAGTCCTCTATGTCATCCTGAAATCTGCTCGGTTTTTGAGTGGTCACCAACTGAGATTCCAGTAGGTTGTCAGAACTTTTTTTTAACCAAGGAGGTTTTGAGAACACCCTTGAAATGTCAGCCCTGTCCTGGTAATATCTCGCTGTGAAGGAGCTTGGAGTACAGTGCCTACCTGGGGATTCTGATGGGTATGTGAACAATGTGGCTGCCAGTTGAAGCTGGTTGAGTAATTAGATAATGGGGGTGTTGGCCTGGAAGAGAGCACTTTGGATCACTTACCATTGCATTTTGGGAAATAGGTGGTACCTCTCCAGTGCTCAGAGGAGCTATAGGTAATCTATTTCCTGAAGCATGGGGAGCTCTTGAACTTGCTTTGAACACACCTTTCTTTTGCCAAAGGTTGTGCTGTTCCACCTGAAATGGTGATTAATTTTTTCATAAGGACCTCCCTTTGCTGAGTGAAAGAGGCTTGTGTCTTCCAAGGCCTCAGCTCTCTATCTGGGGGGGGGGGGGGAGGAGAGGGTGTTGGAGGTGAGATGCAATAGTTCAGCGACATGTTGAGTGTAATGACGTGGCTTTGCTTGACCTTAGTTCTGCACTGTGTTTAAAGTTATTGCTTGTATGCAATCAGGCAGCAGGATCCAGTTATCACTGTCATTAATGTGACAACTGTTCTGGCTGAACTTGAAGGAAGGAGGAGCTTGAGGAACAGAACATCACAGAATAGGAATGAAATCTGGAAGTTTCAAAAAGCTCTTTGTGTTACTTGACAATGTGAAGTTACAGGGCTTTTAATGGGGTGTTGGGAACATGAGAATGGAGATTTATTTTGCATTCTACTTCCCCCATCTGAATGTTGCCAGCTGTGGTGCGGCTCAGGCCCCACTTGTAGCTTTGAGAAGTGATTTATCTAAACATACTGTACTTGTGTTAAAAGGAACGGAAGAGACTGATACAGTTTGGCACTAGTGGCATCACAGGAGTTGTCAGTCAGTGTTCAACTCAATGTAGGACTTCCTTAGGGACACCAGCTCTGGATTTTTCCTTGGGGCTTACTTCCACTGCTTTCCTCATAAGTGGGTATAGCAGCAAGACAGCAGGCGTTACAGATTGAAATTTAACCTAGATGAGGTATCAACCTTGGCTGATGAGCCCCGTCTGTCCGAAGTGGTTTTAAGGTCTAGGTAGCCTGCTTTTGCCTTTTCTCTCAGAAACACTTACACTGGGCTTAGTAGTTAAGCCACATGTGAAGGCCAGGAACTGGACTTGGTTGTCAGACAGTATTTGAGATGCTCACCATTGGGAAGATCTGATAGGTTGTGGGACCTTATCCCCACTACATCCCCCCCCCCCCCCCAGCTATATCAGCCTTAAGGAACCAAAGATACTGAAGCAGTAAATTCTGAGGGTACACACAATGCTTGGTCTGGAACATGGTCATGGCTAATGTTTTTTCCTCAATATCATTAAACAGATCATCAAATGTTACAGGAAGAAGGCAGGAGAATATGATTGAGAGAGAGAAAGAATCAACAATGATGGAATGGCAGAGCAGATTCGATGGTCTAATGACATAATTTTGCTCCTACGTATTACGGTCCTATGTCTTTGCTGTTTGAGAGATCAAATTTACATCATTGTTCTACTACACAATATTTCCAACTAACCTATCAAGTGCCTCCTGCCCTGTATAGATAAGGGTGTGCAGATCTCACCTTAAGCATGCTGGGCTCCTTAAAACAAGGCTGCAGTGAAGAATAGCATGATGGTGAAATCAGTGAGGGCATTGGGTATAAAATTAAGTCATGTTGCAACTATATGTAATCTAGTTAGGCGTCGTCTGGGGCCCTAAGTTCAGTTTTGGTCACTATATTACTGGAAAGGTGCAGGAGAGGTCCATTAGGATGTTACTTGAATTAAGGTATTCACCATAAGGAGAGGGTGGATAGATTTGGAATTTTGAAGTATAATAGGCTGAGAAGCAACCTGATAGAAGTGTATAAAGCTGAGAGACTTTCATGCTTAGTACATATGGTCTTTTTGCCCCAGACAGAAATAGCAATACTTAAAGGATATAAATTTAAGGCAAGAGTGGGGAAATTAAGATTACAAGCAATAGTTTGTATATTAACAGGAATGGTAGGTGCTTGAAATGCGCTGGAAAAATTAGATAACAAAAGATAAAATCACAACATAAGCATTTATACTGGCACATGAACAGCAGGGAGTAGAGAAATGGATCATATGCAGGCAGGTGGGATTAGTTGAGATTGGCATGATGGTCAGTACACATTATGGGCCAAAAGGCCTGTACCTACACTCTTCTATATGTGATTGCCCCTTTTTTACCCATAACTAAAGTTAATTCAGATATGCCAAGAGAAAAGCTGTATACAAGTTGTTTACACCTTCAAAGATATTTGGTGTTTGTGCATGAGTTCCACAAAATGGCTTTCATGGTTTTATTTAATTTCCAAAGTGAAATATTTCCAGATTTTCTTTGTGTATCTTGATTTTGAAATGTTTGTGACAGAGTTAATCTAGAGCAAGGCACAACATGACCCAGCTGATTACCGTGGAGCAACATTTTGGAACACTACCATCACTGATGCTTAGAATTCCAGCCTGAATAAAATTTAGCACTTCTAAAAGCTGTTAAGGCTCTGTAATTTGGTAAAGGGGTGGGAAGAACATTGTTTAGAAATTGCAGTGTTCTTGGATTTTAAATTTCATTTTCGAGCCAAAAGAGGACAGAATGCCCCCCCCCCCAAAGAATTTACCGGTTGATTTTTTTTTTTGGCTCTGTTTATGTAAATTTCTATTTGGATTTAAAACCTCCTTCACTGTCATAATTGGTGATTTCCCCAGCAACGAGCGATGTATTTATGTGCAAGAAAAATATCTGATGAGGGGAAAAAATGAATAAGGGTTTTCCTCCTGTTTCACTGCCCTGTTAACTAGTAGGTAAAGAAATTTCAGTTCCTGTTATAATGAACTCAAGTAATGTGTTCCATTTAGCTTCTGTCCATCAATAGGCGCCTACATATGTGCATCTGTCTTGTAAAGGAGAATAATTTACTGTAATCCAATACAGGAGCTGCTTGGATTATGGATAGACTGACTTACAGAAATTTAATTTTACACAAAATCTCCCATAAGTTTTTTTAAAAAATCAAAATGACAATAACTAGAGTATTTTGTGATATTCAGTTGAATACAGTATGCTTCATTAGTTTAATTACACTGGACAATATAAAGATTTTGCTTACTGTGTTATGAACCCCGTAACTGGGTATCTTACCAGCAAAGTTAGAAGTGTCTGTTGGAGTCTGGTGATACTATTTTCAACAGTATTTATTAGTAAAAATATACAAAAATAATATCAATGCAAATATACAGATAATATACTTCAGCAATACTAAACCTAAAAGTGCGGGTATAATAATAATCACTAATAAAACAAGCTCTATCATTGTCTAGGGGATAATGAATTGTCAGATGGAAATATAAAGTTCAGTTCAGTTCATGCAGGCTGCGGTAGTTGTTGGTCACTGTGTTGCAATTGTTGGAGAGAGAGAGAGAGAGAAAGCATGTGAACAGTAACAGCTATTATCTTGCCAACCTTCCTTTACGATTTTGATCCATCGATGCGTTGTTGTTGTGGCCATTCACATATGACCCCTCCATCCTTTAGCTAGACCGTTCTTCCGTGGTGGACTCGTCACCCAGGCAAGGGTAGACACACACACACAAACCCCCACCAGTCTCGCTATAAACACTGTGAGTTAAAATTTACCGACCCTTTGTTCGGTCTCCAATCTCCCACCCTGTCTTGTGGGGGTTCTGATGCTCACTGGCGTTTCTCCTGGTGCGTCTTAAGGGGTGTTACCCCAGACCTCACTTTTATCCCCACTCTCGGGGTCTCGGGTGTCAATCAGGTTGGGATGATGGAACTCATCAAACCAGCCCACTCTGGCTGTCCCCTGAGGGATTTCAATGAATAGAACAGTACCAAGTAAACAATCCTTCTCCAAAAAACAATAGCAGTAAATCAATGGCTTTTGTCAATAGGAGACGTTCCACCTTAGCTGTCTCTCTCTCTCATTCTCTTTCATGAGCTGTTATCAATAACAACTGCCCGGGCAGATTTCCTTTTGTCTCTCTTACTTCCTTGGTAGCAGCATCGAAATAGTAGTGATTTGCGATTCTCCAAAAGGGGGGGGGGGGTGCAGGGGCCACTCTGCAACCTTCTGCCCATCAGAGTTGTTCATCCTTCGTAACACCCCCATCCTTCTAGGAATTTTCACCAAAAGGGGAAAATTAACTAATACAGAGTCTTACAGAATCTAACACAATACAAAAGAGTTTTTAACTACAGAGCAATACAGATATACATTCAACTTAGCAGCTAGATAAGCAGTCAGCGGGTACATTATCACTTCCTTTAATATGCTGTGTCTTAATATCAAATCCTTGCAGCATCAGACTCCAACTTAATAACCTCCTGGTTTTATTCCTTCAGCAAAACAAAACTAAAGAGTTGTGATCTTAGCTTAAGTGTATATTACAAAATGTGAACCAATACATGTGTGATTATTCTGTAGTACATTACAAAAGTTTATGCAAATACTAATCTTTACTTTACTTTTAAACTTAACAGTCAATCTTCCATGGTGGTGTCTTTATTATTTACATGCTTTGTCGAAATCCCTCAAAACCAGATCCTGTTATTTAAAGTGGCATTTTGTCAACCTTTGCCTCTTTTCCATTTAACTTTCACGTGGTTAGCTTGCTCACCAGTGTGGAATAGGCTTTCACATACTCCTTTCATAGGAGTTATTTTATCAACAATGTTTTCCAAACTTACTCCATCTTCTGAACTTCCACACAATTCTTTATTTTTAAGTCAGTCATTAGTTTTATCTTCAGGACCCTTCATTCTATTAGTTTTCAGTTTAACATTTGTTTACCTTTAAATTCCAAAACAAACTGTAATTGATTCACAGGCACCTTGTTAACAAGCCATTGTTCCTTCCGCCTGGTTACTACTTCTGAAACCAATCCAGACTTTAAATTTTCTTTATTCAATTTAGGAACTACACTTTTCCCTTCTCCACTAACTTTTAACACACCTCCTAACACAAACAACTGAGAATTCTCACTTCCCACTGGTACCAAGGTTAACCCTTTCTTCACTGAACCAAGTCCATCTGACCCAAAAGGACTGCATTCCTTTTCAACTAAATCAGATACCTCAGACTTTTCCTGAGTTTCATTACTAGGTTCAGTACCATGTGCATCCACATCTTGAACACACTCAAATGGGGCATCTACTTCTTCCAGGCTTTCCATACCAGTCCCTTTTTCAAATTCTAAGTTCCCCTGATCCTCCCAGTTACTCTCTGGGCAACTCCTATCCGGAGTAAACTCAACCCTGCGGGTTAAAACAATTTCATCTGCTAACCCAGCAGACTCCTTCAAGGTAACGGCACCCTTATATCATTATCGGGAACACATTTCAATTTTTCAACTTCTTCAAACAGTTCCATCAAGCCAGACAGATCATCCATGTCCAACCCTGGACCTTCTAACTGCCTTATCTGTTTCTCATCTTTACTCTGTGCCTCTATAAATTCCCTCTTGGCTAAGGGTAGTTCTACCTCCGCTCCTTTACTCTCTTTCACCTCCCTATTCTCCGTTTTACCATCCCCTAACCCCTCTTGGTACAGGGTTGGTAAAAACGTCTCAGCCAAATCGACACTGGACTGATTTAAACTGGTCTCTTTCTCAGCTGCCTTTCTCAACATGCTGCGAGTGATTGCGCATGCGGGATAGATCTTGGAATCTAGGGGCGGGTCCTCAACACTTACAGGCTGGCTCGTCAGCTTCACGACTGAACACACCTCACCCCCTGCTAAATCAGTACCAAGAAGGACGTCCACGCCGTCTCTCTGTAATTCTGACCGTACCCCTATTTCAACTGGTCCAGATACCAGGTCACAATTGATAATGATCCCATGCAAAGGCACAGCTTCTGTCCCTTTTCCTATACCTCTTAAAACTACCTCTCCCGTCTCAGGACCAAAATCTAGTACCTTACTGAGAATCAATGACTGATCAGCTCCAGTATCTCTCCAGATCCTCACTGGAACTGGGGTTTCTCCCTCTTTCACAGACACGGTCCCTTCTGAAATAAATTTCTCACGCCCCTCTCGTATTTTATCTACCTGGGCCTTTCTCGTCAATTTGCTGATCGACTCAATACACCCTGTAGGGACTGCTGCTTTCCCTTTTCCTGTCTCCTTCCTCGGAGCAAAGCACTTGGATGCAATATGACCAACCTTTCCACAATTAAAACAGGTCAAGCCAGGAACCCTCCTGCCAGCCTGCCTTTCTTCCTCCTTACCTTTACCACTAGCTCCCGGCTTATTCTCTACCTCAACCGGCAGGATTTCTCTACCATCCCTATGGTCTTTCTGGTAACTCTTATTTGAGGAAAACTTTGTCTTGTGGGTTAGGGCATATTCATCTGCGAACCTGGCAAATTCTGATATAAACTTATTTGACTTCTCGTTCAAATACATCCGGATATCATCCGAAACACAACCTTTAAATTCCTCAATCAGAATTAACTCGCTGAAACGCCGGAAATCCTTCTCCACCTTTTCTGCTGCACACCAACAATCCAAGAGCACACCCTTCTCTTATGCAAACTCTGCATACGCCTGATTCCACACTTTCTTTAAATCTCTGAACTTTTGTCTATATGCTTCAGGGATTAACTCATAGGTCTGAAGGATGGCCCGCTTTATTTCCTCATAATCCGCAGACACATCCATGGACAATGCCGCATATGCCCATTGGAGCCTTCCCTTTTAACACACTTTGTAACAACACCACCCACTGATCTCTGGGCCACTTCTGATTCACTGCCACCTTTTTAAAATGCAAGAAATAACTATCAACATCTGCCTCCTCGAAGGGAGGTACTAACCTAAGCTCCCTACTAACATTAAACCTCTCCTCTCGGTCTGCCCCTGGCACTCTTCCCTCTTGCTTTAACTTCTCCTTCCAGCTCATGCTGCCTCTGTTTCTCCCTCTCCTTTTCAGCTCTTTCCTTCTCCTTTTCCTCTGCTTCCAGCTGTTTTAACCTAAGTTCATGCTCCCTCTGTCTCTCTTTCTCCTGTAACTGGAGCTCATACTCCCTTTTCTTCTGTTCCTCCCTCTCCTTTTCAGCTCTTCTCCCTTTCCTCTGCTTCCAGCTGTTTTAACCTAAATTCATGCTCCCTTCTCTTCTGCGTCCAGCCTCAATTTTTCCAACTCTACCTGAACTGTCCCAATAGTTGGTATCTTTTCAGGGATATGTTCCAATACCTCAGCCGAAAACACATCCTTCTCAATATAATACTGAGCTATGGCCCTCTGCATCTCCCACTTTTTCATTGACGACCTCACCTCTGTGAGATTTAATCCTTTCGCAATATTTACCAAGTCTGTCTTTGTGGCATCCTCTAGCGCCTTCAAAGTCGTGTTTTGTGTAAATTCATCTATGTCCATCTTTGCTGGTTTCTCGTCTGGTTACCCACGCAACCAGATCCAAGTCTGGACTTATAGCCCGATTCACTGGCCCTCCAATTTGGTATCAAATCTCGAGACGAGGCCCCAATTTGTTATGAACCCCGTAACTGGGTGTCTTACCAGCAAAGATAGAAGTGTCTGTTGGAGTCTGGTGATACTATTTTCAACAGTATTTATTAGTAAAAATATACAAAAATAATATCAATGCAAATATACAGATAATATACGTCAGCAATACTAAACCTAAAAGTGTGGGTATAATAATAATCACTAATGAAACAAGCTTTATCGTTGTCTAGGGATAATGAATTGTCAGATGGCGGTACTTGTTGGTCACTGTGTTGTAATTGTTGGAGAGAAAGAGAGAGAGAAAATGTGTGAACAGTAACAGCTATTATCTTGCCAACTTCCTTTACGATTTTGATCTGTCGATGCATTGTTATTGTGGCCATTCACATATGACCCCTCCATCCTTTAGCTAGACCGTTCTTCCGTGGTGGACTCGTCACCCAGGCAAGGGTAGACACACACACAAGCCCCCACCGGTCTCGCTATAAACACTGTGAGTTAAAATGTACCGACCCTTCGTTCGGTCTCCGATCTCCCACCCTGTCTCGTGGGGGTTCTGATGCTCACTGGCGTTTCTCCTGGTGCGTCTAAGGGGTGTTACCCCAGACCTCACTTTTATCCCCACTCTCGGGGTCTCGGGTGTCAATCAGATTGGGACGATGTAACCCATCAAACCAGCCCACTCTGGCTGTTCCCTGAGGGATTTCAATGAATAGAACAGTACCAAGTAAACAATCCTTCTCCAAAAAACAATAGCAGTAAATCAATGGCTTTTGTCAATAGGAGACGTTCCACCTCAGCTGTCTCTCTCTCTCTCATTCTCTTTCATGAGCTGTTATCAATAACAACTGCCCAGGCAGATTTCCTTTTGTCTCTCTTACTTCCTTGGTAGCAGCATCGAAATAGTAGTGATTTGCGATTCTCCAAAAGTGGGGGGGGGGGCGTGCAGGGGCCACTCTGCACCCTTAACAACTGAATTAACTGTGTAACAATTTCAGCACGGAAATAGGCCATCTCGGCCCTTCTAGTCCGTGCCGAACGCTTACTCTCACCTAGTCCCACTGACCTGCTCTCAGCCAATAACCCTCCATTCCTTTCTTGTCTATATACCTATCCAACTTTATTTTAAATGACAATATCAAACCTGCCTCTACCACGTCTACTGGAAGCTCGTTCCACACAGCTATCACTCTCTGAGTAAAGAAATTCCCCCTCGTGTTACCCCTAAACTTTTGCTCCCTGACTCTCAACTCATGTCCTCTTGTTTGAATCTCCCCTACTCTCAATGGAAAAAGCCTATCCACGTCAACTGTATCTATCCCCCTCATAATTTTAAATACCTCTATCAAGTCCCCCCTCAACATTCTACGCTCCAAAGAATAAAGACCTAACTTGTTCAACCTTTCTCTGTAACTTAAGTGCTGAAAGAAACCCAGGTAACATTCTAGTAAATCTTCTCTGTATTCTCTCTATTTTGTTGACATCTTTCCTATAATTCGGTGACTAGAACTGTACGCAATGCTCCAAATTTGGCCTTACCAATGCCTTGTACAATTTCAACATTACATCCCAACAATGCTCTTATTTATAAAGGTTTATCTTATGGATTTTGGGCTGCTGATCATGAAAATCCCTATCACGCACCATTTAATAAAAAATCACCTCTATGTGTTATTTCAATTCATAATTCAAGTCAATTAAAATGTTGTCCACAACATAAGTTGAAAAGTTTTCTATCTTGTCCAGGGCATGCTTAGAGAGGGCAGGTGCTGCATGACGGCTATAAATTTCCGACAAGAATTTCAATATTTGAGACAGGTGTTTCCCAGAATAACTGATGCCAAGATTAAGGAAAGCATTTTTTGTTTGTTGGTCCACAAATCAAACAAGTGATCAATGACAGGAAATTTGAAGTATTTCCACTGGGACCAGAGAAAATCACATGGCAGGCATTCAAGGCTTTTGTTGAAAATTTTCTTGGCAACTACAGAACATCAAACTATGTGCAGCTGGTTGACAACATGCTTCAAGCATATAAAAACCATGAAGTGCATCATGAAGCCAAGGTTTCATTTTATGCATTCTCCTAGACTCCTTCACTGCAAATCTTGGTGCTGTCAATGATGAGCATAGTGATAGGTTTCGTCAGGACATGCAGTGATAGAGAAACAATACGTACAACTGGAATCCACTAATGCAGGCTGATTATTGTTGGACACTTAAGTGAGAAGCCTCAGGCACTGAGTACAAATGAAAATCATCAACAAAACATTTTTAACTTAGTTGAACTGTTGCAAAGCATCAGCACTGTTATGCAATTACATGCAATATATTCAATAAAAGTTAATTTTTTGTTTCTCCAAATTCCTATGTGATACAATTAGTCTGAAATTATATTTGTGTTCAGCTTCAAGCAGTCTATCATAAACAAAAAAATTCTGAGGAAGCAGCACTTTCAAAAAGAATTGTCCAGTGTTATGGGTAACCTTAGGACAGACGGGAGATATTCAATGAAGTGAAAGATGATATGGGCAGCTAAGGAAAATAGACGGTCTGACCCGTGGGAAATATTAGTTTATGGACAGTTTTCAGGAACTGTAACGGGAACTGTCTATAATGGCTCTCAAGAACAGTAACGGGGAACTGCCTAAATTGGTTTTCAGGGATGGTAATAGGGGAACTGCCTTACATTGGTTTGCTGCCACACTGTGGTGCTACAGTAAATATAGATGATTCTTACGAATTCACCCTTTTAAATTGGAGCCTCCTAAAACCAAGACATCTCGAGGCTCCCAATGTTTTCACCTGTGTCAGATTTCTTGATTTTTGCTTAGCCTACATACTAACATTTTTTTTCAATGTTTCCCCTGCTGGGTACCAAGTTACCTTTGGCAAGGAGACTATTAAAGTTAAGTGAATGTCTATGTTGAAAGAAATTTGAAAACTGCCTGTACAAATTGTCTCAGGTAGCCTTTGAAAGGGAAGGATGTTGCCTGGAAATGATTCAAAAGAGCATAAGTGCTACTAAACTGCATGCCTAATCATTGGAATTGTGATCTACTAGCTGCTTCCTACTGTACTTCATGGAATGGAAATAACGACTAAGAAATCTTGATCTACGTTCTGTATCTCAAACAAAAGAAAATCTGCAGATGCTGGAAATTCGAGCAACACATAAAGTGCTGGAGGAGCTCAGCAGTCCAGGCAGCATCTAGAAAAAGAGTATACTTTTCCTAAATGCTGCCTGGCCTGCTGAGTTCCTACATTGTGTACGTTAGATAGATTGTATTTTTTGGAAAGTGCCCAATTACTAATTACAGCCCATAACTTGGGTTAGAATTGTAAAAATTTCAAGTATCTTATTATCTTGAGATAGCCTACATGTCACTTTTGGAAAGGTTGTGAAGTATTGCACATTGGGAGATCAAAAGTACAGAGACAGTTCACGGCCAACAACAAGACTTTTAACAAAGTTGATGTGCAGAGGGATTTTGAAGTCAAAGTCCATAGGTCCGTAGAAGTGGCTTCACAGGTTGACAGGATGGTAAAAGGGTGTTGACAGTTGGTGCTGATTCTATGGGCTGAAGGGCCTGTTTCTATGACTCTGAAGAAGTGTGTCACTATTTCCGATTAAGGATTTTTTGTTTGCTTCGTAGTTACCAATTTCTTAAGATTGAACTGGTGCTTTTATTTTCTTCAGTCAAGTAAGTTAGACCCGAATAGTTATTAGTGTATAAGAAAAATACTGTTATCATCTAGCTCTCCTCCTTCCCTTACTCCCCCTTCCCTCCCCTACCTTTTCATTGTGTCCTCTTCCCGAAGAAAGGTCTTGTCCTGAAATGTTGACTATGTTTTTCATTTCCATAGATGCTGCCTGGCCTGTTGAGTTCCTCCAACGTTGTGTGTGTGTGTGTGTGTTTTGCTTCAGACCATGAAGGCTCCGACTTTGAACCATGGCTACCGTGTTTGTAAATCTCGGTGTAGTTGTAGGAGAGTTGTTAAAGATGTGGGTGTGGCTGGCAAACCTATTACAGGGAACTGTAATAGTACCAAGTCCACTTTCCTTGCCTCCCCGCCCTAGAAAGTTAATTGTATGTGTAAATGAAGGAACAGCAATTGCAAACAATGGTGTTTCTATGTAAATAAAAGGAGCGGATCTCTCCACAATCTGAGTTTTACATATACAGCCAGAGGCTACCGCATTGTCCTCCGGAAATGCTTAGAAGGGAAAAAATGCCATGTACTCCAATTTAAAACTGAGACTGTTATTCTTATAAAACACTGCTAAACCACTTTCCCTCTCTCCTATGAGTCTGGTGATGATGGTCACACTATTTAAAACCTTTTCCATCATGGAGTATAATAACTTGAAGCTTTTTTAAAAATTAATTCTGATGTTTGATTAGTCTGCTTATGTTTCCTTCTGTTGCACTTTTGAGATTTATTATAATCATCTGACAGTTGTCATTGTTGTCCAGCAGGCCAGGGCTATTTGTAATACTGTGGAATACAAAAATGCAAGTCATTCCTATTTTAATTTCACAATATTGTAGCTTTCAAGCTGATACTTCTTTACAACGGTATTCCCTTGTGTAATTGTATCTGCTGACGAGAGGGATGGAGACAATGTTGTGTTTAAGGAAGTGGCATTTTGTGGGGTGGATGTTATGATGTTTTAGGCTTGCATGTTGCTTCAGTATTCTACCAACTTGTGATCCCTCATTCACTGCTGCCTATTGCTGATGGATAGTAGGCTACTGCTTTAGAGACACTAGACTATTTAATAACGACAAATCAGATCTAACTTTTCTGCACCCTTCATGATAGATGTTAAGGTTTAATCTCCTTTTGCTGCTGAATAAATTGGCAATTGGTTTTGTATTGTCACATCCACTGAGACGGTGAAAGGACCTGGACCCCCTGCAATAGGTCAACGGCTCATTGCACACGGCCTCAGACCCCTTATGTCAGGATGCTGTTCATCGACTGTAGCTCAGCATTTAACACCATCATTCCCACAATCCTGATTTGATAAGTTACAGAAGCGGGGCCTCTGTATTGCCCTCTGCAATTGGATCCTCAACTTCCTAACCAGAAGACCACAATCTGTGCAGATTGGTGAAAATATCTCCTCACTGATGAACCTCGGGTGTGTGCTTAGCCCACTACTCCAATCTCTCTATACCCATGACTGTGTGGCTAGGTATAGTTCAAATACCATTGATAAATTTGCTGATGATACAACCATTGTCTGTAGAATCTTGGATGGAGCTGAGAGAGTGTATGGAAGTGAGATATATCAACTAGTGGAATAGTGTCGCAGCAACAACCTCAGTAAGGTGAAAGAGCTAATTGTGAACTTCCAGGAGGGTAGGACATAGAGGTTCCTGGGTATCAAGACCTCTGAGGGCCTATAAAGAAGATGAGACTGCGACTATGCTTCATTAGGAGTTTGATGAGATTTGGTATGTCAACATTAACTTCTATAGATGTAATGTGGAGAGCATCCTGACAGGCTGTATCACTGTCTGGGCAGCTACTGTACAGGACCGAAAGAAGCTGTACAGGGTTGTAAGTTTAGTTGGCTCCATCTTGGGTACTAGCCTACAAAGTACCCAGAACATCTTCAGGAGCAGTGTCTCAGAAAGGCATCATCCATTACTAAGGACTCCCAGCACCCAGGGCATGCCACTTTCTCACCGTTACCATCGGGTAGGAGGTACAGAGCCTGAAGGGGTACCTACCGCAAGGCTCAGTGCTGGGACCCCAGTTGTTTACAATATATATTAATGATTTAGATGAGGGAATTAAATGCAGCATCTCTAAGTTTGCGGATGACATGAAGCTGGGTGGCGGTGTTAGCTGTGAGGAGGATGCAGGGTGACTTGGATAGGTTAGGTGAGTGGGTAAGTTCATGGCAGATGCAATTTAATGTGGATAAATGTGAGGTTATCCTCTTTGGTTGCAAGAACAGGAAAACAGATTATTATCTGAACGGTGGCCGATTAGGAAAAGGAGAGATGCAACGAGACCTGGGTGTCATTGTACACCAGTCATTGAAGGTGGGCATGCAGGTACAGCAGGCGGTGAAAAAGGCAAATGGTATGTTAGCATACATAGCAAAAGGATTTGAGTACAGGAGCGGGGAGGTTCTACTGCAGTTGTACAAGGCCTTGGTGAGACCGCACTTAGAACATTGTGTGCAGTTTTAGTCCCCTAATCTGAGGAAAGACATTCTTGCCATAGAGGGAGTACAGAGAAGGTTCACCAGAATGATTCCTGGGATGGCAGGACTTTCATATGAAGAAAGACTGGATCAACTAGGCTTGTACTCATTGGAATTTAGAAGATTGAGGGGGGATCCTATTGAAACGTATAAAATTCTAAAGGGATTGGACAGGCTAGATGCAGGAAGATTGTTTCCGATGTTGGGGAAGTCCAGAACGAGGGGTCACAGTTTAAGGATAAAGGGGAAGTCTTTCAGGACTGAGATGAGGAAAAACTTCTTCACACAGAGAGTGGTGAATCTGTGGAATTCTCTGCCACAGGAAACAGTTGAGGCCGGTTCATTGGCTGTATTTAAGAGGAAGTTGGATATGGCCCTTGTGGCTAAAGGGATCGGGGGTATGGAGAGAAAGCAGGTACAGGGTTCTGAGTTGGATGATCAGCCATGAACATACTGAATGGCGGTGCAGGCTTGAAGGGCCGAATGGCCTACTCCTGCACCTATTTTCTATGTTTCTATGAAGGCACACACTCAGCGATTCAGGAACAGCTTCTTCCCCTCTAAATGGACATTGAACTTTTGAACACTACCTCATTCTTAAAATGTATATTATGTCTGTTTTTGCATAAATTTAATCTATTCGATATACATACTATGTAATTTATTGATTATTTTTTCTTCTAATAAACCTGATTCTGTACATCTGAGACTTTACAGTGGGCAGTTTCCCTAATAAGCGATGATGGTTGCCATTATACCAGAGGCTAAACACGAATGCAGTGCTATGTGTGGGTTGGAATGCACAACTCTGACCCCTTCAGTGCATTTGTCATTGTTAAATAGACTTTGATGTAAAGACACTGCGATGACACGCCCCTTGGAACGACTGGTGACGCTGGAACGCGATGACGCAGTGATGACCGGCGTCCTTTCCCTGGCCTGACAACGGCTCGGCGCATGCGCGCTGATCCAGCAACCGAAAGCCGCCGAGTGCTTGCGTCGGGCCGGTGGGGAAATTCAAACAGCGAGGGGACGGACGGCCGCCCACTCCCCGCGACCGGGCGCACAGCGGGGCAGGTGCACCATGGCTGCCGCACAGCCACCCATCGAAGAGACAGGACTCAACGGTGAGTGTGAGGTGATGTGTGCGTATCCCACAGTCCGGAGCCTTGGGCAGCAACTTGCAGCCCACACCCCATCCATGGAGAAAGTGTGCAGGCGTTGGCGGAACCGCCGCAACGACCTCCTGCGGCTGCAGCCGGCCGCTGACGGTCTCCCGTTTCCCGAGGCGGCTCGGTGGTAAACAAAAACACGGGGGGGGAGGAAGTGTTAGCTGACTGACATCGGCCCCCAGCCAATGACGTGGCGCTGATGTGCGTCGGGCTGTGGTGCTGGCAGCTTTCGGCCAATGGAAAGTGGCAGGGGCGGGGTGAGTAAGGACAGCTGACTATCTTGACAACAGCTTTGGGCAAATTGTGGCCGCGGCCCAGGATACTCCATGGCCGCTTTGGCAACTGTCCCCGTCTCATTCCAGGCTAGTAGCTCAGCAGTACTCGGCGGCCAGTCGGAGGTCTCAGATCCCACCTCACCTAAACCTGACATATTTTACCCTGGCCCCCTGAAACATTTCATGGTAACTGATGTCTCTGTGATTTGAGAGAGCTTGCTGGACTTCATAATCACTATATTTTGCTTTGGGGGACATTTTGAATAGTTGCAGTTTGCAGTTTCTTTCCACCCTTCAATTCATATCCTGGTCTTTCAGTATAGTGAGGAGCATCTGTGCAGGATGTATAGTTAATCTGTCAGTACAAATTTATCCTCATCCTTGTAAAAGTTAAACAATTCTTCCCCCTCCCTTCTATATCCCACTTTGGTCTTTTACTACTTCTCACCTGCCTATTGCTTTCCCTTGGATCCTCCTTTCCTTTCTCATATGGTTCACTTACCTCTCCTATCAGATTCCTTCTTCTCCAGCCCTTGACTTTTCCAGCCCATCTGGCTTCACCCATCACCTCCCAGCTCGCTTCCATCCCGTCCCCGCCCCCCCCCCAACCGTTTTATTCTGCCGTCTTCCCCCTTCCTTTTCAGTCCTGAAGAAGACTCTAGGCCCAAAATGTTGACTGTTCACTCATTTCCATGGATGTTGCCTGACCTGCTGAGTTCCTCCATTTTTTAAAATAGAGCAGTAATTATTTGTAATGTACAGTTGCCAGATTGTATCTGTAAACGTGTATGGTTAATTTTGCACCAAAGTGTGTTTGTGCTGGATTCCCTTCTCCTGAAATTTCTTATATGTTATCATATCTACTCTGCATAACGTTGAGACTCTTAAATTGCCTGTGTGTTATGTTATATCGGCTCTGATAGTATCGACCAAAAAATCTCATGGGTGGTTTATTTTGGCGAACAAAAATTGGAACAGATTTAACATTCCATAATAGGAAAATAATAATAGAACATAACCGGCTGTCTTGTTTATGATCTTTTAATGTCACAGATGGAAGAGTGCAGTGTTACCTAAACTATTATATAAACTTTATCTTTATTACTGTTACTTCTTAAAAGGTAAAATTTCCATATTATAACACCTGCACTAATATGGACTTAATGTAATTTCATAGTTTCATTAGTATTGTGACAGTCCTTACATTTTCAAGCTGTTGCCTTACTGCTTGAGTTTCACTGTATTTTTTTGTCATTTGTAGCCAATATAAACGGAACACACCCTTTTAGTTTGCTGTCCCGGATGTGATTTAATCAGGGAGTGCCGAAAAACATTTTAACATAAGAGTGGCATCACAACTACTTAAGGAAGGAAATGGAGGCAGTGGCATTTGGGTCACCAGATTTATACATCGGTATTTTGAGTCTAACTGTGGTATTTACAATAGGCTGCATGGAGAAAAATATATACAATTACTCAGTATAACAATAGCCAGAATTGCTTGAAACTATAAAGTTATATATTGCAACTGTAACAGGATTGACTCGGCTTTGCTGTACATCTTTGCTTTTCAATTATGTTGTTTGGAAACAATTATAAGTTGCCAAACCAGGCCTGAATTGAAGAAATCATCCAGTGATTTTATGCAAGCATGTTATTGTAGTGCAATGAAATTGTTTCCTTAGTAATTGAGAATTCCGTTTATTTATATTTATTTATTTATAGCTGTAAGAAAAAGTTTGAACCCTTTTTTCTGCATTAATTACTTGTAAAATGTAGTCAGATCTTCATTTAAGTCCCAATAATAAACAAACGCAATCTACCTAAACTAATAACTCAGAAACAATTGTGCTACTTCTTGTCAATATTGAGTATACCATATAAACAATCACAGTCTGGGTTCATAATAGTATATGAACCTTTGGGGTAATGTCTTCTACAAAAGCTATTTGGATTAGGTGTTCCATTCACTGAGATGAGACTGGAGGTGTGGATTGTAGAGGTGTCCTGTCCTGTATATTAAAAAATTAAGTTACTGACAGCCTGCTCTTCTCAAGAAAGATCTGTTTATGTGCATCATGCCTCGATCAAAACAACTTTCAGAGATCCTTAGAGGAAGAATTGTAGAGATTCATGAACCTGGAAAATGCTACAAAAGCATTTCTAAAGACCTGGGTGTTTATCAGTCCACAGTAGTAGAAGCTATCTACAAATGGAGGAAATTCAATGTTGTTACTCTCCCTTGGAGAGGGTGTCTTGCAAAGATCACACCAGGAGCACAACGTGTAATGCTGAAGGAGGTGAAAAAGAACCCATGGGCAACAGCAAAAGACTTGCAGTAATCTCTAAAGCTTGGTAAAGTCTCTGTTCATGTGTCCACTACAAGAAAAACACTCAACAAGAATTGAGTTCATGGAAGGACACCATGTAGGAAACCGCTGTTCTCCAAAATCTGCTTCATGCCTCAAGGTTGCAGAAGACCTGAATGTTCCACAATGCTTATGGGACAGTGTGAACAGATGAGCCTAAAGTTGAACTCTTTTGACAGAAATGCATACCGCTTTGTTTGGAGGAAAAAAGGCACTGCACACCAACACCAAAACCTCATCCCATCTGTAAAGCATGGTGGAAGGAGCATTATGGTTTGGGACTGCTTTGCTGCCTTGGGGCCTGGACAAAGACCATGATCTGCAGTAGAACAAAAACTACCGTTCACCTGACAGTTCAACATACTGAAGGCTCTCTCTCTCTCTCTCTCTCTCTCTCCGTAATAAATGGACAGAGAGGTTGTGCTTTTTCACAGTGAGAGGGGACACCAACAAGAACAGACAACGTGTTAAAGTCTGTTGCGTTGCTTTTTTCTAAGTTCTCTGACTTGACTATCGGCAACAAACTCTCCACCAATGACAGAGAAAGAGAGAGAGATTAAAGGTAGAAATTAAATTGTTTCTGCAGATGAGCTTGCAGATACGGTGTTGAGCACCATCGTAGCTCCGCCCTTTGGCAAGTATAAGCCTTTTAAGTTGCTCTTTGTGGCAGCATCCAACACTTAGTGCCATGGCAGTTAATTTTTCACAAAATTCAGTGCTTTGACAGGGTGGGATTCGCGTGGGAAGTAGCTGAGGGGGAGATATGTTTTTTTTAAACTAGTGAATCAAATAAAAACAAAGTAGAAAATACAAGATGCCTGGCAGTGATAAATACTTCAGAATAAATACAGTCTTTGTTGAGAGCCAATCTGGAAAGTGTAGATAGTGGTCTGTTCTATGGAATAATTAACATTAATATATGCTTCCTCTAAACATTTTCTGCACCATGTGAGTTCCACAAGTAGCTGCTTTTATGCAATTTTAATAATATATTAGAGTTAAATGAGGAAGATGAAAACTCAGAACATCTGGTTGCTTTTGAGTATGTCTATATCAAACAGATAGCAAAAGGTTAATGTTTAGCTGATAACCATTGTTAATAAGTGAAGGAAAGCGATGAATATTGGCACAGAGACTGTCAGCAGCAGTCATTAGCATGAAAAAAAGTACACCAAATTTGGACTGTTCTCATTGATATGGTCGGATCCTGCTGGATTTTTAGACCTCGTCGAATTCTGTTAGTATCCTGTTAAGCAAATCCTCACTGCCTTTGTGCAATGAGATACAATGCCTCTCATAAAATCTCGTTCTACATAAATATTTTATTGGTATGTAAAAATACATTGAATACTAAGCAACATATACAAAATGCTGGCGAAGCAGCGGGTCAGGCAACATCTGTGGAAACGAATAGATAGTCGACATTTCAGGCCCTTCTTCAGGACTGAGAAGGAAGTGGGAAGATGGCAGAATAAAAAGGTGGAAGAAGATGTTAGGTGAAGCGAGGAAAGGTCGAGGGGGAAAAGGAATCTGGAGAGGAGAGTGGACCATAGGAAAAGGGAAGGAGGAAGGATCTATTGTGATTGTGAACAAAGTAACCAGGAGACACAGAAGTTGGTGATATAGAAGTCTTTATTCCGAACGACAAGCAGATATTATTCTAGAGACACTCTTGGAAGAAGAGGCTTCCTGACCCAATATTACATCACGTTTTATATATTAAAGGGCAAAGGTAACAACAGGACAATTTCTACAGTTATGTGTTCATAATGCTTCCTTTGAGTTTCAAGCACCTACAGCTTCCCACCAGTACACCCGAAATGAGTGTTAATAATCTTGCACTCATGCATACGCAGACACCTCAAGTGAATGGACGGATGTTTCTTGGTTTGCAATCACCCAAGTCTACAGGTCCAGAAAGATCATCGTTTTGGATTGCATTTTATATTCAATCTACAGTCTGCTGTTGAAACTGATTGCTGTTGAAATTAATATTTGTTCTGTTCCATAACTCCAGAATACGTCCAAACAAGGACCCAGGGGAAATAATAGGCAGGTGAAAGGAAATGAAAGGTCAGAGTGGGGAATAAAGGAAGTGGGAGTGGGGTGAATTGAATATTAAATTGTTTTAAAGCAAGGGTTCCAAACCTGGGGTCCACAGCCCCTTTGGTTAATGGTAGGGGTCTATGGCATAAAAAAGGTTAGGAACCCCTATATTAAAAGTTTACTGTACAGACAGAACATCTTATGCTTATAACTGATGTCAGTTTGCAAAAGGGTCATTACACCGATATCTTAATTTCTACATTTAATTGTGCTGCACTTAGCAAGTGATAGACTGTTAATGGAAGTTCCTTGTTTGAACTGTGATTTCTGTTGGACTGGATAATTAAATTTGCTAGGTTCTTCCATCTGCAGAATCTTTTGTGTTTAGATTTGTTTTGGTTCCATTGAGAGAAAGAGGGAAGCTAATTTAAATAAAGCTTGTAAGCTGAAGTTTTCATTGGTAATTCTAATGAATGATAAAAGTCAAATGAATTCCTAATTGTAATCATGAATAAATAAATTAGAGCCTGCAAGCATTAGTCATAAGAAGAAATTTGTTGTAATTTGACCTTTTGGTTGCATTTTAAAAGAAGAAGCCCTTTTTCTGACAAAGGTAATCGTTGTTTTAATTCCACACATTGCTGTCTTTATACTTATAAAATTATGTGTGATAAAAATAAACTTGGTTGGAGCTTAAGTAATAACCAGCGGTGCGGGCAGAGAAGTGATCAAAAGAAAGTGTTGGCATGCTGCCACAACTCCCAGTGCCTCAGAATTTCCTAGTTCATAATTATAGCGAAGAAGGCCATTTGGCCCATCAAATCTATCCCGGTTCCCAGTGAAATCTGGTTTTGCGAATTCTTTTCTTGTAACCTATTCTTCACTTGTCATTTAACAAACTCCCACCACCATTCTGCCATCGGCCACCTGCACTAGGAGCATTTTACTGTGTCTAGTTAACCTGTCAGCATGGCATTGGTAAGTGGGACACAATTGGAACACCTGCAGGAAATCCATGTGGTTAGAGGTAGGAATGTGTGGAGTGTGCACGATCACCCAGGGTCAGGATTACATCTTCTGGAGCTCTGAGATAGCTGCACTGTGCCACCTGGATGCAGACGATGACATGTGGCAATGTAAATGAGGTTTACAGACTTATAATACTTAAACCTATTTCTAGGAATAAGTGTTTATGTAAGTAAGGATTAAACTGCTTCCCTCTCCCAATTTGGTCAGTGTTGGCCGCTGAAATGTGTCTCAATATCATTTGGTTCCTGTATTGATTAGTATCTTTTGTTTGCTGCCATAGATGTGAGGGCAACAAATGTTGGGGAAGGTGATGTCAGATATCCCAAGTAGATTTTCAGCTACAGTTTGAGGCACAAGTTTGTGCTATTCTTGTCGTACCACTTTGTGTTTTTGCAGAACAGCTGAAGTGGAACATGTTTTCCTCCTACAGCAGTCGAGACTGAGTAAAGCAATTTCTGAGTTCAGATTGGTTAAATGCCATGTGCACTCTAAAGGAATTTCAGCACCACTGTTTTTAGCAATGATGTTCCTTCAACCCATTTGTACTTATTGTATGCTGCAAGTAGTTATGACTGTGGAAAGGTAGGTCAGTCCTTATACTTGTGGTTTTTCATCACTTGCTTGTTAAAATGTCTGCCTTCTTTGCTGAGTTAATGATGAAGACCTTTTAAATTAATTATTGAGAGTGTTTACAGGGCTGTGTTCATATGTGGATAAGTTGAAATAAGCCCAGGCATGATTAAATCGTACGCATGTTTATGTTGAATATGCTGAAGTAATGTCTAGAGTGGTTTAACTTACAGTTATGATCATAGAACAGATTCTATATGTCATATTTAGAAGGTATTTTTTTCAACTTATGTGTGACACGGTGGTGTAGAGGTTAATGTATTCAGGGTTTAATTAATCAGATTATTGCCGCTGTCTATATGTAGCTTGTATGTTCTCCCCATGACTGTATGGCTTTCTTTTGGGTGATCCAGGTTCCTCCCATGTTCCAAAGACATATGAGTGAGTTGTGGGACACAAAACAACACCTTCATTATGTTTTGATGTGATAAATAAAGCTCATTTTTAACTCTACTTAAAATCCGATGAAATTAAGCATATTCTTTAGAAAACATTTTGAATTGAGATGACAGAACAGAAGCTACCAGATGTCCATGACCATTTAAAGAATTGCAACGGTTTGCAAAGTTTTTTCTTTAGATGTAGGGTAAATTTGAGTAAATAAGGTCATTTGAAACTCTTACTTGGACTGGCCAAACTCTGTACAGTCGGCCCTCCTTATCCACAGGGGATTGGTTCCGAGACCCCCCGCAGATACCAAAAAACGCGGATGCTGAAGTCCCTTATTCAGCTTCTCAGTGCAGTGGTCTTTAGGACCCAGCGGAACCCTATTTAACTCTATTTAACATGTCTCAGTGCGGTGGACATCAGGACCTGGCGCCGCAGCTCTGAATCGGCAGTGTTTCTGTTCACAAAAATAATCACGATCACGATTGAAAATAAGGTGGAAATAATAAAGCGATCGGAAAGAGGTGAAACGCCATCAGTCGTTGGAAAAGCGTTAAGCTACAGTCAGTCAACGATCAGAACCATTTTAACGGAGCATGTGAAAGGCCCTGCCCCGATGAAAGCTACAATTATTACTAAGCAACACAATGGTTTGATTATTGAAATACAGACAGACATACTTTATTGAGCCCGAGGGAAATTGGGTTTCATCATAGTCGCACCAACCAAGACTGTAACAAAACCCATTAGTACGAATAGTACAAATACGTAGGTTTCTTAAGTGTTTTATAAGCATAGCAAGGTAAAATATATACTAAGAAAAACGTTTGACTAACTGACGCTAAATAATACTGGATGTACCTGTTCTGACTTCAAATCCGACTTAAAGACAGACTCAGGAATGGAACTCATTTATAACCCGGGGACTGCCTGTACTTTTGAGTCATTTCTAGATGACTTATACCTAATACAATATAAATGCTATGTAAATAGTTGTTATACTGTATTGTTTAGGGAATAATGACAAGAAAAAAATAGTCTGTACATGCTCAAGCAACGAGTGCTGGAGAGAGAACTTCCAGATCCTGATCCGCGGTTGGATGTATCCGCGCATGCGGAATCCATGGCTAAGGAGGGCCGACTGTACTCTTTTCACCCATCAGCTTTGTGCTTGACGGTCTTCAGTGACAATCAATAAACTAATGCCTCTTAGAATCATTGGCCTTTCCTCCAGATTCCTCTGTTGTCTTGCACTCATTTCTGTAACCGCATCCAGTCCTGTAATCCTATCATAATTCTAGATTAATTGTTAGAATTTAATTATTCTAGCTTTAGATAGCCATTTCTTTTAGCTCCTAGAGGTCCCTTCCTGAAACTTTCCATATCTTTCCTTGATTACGTTCTCCTTCCTTGGAAGTCTGCCTTTCACCACACTACTTGTTATTTATCCTACCCTAATATTTCCATCTGTGGTTTGGCATCAGTTTTAATTTAGTCACCAACTTGCGAAACATAATAAAATATTTTGCATTTGTTGTGAGTGTTATGTAAATAGAAGCCATTTAAATCTGTGCTTTCTCCTGTAATTTAAAGTTTAAACTCCAGTTTTAGATTTTCCCAAATGAAATATCTTTGTCATTCCTAAATATTGAGCATAATCAAAAGATTGTGGCAGTGCAAATGCGAAATTATTCCACGACATTTGTACAGCTTCTGCCATCTCTCTCCCTGCAGGGTTAATATTCTGAGTAAGTTTCTGATGTGTTTACTGTGCTGTCATAAAGGGATTTGCACATTTCTCTTAAGTAATCTTGTCTGGCAGCTACAAAAGGAAACCTGTGGGGCATTGCAAAGTACAAAGGGTATAGAGCAGCATTTATTAATTTTGTTCAACGCAGGGGAACTGGGGAGGGGACGTTCTCTAAGAATGGAAAAGTAATCCAATCAGTACATATACTGGAAACTATTAATGACATTTACAGAAGGATTTATTGGTAAATATCCAAATGAAATTTGCTGTCTGGTGTTTGTATTTTAAATGCATCCATTGTAGCATTAATAACTGAATGAATTTAACGTATAGCCTTCAAGAGAGAAGAAAGAAAATTGCATTCTAGATATCACCTTTGTTATTCTTAAAACCTTTAGGTTCTTGGGTGGAGTTGCACATAAAGAACAATGGGAATGGGAATGATAACGGCGCTGGGCGAAACGGAGGGTTGGAACATGTGCCCTCATCATCCTCCATCCATGACGGAGACATGGAAAAAATCCTTTTGGATGCCCAGCATGAATCTGGTCAGAGTAGCTCGAGGGGAAGTTCCCATGCTGACAGGTAAAGAATTACCAATTAATATAACATTTAAGAAAACTGCAGTCTTGATTCACAAAAGTGAAATCTTCTAAGGGCTGCTTTCTCTTTTGCTCAAAATTAAGTCCTCTGTGTACCCACAGTGCTGATTTTATGCATTTTTATTTCAACAGTGCTCCATTTGTTCTTTTAGGATTGTCTCCTTGTAGTGTTTTGGAAAAAAAAGATATTCTCCTGCATGGACGTACTATATTGCGCACTAGGAAGATAGATGCCAATGTCTTTGATCCCGTTGTGTTCCATATCCTTGTGACTAATTTAGAGTCAGGTGTTATGCAGCTCAGAAATGGGCACTTCACCCAACTTGCTCATATGGACCAAACTGCCTTCCTGGGCTGCTCCCATTTGCCTGTGTTTGGCCTATATCCCTTTAAACCAGGGATCCCTAACCTTTAATTTATGCCATGGACCAGTACCATTAACCATGGGCCCCAGGTTGGGGCGCCCTGCTCTAAAACTTTATTATCCATGTATCTGTTTGAATTCCTTGTTAAACATTATAATTGTACCTGCATTTATCACTTTCTCTGGCAGCCTACTGCCTTGTATGTGGAAAAAAAAATCCCTTGTGTTTCCTTTAATTTTTTTCCACTCACACCTTTTAAAATCTATGGTTTCTACTGATATGCTCCTGTACTTTGGTGGGTAGGGTGTGGGGAGGTGGAGAAAGCGTGTGACCATTCGCTTTATATATGTTTCCCATAGTTTTATAAACCTTAGTTGGGCCAACCCTCAGATTCCTACATTCCAGCCTGTCCAGACTCTCCAGTCCCAGTAACATCCTCGTGAATCCTTTATGTACCCTTCCCAGCTTTTGTGCTTTTCATCAGTAACTGCCCCTACTTCAGTCTTCACCCACAAGCTTCGTCCATGTTGTTGACAACTCCATATTCAGTGGTACGTCCAGTTTTGAGTTGGATGGTTGTGGGGCAAAAAAGTTGTTTAAATATTGAGGTAACACACATAAAATGTTGGAGGAACTCAGCAGGCCAGGCAGCATCTATGGAAAAGAGTACAATTAACATTTTGAGCTGAGACCCTTTAGCAGGACTGGAGAGAAAAAGATGAGTAGATTTAAAAGGTAGGGGGAGGGGAGGGGAAACAACAGGTGATAGGTGAGACCAGAAGGGGGAGGGGTGAAGTAAGGAGCTGGGAAATTGGCGAAAGAGATACAGGGGTGGGGATGGGGAAATTTAATAGAGGATAGAAGGCCAATGAAGAATTAAAAGAGGGGAGGAGCACCAGGGGGAGTAATGGGCAGACAAGGAGATATGGTGAGAGAGGGAAAAGAGAAAGGGGAATGGTTAAGGGGGGGGGGGGGAGTCATTACCGGAAATTCGAGAAATTGATGTTCATGCCAACAGGTTGGAGGACCCAGATAATATAAGGTGTTGTTCCTCCAACCTGAGCATCGGTTCCTCGAACTTCCAGTAATGCCTCCCCTTTCACCATTCCTCAGTTCCTTTTCCCTCTCTCACCTTATCTCCTTACCTGCCCAACACCTCCCTTTGGTGCTCCTCCCTTTTTTCTTCCCCCTTTTCCTTCTGTTCTCTCCTATATTCTCCCTTCTCCAGCCCTCTATCTCTTTGACCAATCAACTTCCCAACTCTTCACCTTACCCCTCCCCTCTCCTGGTTTCACCTATCACCTTGTGTTTCTCCCACCCCTCCCTCCACTTTTTAAATCTATCCTCATCCTTTTTTTTCTTCAGTCCTGCTGAAGGGTCTCAGCCTGCAATGTTGACAGTACTCTTTTCCATAAATGTTGCCTGGCCTGTTGAGTTCCTCCAGCATTTTGTATGTTGCTTGGATTTCCAGCACATGCAGATTTTCTCTTGTTTGTTTAATAATTGATTTTGATTGCAATGTGTTGAAGGTCATTAGAATCACAGAGCATTCCAGCATACCTGGGTACATGCTATCAGTGATACCTATCTCCACTGATCTCATTTGCCCACAGTAGGCCTGTCAATATCTTTAAACATTGTAATTCTATCTGATTTATTTCCTCTGGAAGCTCATTCCAAATATTCACCACCTCTTGCATGGGGAAAAACCTATCCCTCAGTTCTCTAAGTTTCTCCTCTCACACCTTAAACCTGTCCCCTCTAGTTCTAGACTCTCTGCCCTGAAGAAAAATATTCTTATTATTTACCCTGCCTATGCCCCTCAGAATTCTATAAATATCTACAGGGTCACTCCTCAGCCCCTTTCATTCCATTAAGAGTAAACTCATTTATTTTTATAGATCTGTGTAATGCTGAATATAATGGGGTTTGAAGGATAATGAGTAATTCTTCTCAAACCAAATGCTTGTTTAGAAATATGTCTATGAATTTGCCTTAAAATAAAAAACCTTGACAATACGTTCAAAGTACATATATTATCGAAGTATATATACATTATGCAACCTTGAGATTTGTTTTCCTACAAGCAGGCACAAAGCAAGAAACCCACAAGAACCCATTAATAAAGACCATCAAACACTAAATGTGCAGAGTGAGAAAAAAACAAATAGTGCAAGTAATAAAAATAAGCAAATGGCACTTAGAACAAAAGCGAGGCCTCAGACATGAAGCCTGGAGCAGGCCCACAGCCGCAGTGCAGTGAGCAGAACCAGTCCAACCCTTGCCTCTGGTCCTGACACCCTGACTTTTCACTCCATCCAACAACATTTGTTGATTACTCTTTTATTGGTTAGCAGTTTATTTTGTCCCACTAAAAAAAAACTGCAGATTGGTGAGGACTTTGTGGAGGAGCATCACTAAATAAATTTTGCTATGAATACCACTTTGTGATTATTGGCATCATGGTTCTTTGTAGAATTGTGTGAAGTTTCATCTTTCATTTTGTACTATAGCTTTGTTTGGTATGAAATCAATATTTGGCAGTTTCTTTTAAGATGGCGCTAGTGAAACACAGTGATGCCTTACTGGCAGCAAACAAATCAACTAAGTACTCAATTAATCACACTTATTCTAGACAAAGATCACTGTAATCAATAGCCTGTAACTTCCTTTTCGGTACTGAGCTTTTGAACTGTATGACCTGGCATTTTTGCGGTGTGAACTGAAGTCGTGAAGGTGCAGTATGGTTGTGGTGTGGCCTGTATGGACCAAATAGAGGCGGCAAAGGCCTAGGCCTGAGAGAGAGGATCAAGCGGATGTCTGACCAATTTAAGCAACTGGCCAGATTGGAAAGGTCAAGTTGTCAGGGCTGGAGGTGAAGGATGGGTCACTGCCCTCCGAGGTTTATTCACCTCTGCATTGAACTGAGACTGGCCTACAACTAACTGGCACCTGGACCGGCTGCAGCAAGAATTGGTTTCATGGCTGTGAATTCATTTTTGTAAACTTTAGGTCTGAATGTTATGTGCTTACTTTTGATTGTGCGATTCGTTCTTTTTTTTTGGCACATTGGGTGTTTGGCAGTCTTTTTTAAATCGGTTCTAATGGGTTTCTTTTTTCTGTGGCGGTCTGTAAGGAGACGAATCTCAGGGTTGTATATAGTACACATACTTTGATAATGAATGTACTTTGAACTTTGAGTTTTTTAGAGCAATGAGAGAAATGATTAAATTAAAGACGGTACTTAAGGAGTCCATTTAGAATGTGCTGACACAGAAAGAGCGTGCAAAGCAACTTGCAGGGCAACGTATAAACCAATTTGCAAAATCAGGTGAAACAATAGCTTGCTGATTAAAGAAGCGATACGGGTAACGGGAAGACATGCTTAACGGTTGAACAATAACGGTGTTAATGCGCTGAGGCTGATAAGTGGGCCAAAGGGTAATCACATTTGTAATTTTGTAATGAGATTAAGGAAGAATGTCTGCACCTCACATGGGTGCAACTCACAAAGTCGTAAACAAGTAGGGTATAAAAAACTGTGCAAAGTGTAATTCGGCACTCAATCTAGCAGGAGCTGGTTGGGTCCGACTCTGCAGACTCGAAAAATAAAGTTTACCGTTCTGCAAATTGCTGAGACTCAGTGTGTTTCTGACAACGTGGGGGCTCGTCCGGGATCCACACTCCGGCCGCGGTGGACACGAGGAAGGACATCGGAGACGGTGCACCCCGCCGAGTTTGGCGGTCCCTGACTCCTTGCTCGTCGCTCCGGCGCGGCTTGAGCGAGTGATATCCGGACAGCGCAGAGCGGTAAACGGGGAGAAGGGGACAGTACCTGGTACTGGAAGTCCCCAGTACGCACCGGGTAAGTGCCTACTATTATAGTAGAAGGGTGCGGGAATAAGTAAGGACGGAGAAGACCGGGATAGCTACCCGGGGGTCCTCCTGATAAAAGTCCTTGGGACGCACCGGGTAAAGTGCCTACTGTTGCAGTAGAAGGGTGCGGGATTAAGTAAGAGCGGAATAAGATGGGAGGGGGTGGCTCTAAAAAGAAAGAGGAAACGGAAAGACCGGGACCATCCCCGGGGGTTCCTCCTGATAGCCCCCTCGGTAGAATGTTTGAGAATTGGGGATGTGGAAGACTAAAAGGGAAACAAAAGAAAAAAATGATACAGTACTGTTTAATTTGGTCGAAACAGCCGATAGAAAAACCTGCGGTCTGGTGGCCACGGCTTGGGTCTGAGGAGGATAGGGTACGACAAGCCTTAAACATTTACGTTAATTCAAAACCAAATGTAAAACTGGAAGAAATTGCTTATGCTTTTTGTTGGGCTCCCTGGCCAGGAGTAACAACAAAGAGTTTTAAATTGGGCATTAAAGGGGAGCGGAAGTGGGACCCACTCGATCATTTACCCCCTCCCTATGTCCAGCCTTCTGCGCCCCTTGCGGGAGCAGAGGGAGGACGTGAAGAAAGTGAAAAAACAGAAGAAATAGACCCGGAGAGGGAAGAGAGGGATGTTAGGGAAAAAGCAAAGGCAAGGATCGAAACAAGGAGTGTGACAGGAGCAGATAAGAAAAAGAAGGACGAATCAAAAAGGGAAGAGGTATCGATGTATACCCTTCGAGAGGTTCCAATGGGAGGAGCACGAGGAGGGACAGGATTTGTAAACGTCCCTCTGACAAGTACCGAAGTACGAGGATTTAAGAAAGATATGAAAACTTTATTAGAAGATCCAATGGGACTGGCAGAACAGTTGGATCAATTCTTAGGACCTAATGTTTACACTTGGAAAGAAATGCATGCGATTATGGGAACGCTATTTTCTGCACAAGAGAGGCAAATGATACGACAAGCTGCAATATCAATTTGGGGAAGGGAACAGCCGAATGAGTTACCGGGGGACCGGAAATTTCCAGTAAACGACCCACAGTGGGACAAACAAGCAGAAGAGGGAAGACGCAATATGCGACAGTGGCGAGAGTACATCATTAAGGGAATAAGGGAGGCTGTGCCGAAAGGTCACAACTTTGCCAAGGCGTTTGGAAACCACCAAGGGAACGATGAGAGCCCAACCGACTTCCTCGATAGGGTGCGGAAAAATGTGCAACAGTATGCGGGGGTGGACCCTAATTCGGCAGTAGGGGAACAATTCATACGAATTGAATTTGTATCAAAAGCATGGCAAGACATCCGGAAGAAGCAACTCCGGTGGACCGTCTTGCCCCAAGGGTTCACGGAGTCCCCAAACCTATTCGAACAGGTACTGGAGCAAGTATTGGCTGGATTCCATTGTACCGAAAAGAACCAACTATTACAGTATGTCGATGACCTACTACTATCGGGACCAGCAGAGGAGGTAGTGCGAGACGATACTATAAGACTCCTGAATTACCTAGGAGAAAAAGGATTGCGGGTGTCCAAGAAGAAACTGCAATTTGTCGAGAAGGAAATAACATATCTCGGACACAGAGTCAGTAAAGGGCACCGCCAAATAACCCCAGAAAGAATAGTGGGAATAACTAAAATACCGCTTCCCAGGACAAAGAAGGAAATAAGACAATTTCTGGGCTTAGTGGGCTATTGCCGGATTTGGATAGAGAATTATACCTCCCTGGTGAAGTTTATGTACGACAAATTGGCAAAGGAAGACCGGGGAATAATCAGCTGGACCGAAGAAGAAGAACAGAAGTTCAGGAAAATAAAAGGGCAACTAATTCGGGCCCCGGTATTAACACTGCCAGCACTGGAAAAGCCCTTTCAGCTGTATGCAACAAACAATGAAGGAACTGCGTCAGTATGGACAAAAAAAAAAGGGTGGACCCACGCCGCGAGAATCAAGGGACCTGTAAAGCCCGAAGAAGGTGCAGAATGGACTTGCGTCCAGGGAGAAGACCCGATGGTGCTAAAGCTCAAAAGACGGACAGAATGAACTTTGGGACTGTAATGTATATACTGCTATTGTTGAGAAGCGCTGAAGGGGGATTGATGGTCCTCCTTATGCAACCAGGGGCCCCAGCTGATCCTGTTCAGGTACTCCTACAAAGGGAAATAGAGCTAGAGGAAGAAGCCTATGTAAACCCGTGGCAAAAGCCCAACTGATAGCACATTCTAAAAAGAAAAAGGGTGGATTGAGAGAAATGATTAAATTAAAGACGGTACTTAAGGAGTCCATTTAGAAAGTGCTGACACAGAAAGAGCGTGCAAAGCAACTTGCAGGGCAACGTATAAACCAATTTGCAAAATCAGGATGAAACAATAGCTTGCTGATTAAAGAAGCGATACGGGTAACGGGAAGACATGCTTAACAGTTGAACAATAACGGTGTTAATGCGCTGAGGCTGATAAGTGGGCCAAAGGGTAATCACATTTGTAATTTTGTAATGAGATTAAGGAAGAATGTCTGCACCTCACATGGGTGCAACTCACAAAGTCGTAAACAAGTAGGGTATAAAAAACTGTGCAAAGTGTAATTCGGCACTCAATCTAGCAGGAGCTGGTTGGGTCCAACTCTGCAGACTCGAAAAATAAAGTTTACCGTTCTGCAAATTGCTGAGACTCAGTGTGTTTCTGACAACAACATTAATTTGACCAAACAAATTGGGGACATTCTCACTGGTCATGTTGAGTTGCCTATGTCATGAATTTGAATTACTTGTACATGTTTGAAAAGTTTTCTTATTCTATTCTTGTGGTTACACAGACATTGCTTTATCCTAGGTGACATGTTCAATAACTTAAGATTTATTTAAATGAATCGTGCATATACTCAAAATGCACCATATCAAATTTCTTTATTGGAAGTAGCTGACCTACAACCATTAATATTCTATGCTCGTATTACGTTATGTTATTGCGTGTTTCCTTTTTATAGTTCATGTAATCCAATAAAACAATTTCAAAATCTCTTTGCAGTTCACTAAGTCCAAATGTCAGCATGCGGGATTATAAATCTTTACATATTTGTTAGACATTACCTTAATATTCAATCTCTAGCTATGCAATAGAAAAAGAAACTAGTGTTTTTTAATGGAGTTTTGAACAGTAATTTACCTTTTATACCTTTTATATCATGGGGGGAGGATTTCTTTGCAGCATTGTTTCTACATTGTAATAGCTTGCTTGGGGTGCCAGTGAATCAGAGATTTGAAAATAAATGGGGCCAAAAAATGTTTGTTTTGTAACTCTTCTGGTATTGGATATGTATCCCTTTTGTTGCCTTGAGTTATGTATCCATTTGATAGGTATCCTACCATAGATAGAATTTTTGGTAATTTTAAAACTTACGAACTTTTGGCATGGTAAGTCTTGTTTCTGTCTCATTTGGGTTGACAACTTCTGTTGAATTTTCCAGTCAGTCTCGACCCCAAACACCTCAGATGACTCAAGCAGTCTTTGAAGTAGAGCCGCAAAGCAGCAGGGACAACAGTTCTCAGGTATTTTACTCTGATGTTCATAGTTGCTTGTAAATGTAACATGTAAGATTTACTGCAAAGATAATATATCAAATTTCATGTCATAACCTGACACAAGCTGCCTTAGACTATGTTCAGACATCAATCCATGTAAAGGTATTACGACAGTGCCCAAAAAGTCAATGAGGTTTCTTTTGCAGAGTGATTGAACTGTTTTGAGAAGGGGAGTACTGAACTTTGAGGGCAGGGAAGGTGAGAGAAATCTTGGTGGTAGAGGAAATGTTTCAGAGTTGTAGAAGAAGAATTGCATGAGATAGAATTTCGAGGGTTGTATTGTAGAAGAGTTTGTAGAGATATCTGTTCTAAAGCTACAGAAGGGTGTTAGCTTTAAGATTAGACTTGCAGCCCAGGGAGGGATAAGCCTCTTTATGTGTGTGCAGTTCTAGATATGAGTTAGGTTATGTGCAACAGAGTTTTAGATAAGCTTAGATTAAAGGAAGATGGTAAATGGGAGATCATTTGTCTGGAAATATAGCATCAACTTCAACCTATCCAAATATTAATTTCCCTGATATTGATTGGCATCTCCCTAGAGCAGTGGTTCCCAACCTTTTCTATGCCCCACACACCTAGGAAATGTTTGATTAATGTTTGTACCCCCTACAAAAGTAATATCACATTTGAAGATGAAGAAGTCTAATTTCTAATTTTTGAACCACATACAATACTGCGGGTGAACAAATTGAACTTAAAAACAATAAGCTTTTAACTCAGTGCAAATGCAAATATAAATTGAGCAATTAGATTCTAATTTATTCAGAAAAGATTGTAAACAGTAAAATCAATCCCAACTGTGAACATAAAATTCAATGACTTCTTTGCTCCTGCTTCTCATTCATGATTTTGTCAAAACGTGGAACTTCCTTGCTGACTGTGATCCGCAGGTCTGCCTGTGGATTCAGGCGATTCCTAGATTTTGTCTTGATTGACAAAAGAGAACTGAATCCAGATTCACACAAGTATGTTGTTGCAATTGGAATGAGGACACGGAGTGCTTTTCCACCAAATCTTGGGAGCATATCCAGTGCTGCACACCAACACTCCTCCAAAGTCTTGCTTTCAAATTGCATTTCAAGAGCTCGATTTGTCCGCAAATCAATAAAATTACTTCAGCTATTCATCATCTGACATTTTCTCCAAATTGTAGGAATATGGATTCATGATCCATTCTTCTGAAATCTTCAGGTCTCTAGCAGCAAAATATCTATCAAATGATTCTGACAGCATTTCCAAATGAGCCACAATTTCTTCACGCACAGTAGGAGTTATGGATCCAGCATCTTCAGCCATCTCTTCTAGTGAAGGAAAATTTGAGAGACTACCTCTTTCCATCCTTCAATGCCAAAGACGTAACTTTTCTTTGAAGGCATTCAATTTTTCACAAGCCTTTAATATGTTTATCCCTTTTCCTTGAAGAGAAACACTGAGGTCATTCAGTAGAGTGAAAATGTCAGCTAAGTAAACTAGCATTTGGGCGAATTCCTGTGATTCCATTGCCCCAACAAGATCACATTCAAGCTGCTTCAGAAAAACTTTGATTTCTTCCTGCAGTTCAAAGAAGCAGATTAAAGCTTGTCCTTGTGACAACCAATGGACTCCTTTGTGGAAAAACAAAACTGAATGCTCACTTCCCAGATCCTCACAAAATGATTTTGAAGATGTGATGGTTCAAAGCACACCCACTGATCCAGTTCATGATCTTCACACAAGTATCAAGGACTTTCTTCAAATTTGGAGGCAATGTTTTTGTTGCCAAAGCATGCTGATGAAGAAAACAATGGGTAATTTGCAAGTCTGGAATCTCCTTTTTCATCAATGCAGAAAAGCCAGATTTATTTCCAAGCATTGCAGGTGCCCCATCAGTGCACACAGAACCAATGACTTTGATATCTAAATCATGTTTGGCTAAGAAGTCTTTCACCAGCTGCATCACATCATTTGCAGTTGTATTTGTTTTCAGATCTTTACAAAACAGGAAATCTTCCTTCACAGCACCATCATTGACATACCTCACTAATGTGATGAGTTGACTACAACTGGAGACATCAGTTGACTCATCCAACTGAATAGAGATTTTACGAGGACTGGCTCTGACATCTGAGCTGACTTGGTCCAAAATATCTTCACTCAAATCACTGATTCGGTTGTGATTATTTGATAGGGACACCTGTTCAAATTTTTTTCTTGTTTCTTTGCTCAGGATAATTGTTGCCATTTCCAGTGCACATGGCTTGATGAGATCTTCCACAATTGTATGGGGCTTCTTAGATTTGGCCACTTTATATGCCACTACTTTATAAGTAGTGGTTTTTCAACAGAAACAAAACCTAATTTTGGAAGAGTTCCATGTGAATCAAAACAAGCTCTTTTTGATTTTCAATGACCCAACATCATGTCCTTCAACATCAGCTCCGCCATGCTTGTTCTTGAAGTGCTCTTGAAGCTTGGTTGGCTTCAGATTTGGAAAACACAACGCTACAAAGAATGCACTGGGGTTTTTGCAAGCCATCATTTCCTGTTGTGCAAGTGAAACCAAAGCACACATAATCATCATTCTATTTCTTTCTTTTTGACATGATGAAGGAAATATGAGCTAATATGAGAAAAACTATGACTAAGTCAGGGATGACCACTTTACTCAACCAGACATGCCTATAGCAAAGTATTGCAAGAAATACACTTTTGAATATTGTATTACGATATTACCTGCGATTACGCCAAGATAAATCGTCAGGTGGAAATGCTACAGGGACACAACATGACTCATTAGGCTACTCTGTACTGAATTTACACACCTATTTCTGATGATTACTGGAAATATAAACTCCCATCACACGATTCAAAGTCCTCGGTGCTAACCATGATACCTCCTCAATTAACACAATTCAAAATTATCAATGATTCAAGAAAAAAACCTTATAAAAGAAAAAAAATCCTTTGAAATTCAAAAACTTCTTTAAAGCATTGAGACAAATACGAATGAATGAATTCAGCTGCTTTTTATCAAAATGCAGCTTTTTAAAATTTTATAATTGAATAATTTACCTATTGTCTGCGGGTTTGGTTTTAATGCGAAGTTGTTACTCGGTTGATTCGGGATGTATAAAGATTTTGGCATTATGAGATGAATTTTAACTCTTGAGATGTAACCTTCTAGCTAACATTGATGAGACTCCTCAACTCTGAGGTGTAACTCCCAGGTAACACTGGTGAGAATCCTCAACGCTGACTCGGGCAGCGGGAGACTGGAGTGAGTTTACGTCTCTCTCAACTCGGGCAGTGGGAGACTGGAATGTGCTTGGGACAAAAGTTACTACCACTTCTCAAGGCACATTGGCAGCTGGCTGAGTGATGACTCGTGACTTGTCACTCAAGGACACAAGCCACTCTCTGTCACACCCTCTGAAATTCCATTTTGCACCCCCTGGGGGTGCAGGCACCCCAGTTTGGGAACCCCTGCCCTAGAGCAAAGGGTTTAGATGGGGTGGAGTTTGTTAGGTGTGTTCAAGAAGGTTGTTTGTCACAATATGTAGATAAGCCTACAAAAGGAGAGGCTATACAGGTGTACGCCGCTTAAAGTCCATTTGGACAACACCCGATCACAGATACATCCGTACTCCCGGTTGGAGAGCGTGACGTAGTGAACGTCACCAGTCTTGTGTATCACACGTCTCTTGAGTGTAGTAGTGTTATTGCTGTTCAATTTTCTTTCAAAAATATTACCGTAAAGTGCATCATGGCTTCCAAACGCAGCAAAACCACTCCTAGTGATAGCAGCAGCAAGAGGCAAAGGAAAAGTATTGATTTGGAAGTGAAACAAAAGGTTATTAAACAATATGAAGGTGGAAAGCCAGTGAATGCTATTGCTCAGGATTTAGGCATGTCACACTCGACAATCACGACGATCCTGAAAAACAAAGAAAATATTTTCAAAGCTGTTAAAGGATCGGCTTCACTGAAAGCTACAAGGCTCACGAAAATGTGAGAGGGACCTATATCGGATATGGAGAAATTGCTAATGACATGGATTTACATAAAAGTTTAAAATGAAATAAAAAATTATAGCGTGTGTATGTATTATAGTGTACAGTGTACAGTTTTAGTGTACGTTCTTTGCTATTTAATCAATACAGGTACACTAAGCTACTCCGTGTAGGTTTGGACTCTTGGCAGTGTGGAGGATCTGAGGGAATCTTGGGGTCCGAAGCCATAGGACACTCAAAGCTGCTCCACAGGTTGACTCTGTGGTTAAGAAGGCATATGGTGCATTGGCCTTCATCAATCGTGGGTTTGAGTTTAGAAGCTGAGAGGTAATGTTGCAGCTATATAGGACCTTGGTTAGACCCCACTTCGAGAACTGTGCTCAGTTCTGGTCACCTCACTACAGGAAGAATGTGGAAACCATAGAAAGGAGGAGATTTACAAGGATGTTGCCTGGATTGGGGGGCCTGCCTTATTGGAATAGGTTGAGTGAACTTGGCCTTTTTTTCCTTAGAGTGACAGAGGATGAGAGGTGACCTGACAGAGGTGTATAAGATGATGAGAGGCATTGATCGTATGGATAGTCAGAGGCTTTTTCCTGGGGCTGACATGGCTAGCATGAAAGGGCACAATTATAAGGTGCTTGGAAGTAGGTACAGAGGAGATGTTGGGGGTAAATTTTTTACACAGAGAGTGGTGAATGTGTGGAATGGGCTGCCAGCGACAGTGGTGAAGGCAGATACGATAGGGTCTTTTAAGAGACACCTGAATAAGTACATGGAGGTTAGAAAAATAGAGGGCTATGGATAACCCTAGGTAATTTCTAAGGTAAGGACATGTTCGACACAGCTTTGTGGGCTGAAAGACCTTTATTCTGCTGTAGGTTTTCTATGTTTCTATCATTGATTACAATGAAATTATTTTATTATTCATGAAAGGAAGGTTCTGTACCTTGTTTGTTTTATGTGTTCAATTTTTTTTCCAAATGTAGCCACTGAACCCAAATGATCATACATCTTAAAACAGTTCATACTTAAGATTGCATTTGATCTTTTACCTTTGCCTTCCCAATTTTCTTTTCATCTCTTATCAATAATGGCAAAAGCATTTTGCTGTTGAATTTCAATGCAGCATGCATACCTCAGGTTCTTCTAACAGCTGTCAGTCTGTGATCTCAGATGGCAGTTTCATAACAGGAAGACAGCTGAGATCATAGCTTAAAGTGATAGTCTGGAAAACACTTTGTAAATAGACTTCCATCACTGAAGCACAGGTACTGGTATGAAGTATTGAAAGACTCCAGCAGTGTGCAGAATTACACTTCTACAGGGGTTGGAACCTCAGAGGTGTGCAGGGCGCAGGTTGAAAAAAAGATTTCAAGTCAATCTCTTTCCCTGTACACTAATTCAACATCAGTGCATTTATTTTTAACCCTGCCATGGATAAATCTATTTGGGCCAAATGACAGTTTACTGTGACCTTGTCACTTCATAGTTTGACGTAAATTTTACATCATCTTAGCATGATCGATCGTTCTTCTGACCTGGATTGCAGTCCATGAACTTATCCTTAAATTGACAATTAGTTGATAAAGCAGTCAGAGGAAATGGCAAATGATGTTACATAGATAACTGCCAAACACAAACAGAATATTTTAAAAACCAATAAAATTGAAAGATAAATCTTCCACTTTTTGCTTTTTAGGTGTTTCTAAAGCAGGGGTTCCCAAACTTTTTTATGCCATGGACTCCAACCATTAGCTGAGAGGTCTGTGGACTCAGGTTGGGAACTCCCACTCTAAAGGAAGCTTCTGTTCCTTAGCAGCTCGGTCTGCCGTTCATCAACCCGCTATTTCCTGTTTGCTGATCATTTGGTGTATATTTTTATAACACATTGCTTTTCTTGTTATCTATGCCATTTTGAATGATGGAATTGATGGCTTTGTTGCAAAGTTTGCAGAGGATATGAAGATAGCTGGAGGGGCAAGTAGTTTTGAGGAAATAGAGAGGCTACAGAAGGACTTAGACAGGTTTGGACAATAGGCAAAGAAATGGCAGATGGAATACAGTGTGAGGAAGTGTATGGTCATGTACTTTGGTAGAAGAAATGAAAGGGTTGCCTATTTTCTAAATACAAAAACTAAGGTGCAAGGGGATGTGGAGTCCTTTTGCAGGATTCCCTAAGGGTTCATATGCAGGTTGAGTCTGTGGTGAGGAAGGCAAAGGCAAAGTTAGCATTAATTTCAAAAGGACTAGAATGTAAAAGCAAGGATGTAGAGACTTTATATGAACTAAATGAGTGTTTTGCATCAGTCTCACTATGGAAAACACTAGCAGTATGCCTGATGTTGTAGTGTGTGAAGGAAGAGAAGTGGGTGCAGTTACTGTTGCAGAAAGATGTGCTCAGAAAGTTGAAAGACCTAAAGGTACACAAGTCACTTAAACCAGATGAACTGCACCCTAGGGTTCTGAAAGAGGTAATGTTAGAGATGTGGTGGCATTAGAAATGAACTTTCAAAAATCATTAAACTCTGGCATGGTGCCAGAAGACTGGAAAATTGCAAATGTTACTCCACTCTTTAAGAAAGAGTCAATTGTTACGGATGAGGTGATGGAGTACTTGGTGATACAGGACAAAACTGGACAAAGTCAGCATGGTTTCCTTCAGGGAAAATCCTGCTTGACAAACCTGTTGGAATTCTTTGCGAAGATTACAAGTAGGAGAGATAAGAGGGATGCAATGGATGTTGTATCTTGGACTTTCAGAAGGCCTTTGACAAGGTGCCAAACATGAGGCTGCTTACCAAGTTAAGAGCCCATGGTATTACAGGAAAGTTACTAACTTAGTTACAACAGTGGCTGATTGGTAGGAGGTAGCATGTGGGGAAAAAAAGGATCCTTTTCTAGTTGGCTGCCTTTGACTAGTCCACAGGGGTCGGTGTTGGGACCACTTCTTTTTATGTTGAATATAAATGATCTAGATGATGGAATAGATGGCTTTGTTGCCAAGTTTGCAGATGATATGAAAATTGGTGAAGGGGCAGGTAGTTTTGAGGAAGCAGGTAGGAGGCAGAAGGACTTAGACAGATCAGGAGAATGGGCAAGAAAGTGGCAAATGAAATACAATGTTGGAAAATGCATGGTCATGCACTTTGGTAGTAGAAATAAATGTGTGGACTATTTTCTAAACGGGGGGGGGGGGGAAATCCTGGAATCTGAGATGCAAAGGGACTTGTGAGTCCTTCTGCAGAACACCCTAAAGGTTAGCTTGCAGGTTGAGTTGGTGGTGAGGAAGGCAAATGCCATGTTAACATTCATTTCAAGAGGTCTAGAATACAAGGATGTGATGCTGAGGATTTATAAGGCATTGGTGAGTATTGTGAACAGATTTGAGCCCCTCATCTTGGAAAAGAAGTGCTGTCATTGGAGAGGATCCAGAGGAGATTCACAAGGATGATTCCAGGAATGAAGGGGTTATCATACAAGGAATGATATTGAAGGAATCTTTTAATTTTGATCATGTGTAGACTGTAGGTAAGGTTCGTCTATCCTCATCGATGAAGACCTCGACCCCATTAGTACTTTTTACGAGCTCTATGCTCAACCCAGCACGGATGGAGAGCCAGCTGGATTTGAAGTCGGGACCTCTCGGCCCGAAATCCAGCACTGATGCCACTATGCCAACATCTGGCTGATGGTGTCAAGACTAGCGCTTGATTTGGATTTAAGTGAGGGAAAGTTGTGCAGTGTCAGAAGACACAGCTTCACAAGAGCAGGATGTCCTTTTAAAACGGAGATGAGGAATTTCTTTAGCCAGAGAGTGTTGAATCTGTGGGATTCTTTGCCACGGCGACATGTTCTCCCACCCTGCTATCCCTCCCTGACACCCCATTCACCCCACTGTAGATATGGGGCCATTTAAACCAGGTGTGGAGCCTCTTTCCATGCAGTGCTACTGATAAGCTTAGTGATGACATTTGTAGCTATCCATTTTTGAGGGCTGGCCGGTGGTGTAGTGGCATCAGTACTGGACTTCAAAGTGGTTGGTCCTGAGTTTGAATCTGGCCAGGTCCCAACCTGGGCAGCAGCAGTTTCTGTGTGGAAGAATGGTCTTCCATCCCTTGCCATGAAAATCCTATGAACAACTACACTATCCATGAGTCGATAGCAACTTGACAGCACTCAACAACAACATCCATTTCTGAATTTTCCAGCCTCAGGGTGGTCCCACATTGCTTGCTCATGGTTAACAGCATAATGACATTCTCTTTCAGTATTTAGTACTTTAAAGCTGATGTATGTAACTCGGTTTACTATATTTATTTATTTTGGTGTCACAGATAATATTAGTGCTATTTAGTTCAAAGAAACAGTATTTCTCTTCAATTGAAGTGAATTATTGTACAAGACAGAGCAAGATTTTTTCTTCCAACATTTGGCTCATGATGTTTATGTCAACTCTTTGAGCATTGCTATCAATCCTATTCCTCCACTTACTTCCTTGTAATTTATTCTTTCTTCAATGTCCGTCAGCTCCTCTCTGATTTTTCATTCACCCATCTATACAGAGAGTAATTTCCAGTAACTTCACTTTCAAATCTTTGCTATGTGGAATGATACCAGTGCATACATGGAAAACCTATGCAGCCACAGAGAGATCCTTCAAACTTGACACTATAAGCACACAGAGTTGGGATTGAATTTGGGTCATTGGAGCTGTGCTACAGCAGCACCAACTTCAGAACTACAATATGAATCCGTGCACCAATTTCTAAAGGAGACTAAGTTAATTAAAACTTGGCAATAATTTCTTTCTCTTATTGATAACACCCTGTCCTCTAGGGGTGCAGTTTACCCTTACAACAGCTTGTCATCTTACACCAGAGGTGTAAAATTTGATATTTGAAGGTTAATGTCATAGTCATAAGGAGATACAGCACAGAAACAGGTCCTATGGCCACGGAGACTGCACTGACATTATCCCTGAATTTGTTTTCCCTGTATCCTCTTCAACTCTCCTCAGACTCTACCATTAGAGAAATATTGCAGTTAATCTACCAACCCATATGTATTAGGAATGTGGGAGGAAACTGGAGAACCTGGAATAAGGGTATTTACGGGAGAATACACGAACTCTCACACCACCCGAGGTCGGAATCAAACCTGGGTCTTTGATGCTGTTTGGCTGAGCCATTTTATTTCTTCCCATTAAGAGTTTTAATTGACATTTAGGGTTTATTTAGGGCAGAATTTTTTTTGCAACTTTCTTCTTTCCGCATACAATGAGAACACTTCAAAGAAGCTGATTGAATCTATTGGAAGTAGCACAAGTAACTAATATTAACTGAAAATGTGGAGATGTAATTTTAGTTAAATATTCAAATTAAAATTGTGAATAATTTGCACGTCGCTCTAACAGCAGATCCTGTGAATGTAAAGGTAAATGAAGTTGATCCTTCATATCCTTGAGCTTTTATTTCCACATTTCCATTTTGAAAGATAGGTAGGTATTGTTACCAGACATTCCTTGCCTTTTGTCAAGCCTGAAATCTGCAGCCCGAGTTTTCCCCTCAGTGCTTTATTAAAGTGAAATGGTTTGTTTTTTTTTGCAGTGAAATGCCACGCCAAACTGCCAGTATTTTCCTTCATTAGACTCAACAAGTTCAGAATTATCATCAATACTTGGATATATTTGGAAATCTTGAGCTTGCCAACAGTGGTTTACAAGCATTTCTGTGATAGTATTCTGAACTTCTGGCAAAGTTACAATGCTTAGACTGAAACGGGTAGAACTGGTTTAGGAACAGTACCTTCATTTATTTGAATAGAGAATGGCATCTGTGAGAGAAAATGTTATTAAATTGTAATTGAGTTTAAATTATTCCAAATTCTGTTTAGTATTTTAGTATAATGGCATAATTAGTGTGTAGTTCTTTTAATTTAAGGTTATTGTCAGCTTCAGCAGACAACAAACCAGGAGTCATGACTTGCATATCAGTAAGTGTGGCGACCTGCTAGCCAGGACCATCATGTTATTGGAAGCATTAGGCACAAGTGTAGTAACAATGTAATGCACACTTCAGACATTTGCCAATTCAGTCTGTGTTTTCCATCTAGTCTGAAGATGATGGTCTGGAACGAGACCGTGAGATGGAAGTTATGATGAAGAAGCATGCTGGATGGATTTCTGACTGGTCAAGTCGACCTGAAAACATTCCTCCAAAGTGAGTGCCAGTATGCTAGTCAAGAAGGAAATGCACTGTACAGAAAAAGTATACTGAAAGGGTACCCAAGACTCTGGCACAGTACTATAGTAATTTTATGTATTGCATTGTACTGCTGCTGCAAAAAATTTTATGACATGTGAGTGATGATAAACCTGATTTGGGTCTCTATTATGGACTGAAAGTGGGACGGGGATAGGTAGAAGGGAATCATGGTTAGGGAAAGGGAGAGGGGAGGGAGCAGGAAGCCTCAGAGAGATATTCTCTATTGATCAGTGAGCCAATTGTTCAGAATCAAATGACCTTGTGATATATATGTGCCTAAGAATTTTGTGTTGTACTGTGTCTTCTGTTTGGAGGTATGCTATGCCATATAAATTAAGTGTTTATAAAAAAATATGTTGGAAATTAATAATGTCTGTTTTTGTGTAGTTATGAGAAAAATGTTTATTTTCTTAATAGATCTGGATGAAAACGGACGTGGGTGAGTTAGTAATTTTGTAGATGATATGAAGATTGGTGATGTTTTAGGTGGCATAAAGGCTGGCAAAGAATGACACAGGATATAAATGAGTTGCCGATATGGGCAGAAAAATGGCAGATAAAGTTTAACATGGCCAGCTGTGAAGTGTTGCAATTTGGGGGATCAAATGTAAAGAGGCAGTACAGTGTTAATGTAAAGACATTTAAGAAGTTAATGTACAGCGGGATAATGGGGTCCAAGCCCATAGTTCCTTGAAAGCGGAAACATAGGTAGGTAGAGTGGTGGAGAAGGCACTGGACATCTCATGCTTCCCTTTATTAGAAAAGGAATGTAGTTCAAGGGCTGGGAAATTATGTTACAGCTTTATTCATTCAGCAGCTACTTTTATTAGGTACACCTGTACACTTCATAATGCAAATATCTAATCAGCCAATCATGTGACAGCAGCTCAATGCATAAAAGTATGCAGATGTAGTCAAGTAGTTCAATTCAAGATTCAGAATGAGGAAAAAATATGATCTTAAGTGTCCTTGACTGTGGAATGATTGTTGGTGCCAAACAGGATGGTTTGAGTATCTCAGAAGCTGCTGATCTCCTGGGGTTTTCATGGACAATAATCTCTAGAATTCACAGACAATGGTGCAAAAAACATCCAGTGAGTGGCAGTTCTGTGGGCAAAATTGCCTTAACGGTCAGAGGAGAATGGCCAAACTGGTTCAAGTTGACAGGAAGGTGACAGTAACTCAAAGAATGATATGTTAGTGGTGTGCAGAAGAGCATCTCTGAATGTACAACATGTCAAACCTTGAGGTGGATGGGCTACAGCAGCACAAGATCACAAAATACACCCAGTGCCACTTTATTAGGTACAGGGGAGAACTAATGAAGTGGCCACTGAGTGTAAATTTCTAGTTGCGCTGCATTCAGTTCTGAGTCCATTAGAAGAATGTTGCGGCTTTAGAGAAGTTGCAGAAGAGTTTTACCAGGATGCTGTCTGGATTAGAGGCCTTGTGCTATAAGGAAAGATAGAAGAAAAGTGGTAGAGGCTAAGAGGAAACCAACCAATTAGATTGAAAAGCCTAGATGCAGTAGACAGCCAGTATCTTTCTTTCAGGTTTGAGATGTCTAATGCCAGAGAGCATTTATTTAAGGTGAGAGGGCGCAAGTTGAAAGGAAATGTGTGGAACAAGTGTTTTTTTTAACAGTGTTGAATGCCTGGAATGCACTGTGTAGTGTGGTGGTGGTAGTGGCAAACATAATAGAAGTGTTCAAGACTCTTAGGCACATGAATGTGCAAGCTGTGGAAAATAATATGGATATTGTGTACACTGAAAGGATCAGTTTACTTGGAAACATGACATTGTGGGTCAAAGTGCTTGTACCCCTGGTCTATGTTCTATTAGATGTACTGTCAATTGTGGCCATTTTGTCTATGGATACTATTTTTTCCCCTCAGCTAGGGAACTCTTATTTTTTTCCACTTTGTCAGACTGGAAGGAATTGATGTTCTGTTGGCAGGACCTGACTCTATTCTTCAAAACAAGTACATGGTCGGAATTCTTACTGATGTGCTTTTTCATCCCCTTCCCAGCATTAGCACAAAAATAAATCGCAACACCTCTACTAAACCCAAGCTAAAAGCAGCTAATTCAGTAGAAATCAGATATCAATCCTGGCATATAATGTTTAAATGTTACCATAACAAAATACAAACAAATCTTTGATGCATGTTCTAGATTGTGTTATTGTGTAACTAAACTTTGGGAGAAAACCTCTCAGGGATCCAATTGTGTAGCTGGAGAATGTGAACGGAATCATTCAAATCCTGAGACTCTGCATTTCCCATTTTAGTAGCACCATTATTGAAATGCACTTAACAGAATCCAAGTGCATCCACTATGGCTTTAATCCTTCTGAATATTTTGTGCATTTCTGGTATTTTGAGAAGAACAACACATTGAATAAGTTACATAAGAACACAAGAGCAGAATTGGGCCTATTCAGCCCATCATGTCTGCTCCACCAATCAGTTATAGAAACATAGAAAACCTAGAGCACAATACAGGCCCTTTGGCCCACAAAGCTGTGTTGAACATGTCTTTACCTGACAAATTACCTAGGGTTACCCATAGCCTTCTATTTTTCTGAGCTCCATATACCTGTCTGGGAGACTCTTAAAAGACCTTATCGTATCCAACTCCACTATCGCCGCCAGCAGCCCATTCCACGCACTCACCACTCTCTGCATAAAGACTTACCCCTGATATCACCTGTGTACCTACTTCCAAGCACCTTAAAACTGTGCCCTCTTATGCTAGCCATTTCAGCCCTGGGAAAAAGCCTTTGACCATCCACATGATCAATGCCTCTCATCATCTTAATACACCTCTATCAGGTTACCTCTCATCCTCCGTTGCTCTGAGGAGAAAAGGCCAAGTTCACTCAACCTATTCTCATAAGGCATGACCCCCAATCCAGGCAACATTCTTATAAATCTCTGCATCCTTTCTATGGTTTCCACATCCTTCCTATAGTGAGGTGACCAGAACTGAGCATAGTACACCAAGTGAAGTCTGACCAGGGTCCTATTACTTTACCTCTCGATTCCTAAACTCATCCCACGATGATGAAGGCCAATGCACCATATGCTTTCTTAACCACAGTGTCAACCTGTGCAGCAGCCTTGAGTGTCCTTTGGACTCAGATCCCAAGATCCCTCTGATCCTCCACACGGCCAAGAGTCTTACCATTAATACTGTATTCTGCCATCATATTTGACCTACCAAAATGAACCACTTCACATTTATCTGGGTTGAACTCCTTCTGCCCCTTCTCAGCCCAGTTTTGCATCCTATCAATGTCCCACTGTAACCTCTGACAGCCCTCCACACTATCTTCAACACTTCCAACCTTTGTGTTATCAGCAAACTTACTAACCCATCCCTCCACTTCCTCATCCAGGTCACTTATAAAAATCACAAAGAGTAGGGGTCCCAGAACAGATCTCTGAGGCACACCACTGGTGACCGACCTCCATGCAGAATATGACCTGTCTATAACCACTCTTTGCTTTCTGTGGGCAAGCCAGTTATGGATCCACAAAGCAATTTCCCCTTGGATCCCATGCCTCCTTACTTTCTCAATAAGCCTTGCATGGGGTACGTTATCAAATGCTTTGCTGAAATCCATATACACTACCTCTACTGCTCTACCATCATCAATATGTTTTGTCACATTCTCAAAAAATTTGATCAGGCTCACAAGGCATGACCTGCCTTTCACAAAGCAACGCTGACTATTCCTAATCATGTTATGCTTCTCGAAATGTTCATAAGTCCTGCCTCTCAGGATCTTTTCCATCAAATTACCAACCACTGAAGTAGGACTCACTGGTCTATAATTTCCTGGGCTATCTCTACTCCCTTTCTTGAATAATGGAGCGACATCCGCAACCCTCCAATGCCCCGGGACCTCTCTCATCCCTATTAATGCAAAGATCATCGCCAGAGGCTCAGCAATCTCCTTCCTCGCCTCCTAACGTAGCCTGGGGTACATCTCGTCCAGTCCCTGTGACTTATCAAACGATGCTTTCCAAAAGCTCCAGCACATCCTCTTTCTTAATATCTACATTCTCAAGCTTTTAAGTCTGCTGTAAGTCATCCCTCCAATCGCCAAGATCCTTCTCCAATATGAATACTGAAGCGAAGTATTCATTAAGTACCTCTGCTATGTTTTCCGGTTCTATATGCACATTTCTACTGTAGCACTTGATTGGTCCTATTCTCTCACGTCTTATCCTCTTGCTCTTCACATACTTGTAGAATGCCTTGGGGTTTTCCTTAATCCTGTCTGCCAAGGCCTTCTCATGGCCCCCTCTGGCTCTCCTGCTTTCTTTCTTGAGCTCCTTCCAGCTAGCCTTATAATCTTCTGGATCTTTATCATTACCTAGCTTTTTGAACCTTTCATAAGCTCCTCTTTTCTTCTTGACTAGATTTAGAACAGCCTTTGTACACCACGGTTCTTGTACCCTACCATCCTTTCCCTGTCTCATTGGAACATACCTGTACAGAACTCCACGCGAATATCCCCTGAACATTTACCACATTTCTTCTGCACATTTCCCTGAGAACTTCTGATTCCAATTTATGCTTCCAAGTTCCTGCCTGTTAGCCTCATGTTTCCCATTACTCCAATTAAACGCTTTCCTAACTTGTCTGTTCCTATCCCTCTCCAATGCTATGGTAGATAGAATTGTGATCACTATCTCCAAAATGCTCCCCCACTGAGAGATCTGACTCCTGACCAGGTTCATTTCCCAATACCAGATCAAGTATACCCTCTCCTCTTGTAGGCTTATCTACATATTGTGTCAAGAAACCTTCTTGAACCCACTGAACAAATGCCACCCTATCTAAGCCCCTCACTCCAGGGACATGCCAATTGATATTTTGCAAATTAAAATCTCCCACCATGACAACCCTGTTATTATTACACCTTTCCAGAATCTGTCTCCCTATCTGCTCCTCAAAGTCCCTGTTACTATTGGGTGGTCTATTAAAAAAAAATACCCAGTCGAGTTATTGACCCCTTCCTGTTCCTAACTTCCACCACAGTAACTCAGTAGACAATCGCTCCATGTCTTCCTCCTCTTCTACAGCCGTGACACTGTCTCCTATCAACAGTGCCACGCCTCCACCTATTTTGTCTCCCTCCCTGTCCTTTCTGAAACAGCTAAAGCACTCGGAAGTAACTATTCCTGCCCCTGAGCCATCCAAGTCTCTGTAATGGCCACATCACCATAGCTCCAAGTACTGATCCACACTCTAAGCTCATCCGCTTTGTTCGTTATACTCCCCAGGGATTCAAGTGCAACCTGTCCTTTTTGTACAGGTCACTTCTGCCCCAAAAATGTCCTAATGATTTAGAAATTTGAATCCCTGCGCCCTGCTCAAATCCCTCAGCCACACATTTATCCTCCACCTCACTCTATTCATATACTCACTGCTGCATAGGCAATAATCCCCAGATGACTACCTTTGTGGCTCTACTTCTCAACTTCCTTTCTAACTTCCTATAGTCTGCTTTCAGGACCTCCTCCCTTTTCCTGCCCATGTTATTGGTATCAATGTGTACCACAACCTCGTTCCCCTTCCCACTTCAGGATATCTTGGATGTGATCAGAAATATCCCAGACCCTGGCACCTGAGAGGCAAACTACCACCTGTGCTTTTTTTCCTGCGTCCACAGAATCGCTTGTCGGACCCCCTAACTATAGAGTTCCCTATCATTGCTGCCATCCTCTCCCTTTCCCTACCCTTCTGAGCCACAATTTACTTTGTCTCTCAACCCCTAAATGGTTTAGGAAGTGGATTTCAATTTGGATATTATCAAGCTCCCTACAATTGGCACATTTCTTAATTGAGAACATTTGATAAATCCATTTTTGTTTTATTTAAATGTGAGAATGTTGTCAATTCACAGATGTGTTACTTGTTAAATTCTAGCTCTTTATAAAATGGTAAAACACTAAGAAGCTGCTGAAAATACACAGAATAGGTTCAGCTAATGATAAGAAGTTGCAGGAGCAAAAATCTGCAGTGCCAGAAAATGAATGTTGAATCAGAGATTGTTGCTGCTTATTTTGTTATAAAGTAATATTTGAATATTACACACTTACCTACAAAATGAAGAAAGCTCTCAATTTGGTGTGATTAAAAGTTTGTGAAGTTAAAGTGAAAAACTTAGAAAATAAACCTGAAACGTGTTTTAAATCCAAGATGTTATGTAACCGCTTGTAACTAGCTTCTTGAAGTTAAAAGAAAAAAATATATAATGCATTTCAGTTAAAAACAGAGAGAGAGAATAAACAAGACTCAGCAGTACAAAGCTTTACACAAAAGATGGAAAATTAATTTGAATTTATGTTCTTATTGCATTTGTTTCTCCTTTGTCATCCATAGTTTGTTTATTGCTTTCTGCTTTTGCTGTAATTACTGTTAATGTACAGAAAAAGAGTAGTTACCTGCTGATGTTATGTATCCTCAGATTTTATTAAGGTACATAATTGAATTTAAATGTGTCAGTCTGAGAGATCCATAGTTGTACATAATAGAAAATGTCCTTGAATAAAGCACAGTTCTAAGTTTCGTTGTCTGCTCTCCTGCAGGGAATTTCATTTCAAACATCCTAAGCGTTCAGTCACGCTCAGTATGAGGAAAACTGCAGCAATGAAGAAAGGAGGCGTATTTTCTGCTGAATTTTTGAAGGTTCTGTTTCCTTCCCTGCTTCTGTCACATGTTCTGGCTCTTGGCCTTGGGTGAGTGTTTAACAATGAACCTTCGTGTTAATTTTTAAAAAGCCTTTACTGGATTTAAAAAAAACCCACAAAATGGGGTTCTTATTCGAGAGTAACCGGACTGTGGATATTCAGGATGTTGTTATTTCTTGCTGAACGTTTATTTATTTGGTGATACATTGTGGAACAGGCCCTTCCGGCCCTTTGAGCCAGGCCACCCAGCAACCCACTGATTTAAACCTAGCCTAATCACTGGACAATTTACCATGACCAATTAACCTATTATCCAGTCTAAGATCAGAAGAGACAGCTCAGAAGAGAGGGGCATTCTTTTGGAACGGAGATGAGGAAGAATTTCTTTAGCCAGAGAGTGGCGAATCTGTAAAATTCGTTGCTGCTGGCAGCTGTGAAGGCCAAATCATTTTATAGGCCAATATTTCAGGCAGAGGCTGATAGATTCTTGATTAGTCAGGGCATGAAGGGATACAGGAAGTAGGCAGGAGACTGGGGCTGAGAAGAAAAATCGATCACCCATGATGAAATGGTGAAGCAAACAATGGGCTAAATGGCCTAATTCTGCTCCTATTTCTTATGGTCTAACTAGCACATCTTTGGACTGTGGGAGGAAACCGGAGCACCCAGAGGAAATACACATTCCATGAGTGGGACGTACAAGCTCCTTATAGAAGATGAGGGGATTGAACTCTGAACTTCACCCCAAGTTCAAAAAGTGACACGCTAACAGCTATGCTACCGTGATCCCCAATAGTCCCACTGGTGACAATCCACCGGTGGGGTGGGCTGAAGCACACTGATGGCATTTGTTATTAGATAATAGGTGTAAGACAATACTTTGGAGTTAAATATTTATCTAAATGCTCCTATATTTATAATTGCCTCCTTGGAAGACTTGCTGATAATAAGGTCAATAAATTAATAAAATACAAATGCCAAGATTGTTTCCTATATCTGTCTTTGATCTTGCAGATTAATAAACACTGCAGCCCACCCAAACACAGTTGCAGTTTGTTCAGATGCAATACACAATAACTCTTCAGTGTTGTGATCTGCAGCTCTGCTAATGCTCCTGCTTCATTCTCGTAACTCTGCTATTTTTCCTACTCCACGTATCCATCGTTGCTGTTGTTTCTTGTGCATGTTCCTTTGAGTCAGAGGTAAAGTTGGAAGACCTTTCTGCAGCTGTAGATCTGTGAAGTGCTGTTCCAGCCTTTGTCCCCTTTCTGTTGGAGATATCCTTTTGTTTCCATTTTTTCCCATTCACTGTTTTATGCAAACTATTTTGTGGCATGCCTGTTTGTATAATTCATTTTAATACTTCTGAATTGGCATAGCCAGTCTCATAATTTTTTCAAAATCAACACTTGCAAACTGTAACAGAATTCAGATAGGCTTGTATTTCCTGTTTTCTTTGACTACCTACTGGTTCCTGTCAAGCTAGTCTAAAAACACTATTTAAATCATTATAGCTGGTTAATATGAGCAGTCTATAGCCACTACATCATCAGAGAACCTTCTGATGGGAATGGAAACCCAAAATGGGGGTATCTGCAGGGAGTCAGAAGGATTTGTTGCCACTGGCGACGTCGAGGTAATTTACCACCAGAAGTAAAATTAATTCCACCTTGGATGGCTAACAACTTCAGAGATTCTGCTGTCATACCTTTTCTAAATTGGGCACAACAAAATAAACTCATTCCGGGCACTAGAATTTTCACTTAACGCAGTGGGTGTGGGAGTGGAGCAATAATGCTCTGATCTGGGAGTTCCCAGGTTCAAAACAGGATAAAGCATAATTTAAAACAAATGTTAACTTTTCCAACAACAAAATGGTCTAAAGTTAGAAAGTCAATTTTTAATGTGTCTTTTGCTTTTAATGTTTTCTACTTTTTACCCTGCATCTCTACATTATTTTATGAATTCATAGAATAATAAGAAACTTGTGATGCAGGAGTCCATTCAGCCTATTGTGTCTTTACTACTTTGATCCATTCTGCAGCTCCATGTATTTAAAAAAAATATAATTAGGTTTCACCTCTTACCACACTTCAGTTAGTGAGCTCTGCCTTGGAAAACATTTTCCCTCAATCCTTTAAAACCATATTGCCGGTTATTTTAACTTTATGCCTCCTGAACAGCAGAGGTATCAAAAGATCCCTCACTATGGCCCTCAGACTGTTTAATCTTCTCTGTCCCTGTTGCTTTTCTCTGGCATAATATTTTTGTAGTTGTTCTCCACAGTTTCTTTGATGTGGTGACCAGAGTTGTACAGAATGTTTAAATTGTACTCTGGCCAATGTTGCACTTTTCTTTGTGGGGAGTTGTGATTGGTTATAAGTGTAGGTTTATCATATTTTCTCAGACTTTTGGGAAATTACCAAGATTTACTGAGCCACCTTTTGCATTTTGTATGCATTTAAAACATCTGTTGAAACATCTGTAAGTCTATCACTATGTTGATATTTGGATTTAATTGTTTGGAATTCATATTTCTTAAAACCCTTGTATACTAGGCAATCTTCAAGCTTCTGACTTCAATTGGAGGGACATACAGTATTTCATTTTTGTGAAAGACATATCAAAGTGCAAGATTAAATGCCTGGAGGGATTTCATATTTATTGTTAAAATAAGTGTTGTCAAGGGCCCAAGTCTCAAATTTACTGACTACATGAATTAAAGGAAGAGTGGCTCTGTTCATGTTGAGAGTGCACTGACCTAAACCTTAATTCCAAGCTGAAATCGAATATGGAGAATAAAAATCGTGCTTTCATTTATAATTTTAACATAATGTTCATTTTCAACAATGTAAATTTTAAAATGTCATTTGCATTGTGTGAGTGAGAATTTGATAGGGAGAGATGTGGTTTTCCTAACCTGAGCCCTTCTGTTTTAGGATCTACATTGGGAAAAGACTGACAACCTCATCATCCAGCACCTTCTGAGAGCCAGATTCAGATTTAAACATGACCTGTGAAATTGTGTTGATGTCCCATCAATACATTTGAATTGGAGGAAGAAAAATACCCATCACAAGCACAAGACATCCCATCTCATCACATATTCCCCTTTGTTACTTTGTAGGGAATGCTTTCCTGAGCACTAACTGGACTCCTCTCTTGCACTTTGACTTGTTAAGCAAGTTGTGTTACCACCTTACAGCAACCCTAATATGCTTTTAATTAATTGTTTGCATCAGTGTGAAGTAGATTCACCAGCAAACACCTTTGAAGATCTGTTCAATGCATCTTTTAGTGCAGGCATTTAGATTATAAAATAGCACAACTTATGCACAGCACAAAAGGTGTCAGTAGGGTTGGGAAAAGAAAGGTTTGGTGCCCAGCAGCATTGAACCAACAAAGCAGTGGGCAATGAAGTCTCACGTTTAACATTTACAACCTCTTGAGTAAACAGCTAAATACTTGAACTAACAAATCAACGTATTGTTTTGCTGATGAAGTTATTTCAGTTAGCTTTATGTTTTTGATTGTGATGATTGGCATTATATTTAATCTATTATGTATTCTCTTACCTAACCATAAATCACTGCTTCTTTACATGCTTGATGCTAACAAGAAAGCAGCCATGCAATTTGGCCTTGACTCTACTGATCAAATCAGTGTTTTTTTGTCTTTGCTTTCTATGTCTTCCCTGAAACATTTTCAGAATTCTAAAGTTAATTGTGATATTTGTTTAAGAATTAATTTTTACCTCTGAATGTTGATAACATCTCTCTATTTCAAGCACACTTTATTGACCTTGCCAATCTACACCCTGTTCCCACCTGATGTTTCCTAACAGGTTTCATGGGGGAAAGAAATATGAGCTGATTTCCTCCCTTTGCAGATCCTATTGCCAGCAAATACTGAGACCAGTTGTGATATCCCAGCTAAGATTTGGTAAGTCAGCCCAGACTGGTGATTATCCCTGAAACTGAAGGATCCAAACTCTGAACCCTCTGATGGGCAAAATTCAGAGATCTCACCATTATTTGAGGATATGAACTACTGACAGCAATGTACACCTTGGGCTACAAATGATAATTTCTGCTGTTTTGTCACATCCTATTTGACTAAGCTGCAATGCTCTGGATATTTTATCCTTTCCCCTAATACTTTAATAGGAAGATTTTAGTTATGGAAGCTAATACATTAAAACTATGTCCTATAACCTTTCAGTTTATTTCTGTCTTTTGTTTTCAGCGTAGTTGCAATCTTCTGTTTGGGTAATAGTTGGAGCAGGGTTTCCCAACCTTTTTTATGCCATGGACTCCAGGTTCGGAACCCCTGATTTTGAGTAATACTTTAGATTTTTTCATACATGGGGTTTAATTCAGCTAATTCTGATGGGATGAGCAGGTCTATTTTCTCTTAGTTATAAGAATTCTGCCCCAAGTAAGTTAAGGCAATCTGAGTCCGGTTCCCAAAGTGTTGGCATGTGTAACACAAAATTGCCCTCAGTTCTTCATTGATTTCACAGTCCTCTTTAGTATTGCTATCTGGTGAGAAGTAGAGGAACCCCAGTGTGTTGGGGCTGCTTTGAGACTGAAGCAGTGTTAAAGAGCTTAATTCTGCTCCATTGTAGTGGGCTGACTCTGGATATTGTTGCAGGGATGTTTGATATTTCATTCCACTACATGACTTCCCCTGGAATTGAAGAATATAAAAGCCCCCTCCTACAAAATGGCTCTTTTAGCTAACTCATGATGTTAAGCAAAATTATTTGATCATATTGACCAGGGGGAGAAAATAAAGTTTGGAAAGTGATTTTTGTAAAGTTTCTTTTAAGAAAAACAAGTAAAATTTAAAACAAAGTGAATTTGTTTAAATTCTCTTGAGATAATGTAGCTCCTGTTGTATGTCTAGTTCCAGTAAAATACAACCAAGGAGGATTCTTGTTTAAGAAAATATTGGTTTGAAATGAATGTTGCTTGTTCTCCAGTGAAAAGATATCCTTGTCTGAATGCTGTCTGCAGAAGAAGCTCAGTGCAGTCTGAAAATGTATTGTTTTCCTTCCATTTCCAGCTCTTGAGATCTAGACAATTTCTTTCAGTTTCAGTTTGTTGAAGGGGATGGTGATATACCAGAGAATTACTGATTTTGTGCCAATATAACATGTCAATTTTTAAGAAAGATGTTGGAATGCTGTTTTAATTAAAGCAAAAGCCCAGGATATACTGAAAGATATATTCAGAGATTGTAAGCTTGAAGGACATAATATCACAAAATGATTGAGAAATGCAGTTTCTCAAAGAAAGGGCAATCAACTTTGCATAGGACCCTTCAAAACATCTATGTGGAATCAGCTGCCAGAGGAAATGGCTGAGGCCGGTATAATAAAAGCTTCGAAAATACATTTGGATGGGTACATGAATTGGAAAGGTTTAGAAGCTTCTAGGCCAAATGCTGACAGGTAGGACTAAATTGGATGGGGCATCATAGTCGGTATAGACCAGTTGGGTCGAAGAGTCTGTGTCTGTGCTGTATACCTTTTGTCTATGACCAAGGAAGGTTCCTGACTGAAGCAGTCTTCATTTTCTCCTGCGAATGTTGCACCGTGCAGTAAGAATATTTGTTTTGTGCACAATACCTTAAATTGCATGTCTGTATATGCCAAATTGGCTCTGAAATGCTCAAGGATTGGTTGAGTGCAGGCAGTGAGATTGTGACCATCATATGGGGACACCACAGTAGTGTGGTTGTTAGCATGACGCTATAACAGCTCGGGGAGTTCCAAAATTCAGAGTTCAATTCTGGCACCGTCTGCAAGAAATTTGTACATTCTCGCCGTGAGAGCATGGGTTCCCTCCGGGTGCTCCAATTTCCTCCCACAGTCCAAAGGTATACTGGTTAGTAGGTTAATTGGTTATTGTAAATTGTCCTGTGATCAGGCTGGTGATAAATGGTTGGGTTATTGGGTGGTGCAGCTCATTGGGCTAGGAAGGCTTGTTCTGCGCTAGATATCTAAATGAACTAAATATTGTTTTCAATGAGAGGAGGTGTGGGGGTGAAGGAACTGTCCTCAACTTAAATTGCACTTTGAAATATTAGAAGGAGCACAGCTTTACAAGATTGAATTAATTCCCCATACCTCCCAATCAACAAAGTAGAAAAGATTATACTTTGATCTTTAGCATAAACATTTAACTGACAGGTATTTATATGGTAATAAAATAACCTAAATATTGCACATTAGTGTGTTATGCCTGCAGCAGCCAAGATGTCAATGTGCAGCACATATTACTGAAAAAAAGTTACAATTTAAAATAAATATTTTCTTCATTAATTTTGAATTGGTGGGACAGGTTTTCAAAAATGAATCTGTTGAATTTAACTGAGCCAAAGCGAATATCAACATACCTGGCAATTATCTAGTTAGCACTTTGTATTATGTATTCTGATTAATGTAAAATTAGTATCATAACCATTTTTGTGCCATTAAACATATAAATACAAGATTGTCTTTTTTTTATCTTTCTAAAGGTTCACAAAAGGAAGTCAGTCTGTGACCCCTTTTTCTATAAGCAGCTTGGTTATATAATACTTAACACAGTAAATGCTCCAGGCTATCATAGGAATTGGAGACCAGTTGAAAAAGTAGACTTATGGAGAGGAGGAAGAAAAATGCATGAAGTATTGAAAGTTTTGGAGTGACATTGCAAGGTAGCGGCTGTTATCTTTTACAGAGTGCTGTTTACGTGGCATTAAGTGTCTGCTGAGTGCTGTAAGTGAAAACATACTTGATAGTTTGAAGATTAATTTTAGTTGAGTCAGCAAAAGAAATCAGAATCAGGTTTAATATCATCTGCATATGTTGTGAAATGTATTAACTTTACAGCAGAATTACAATAAAATACATGATAAGTCTAGGGAAAAATTGGAATTACAGTAAATGTATATATCTTTAAAATGTCTATTAAATAGTTAAGTTAAAATAAATTGTGCAAAAGAAAAATAAATAAAAAAAAGTAGTAAGGTAGTGTTCAAGGGTTCAATGTCCATTTAGAAATCTGATGGCAGAGGGGAAGAAGCTGTTCCTGAATCGCTGAATGCGTGTCTTCAGGCTTCTGTACTTCCTTCCTGATGGTAACAATAAGAAGAGGGCATGTCCTGATGGTGGGGATCCTTAATGACAGATGCTGCCTTCCTAAGGCAATGCTCCTTGAAGACATCTTGGATACTACAGAGGCTAGTACCAATGATGGAGCTGACTAATCTTTTAAGGCTAATGCCCTGAAAGATCTAAGAGTTGAATAATTTTATGGGTTGTGGGAGTTTTGTTTTGTACAGACTACTTTTTGACAATGCTGTCAAAGAGGTGGAAGCAGGTTGGAATGTCTGGACTATTGGCAAACATCTGACTGAACAGCAAATAAAGTAGCTTATTCCTAAATTTGTTCAATAATGGAAAAGCAGAGCCCATGGCAAAAACTACAGCAACTTCAGGTAAAAGCAAGATCATTTCTCCAGGGGGAAGAAAAGCAGCGAGTTACCTACAAGTAATTTCCATAAAATGGGGCTGTTGCTAACAGCAGTAATGGAAAAGAGGTTGCCCAATTAGTTTCCACTAATCAGTATCGGATTCTAACTGGGCATCCGTTAAAAGTTTCACCCACAAAGTGCTGGAGGAGCTCAGCAGGTCAGGCAGCGTCTATGGAAAAAAATTAAACAGTTTGGAGTTTCCAGTCTTGAGTCCAGCATTTTGTGTGTGTGCTGGATTGGATTAACAGTGTCTGCAGATTTTCTCAAAATTGTGAGTTAAAGGTTTAGCTCCATGCTACCTTTAATTTTCCATTCCAGCCAAATTGCTGAGTGCACTTAAATTTGTTCTAAAGTCTGAAAATCATTTTGTTTCTGCTTCCACAAGAAAGTATTTGTGAATGGAAAATCTCTGAGGCAGCCCACTGAGAAGTATTTTTAGACTGTATCTTCAACAACATAGCATTCTGTTAGTTTTGGCTTAGGTTATGCCTTAATGTTCTGGTGTTGATTCCAGTGCCTGAAAGCAGAAAGCTTCTAGCAGCCAGCTTATTCAGTATTTGTCCCAAGGTCAGACTCTATCCTCTAAATTAAACAATGCAGTAACATCCTGTGTAGACAAAATGGTTGACGTATACTTTTATATGCAGCGTAACTGTCCAACAGAGGTCACTGCTGAGCGTATTATTATAGTCTGAGGTAAGCAATACTCAAGCAGAATTTATAAATATATTTTAAGCAGGCACTTTATAGCCAGCATTTTAAAACAAACATACTGTCTTAAAAATATAGGGTGATTTAATGATTTTGGAATATATTATTCAACATGTATTTTTTTTACCTCCAGGGTACTTCCTGACTCCCCCCTCTGATCATCTGCTGAAACTCTCATCCATCCCTATATTGTCCCTGGATTTGACCATCCCAGTGCATCCTCAATGGCTTCTCACTTTCTGCCCACCACAAGCTTGAGGTCACACTAAACTGCTTTATCTTAACATATTCATTTCTGCTTACTGATCACCCCTGAAACTACTGACGTTTATAATTCCTCCTTAAACTTTTCAATTCAGAATCAGTTTAATATCACTGGTATTTGTTGTGAAATTTGTTAACTTAGCTGCAGCAGTACAATGCAATTCATGAACCACAGGGAAAAAAAAAATATATATATATATAGTGCCTATAAAATTTATTCACTCCAGTTGCAAGTTTCATGTTTTATTGTTTTACAAAATTGAATCACAGTAGATTTAATTTAGCTTTCTTTGACATTGATCAACAAAAAAAAAGCTTTTGTGTCCAAGTGAAAACAGATCTCTACAAAGTGATCTAAATTAATTACAAATATAAAACAAAATAATTGATTGTGTAAGTATTCAACTCCTTTAAAATGACACACCAAATAATCACTTTTTGCCAATTGGTTTTAGAAGACACCTAGTTAGTAAATGGAGATCTGCTTTTTGGAGATCACTTGTGTGCTGTCAAGGTGTTTCAGTTGATTATAGATTATACACCTGTATCTGGAAGTTCCAACTGCTGGTGAGTCAGTATCCTGGCAAAAATTACACCATGAAGACAAAAGAACACTCCAAGCAACTCTGCTGAAAGGTTACTGAAAAGCACAAATAAGGAGATGAATACAAGAACATGTCCAAGTCACTGAATATCCTTTGGAGTACAGTTAAGTCAGTCATCAAGAAATGGAAAGAATATGGCACAGCTGTAAATCTGCCTCGCGCAGCCAGTCCTCAAAAACTGAGTGACTGTCCAAGAAGGGGACAAGTGAGGGAGGCCACCAAGAGACGTATGTTAACACTGGAGCAGTTACAAGCTTCAGTGACTGACATGGGAGAGACTGTGCATACAACAACTTTATGGAGAGTGACAAAGAGAAATCACTTTTTTTTAAAAACTCACATGAAATCTCAGCTAGAGTTTGCCAGAAGGCACATGGGAGACTGAAGTCAGCAGAAAGAAGGTTCTATGGTCTAATGAAACCAAGATGGGCTTTTGGCCATCAGACTAAACGCTATGACGTAAAGCGAACACCGCACCTAATCAAAAACACCATCCCTATCGTGACGCATGGTGGAGTCTGCATCATGCTCTGGGAATGCCTCACAGCAGCAGGCCCTGGAAAGCTGGTGAAGGTAGAGGGTAAAATGAATGCAGTGAAATAAGGGAAATCCTGGAGGAAAACCTGATGCTGTCTGCAAGAGAACTGCGACTTGGGAGATTTGTTTTCCAGTGAGACAATGACACCAAGTATAAAGCCAAAGTTACACAGGGGTGCCTTAAAAACAACAAAGTTAATGTTCTGGAGTGGCTAGGTCAGAGTTCAGACCCCAATCCAATTGAGAACTTGTGGCTGGGCTTGAAAAGGGGTTGTCCACTCTTGATCCCCATACAATCTGACAGAGCTTGAGCAGTTTTGTAAGGAAGAATGGGGATAAATTGCAGTGTCCCGATGTGCAAAGACGATGGAGACCTATCCACACAGACTCAAGGGTATAAGTGCTGCCAAAAGGTGCATCTACTAAATACTGACTTGAAGAGGGTGGCTACTTATGCAATCAATTAGTTTGTGCTTTATATTTGTAATTTATATCACTTCGTAGAGATCTGTTTTCACTTTGACATGAGTCTTTTTCTGTTGATCAGTGTCAAAAAAGCCAAATTCACTGTGAATTAATGTTGTAAAACGATAAAACGTGAAAACTTCCAAGGGGGATGAAAACTTTTTATAGGCATTTTATATTAAATAGTTAATTAAAAATAGTAGTATAAAACAGAAATAATAAAAAAAGTGAGGTAATGTTCACGGGTTCGATATCCATTTAGAAATCGGATGGCAGAGGAGAAGGAGTGGATCCTGAATCACTGAGTGTGTGCCTTTAGGCTCCTGTACCGCTCTCTTGATGGTAATAATGAGAAGGGGGCATGCCCTAGGTGCTGGAGGTCCTTAATTATGGATGCTGCCTTTTTGAGGCACCGCTCCTTGAAGATGTCTTGGATGCTGTGGAGGCTAGCACCCATCATTGAAGGTGACTAATCTTACAACTTTCGGTAGCCCCTTTCAACCCTTATGTATTTCCATTTTTGTGGTTTTTTTCTGTCCTTGTCCTTCTGAAGAACAGGGATCTGATTGAAGTATTTAAAATGAGAGTTGCAGGAGGAGGAAATGGAACAAAACATAGAATCATGAACGTAAAATTCAAATGATCTGAGAATTTTATTTTTACGGTTTTAGGATCTGTAATGGATTTTGAGAGGTCATAGCAGAATTCTTTCAGTTGTACTGTTCATAACAGTGTCTTATTAATATTTGAAAGAAAATAAAATTACAAGGCTGTGGGTAGAGGGCAAGGAAGTATCATTAGTTTGACTGATCAGCAAGGGGTGAGGGTGTAGTTGAGGGGCTGCACTGTAACCATGCATTTTTTTGTGTGTGTGTGTGTGTGTGTGATCTATGGTTCCTCCAGATATCCGTCTAGCTCTTTAACATTCAAGAATCAGATTGCTAGCGATGCTCCAATTTCCAAACTTAAGGGTGAAAAGCTTAATAAACATGAGAAAACTGCAGTTGCTTTAAATGTGAAACAAAGTGGTAATCTGTGCCTGGTGCTCACATGGAATTCCATGCTGAAGAACAGCACTTGACCTTAGACCTGACAAAATGTCCCAAGGTGCTGATTTAACTGTCAGATTTAATCCTGAGACAGTGGGAAGTTACTTTAAAAAAAAGGCATGGTCCAAAACTCCAATTTACTCTATGTTACTTTCCTTCCTTTAAAGGGGGAGCAGAATTATGGAACTTTGGGTTGCAACATGCTAGTACAACAGTGCTGCTTCACTGTTCCTAAGCCTGGGTGTTGATCCTGGCTGTGTAGAGTCTACATATCTTCCCTGTTGACTGTGTGGGTTTCTTCTGGGCACTTGGAATTCCTCTCCCATCTCAGATATATGCTTGTAGGTTTATTGGTTGTGTGTTTTCCTTGGTGTAACCACATGGTAAATGAAACAGAAAGAGAGGATTTGCTGGACACATGAGAGGGAATAGTATGCAAAGCCACAGAGAAATAAAACAATGGGAATTCACTGATTGGACTGCTTTACTGTTGGCAGGAAGTCAATGGGCTAAATGGCCACTTGTCATCAAGTATGAGTGATAATGCTGAAATGAAATTCAGAGGGCGGGTGTGCTGGAGAATTTGTGTAAATACGACTGTAAAGGGAGGGGTTTGAAAATGATTTAAAATATGAACTGGTATGTTTATGATGGCAGATGTAATTGGTCAGTTTAGGATTTTAGGGGAAAGAGTTGGATGGGCTGCAGGGCACAAAGGACTGGAAAAATTGTCTGTAGTTTACATGGTTAAAGGATTCAACAGCAGATGAACTAAAGCAGAGCAGATTGGACAGTGATAATTTTACTTTATTTAGAGATGTAGCCCAAGTCACCCATGTGACCAATTAACCTAATAACCCATACATCTTCAGATTGTGGGAGGCAACCAACAGAGTCACAGGGAGAGTGTACAAACTCCTTGCAGACCGAATTGAAACCTGGCTGCTGGTGCTTTAATAGTGTTATGTTAACTGCTATGCTACTATGCCACTATAGGGCTGGAAATAGCCAGTGTTAGTGAGGCTTGTCTGAGGTTTTAAAAAGAACACCACAAAGTCTGCAGATGCTGGAAATCCAAATGCTGAAGCAGGTGAAGGCAGAATCTATGGAAAAGAGTAAACAGTCAATGTTTCGGGCTAAGACCCTCCTTCAAAGTCTTTAAAACTCCTGAAGAAGGGTCTCGGCCCGAAACATCAACTGTTTATCCTTTCTTATGGATGCTGCCTGACCTGTTTAGTTCCTCCAGCATTTTTTTGTGTGTTCCTGTGGTTTGAAAACTTGTCCTACTTCAAGGACACTTTTGACAGTACAATTAAACATAATTAATTGCCGCTTTACCTAGTAACATATAGTGCACTCCATACTTTTATTTCCCCAAAATAATATAACAAAGAACTAATTAGAGATTAATGTTTCTTTTATAAACAAACACAACATCTATAAAATTATAGTGGTCTTGAATATTATACTTATTAACACAGGAGATTCTGCAGAATCTGGAAGTCTTAAGCAAATGCTGGAGGAACTCAGCAAGTCAGTCAGCATCTGTGGGTGAGAATAGTCCTTGTTTTGGGCTGAGATCCTTCATCAGGACTGGACAAGAAGGGAGCATTCTACTCAATGAAACCTTTGAGAAGCTCTCACAATACCGTGGCATAGTTGCATATTGCTATTACTGTGCTAGCAAACTGCGTTCAATTCCTGCTGCTGTCTGTAAGGGGTTTGTATGTTCTCCTCATAACTGCTTGGGATTTTCTCCCACATTCCAAAGATGTATGGGTTGGTAGGTTAATTGGTCACATGGTGGAATAGGGCGCACCAGGTTCATTGCGCCGAAAGGGTCTGTTCCTGTACTGTATCTTGAAACAAAAGTAACTATCAGAACCTATTGCCACAGACCATTTAGGGAAGAGTATTATAAACTTCTGTACATTGTTATATTTCTCAAATAAAATGCAAGTTTGAATTGTTGCATCATGCAGACAGATAAGGAATTAGCCAAAGCAAATGTGTCCCATTTCAACACAAAAGCAGTCTCCAAATGGATAATTCTGACAATGCCCCAACAGCTGAATGCAGAAAAGATGTCTGACTTACAACAGGATCCCCTACAGAAGATCTGAAGACGATTTTGATGCAGATGACCTTGTCAGTTCAAATAAAATCTATACTGTAGCCTCCTTCCATAGTGCTCCATTAAACAAGAATGAATGGGTCATTCAAACACAAAATCCGGATGTATTTTCTTAATGCTTTCCCCAACAAAGAATTAGAAGAATGTCCCAAGGAAACAGAAATCTGATTATTCATTTTGGCAAAAATAGACTCATTGTCTACAGTGCCTTTCACAACTTTGGATCATCCCAGAGCACGTCGCAGTCGGTGAAATACCTTTTAAAGTGTGATCACTGCTGTAACATGACATGTCCTAGCCAACTTGTGCACAGCAAGAACCTGTTGGACATAGGTAATGTAAGATGCTGCAAGTCTAATTCATCTGGAAGCTACATGTCTCCATTTGTTACGTGGACCAGGCCCTTGTGCTGCAGCATTGTCTGTTACAGCCACTCAGAAAAGGAGGCACTAGAAGTGATGTTGAAGAGAACAGTGATGTGGCAAGTGCGCTGAAATCTATGCTGGTTTCAGGACTGGCCCCTCTCTTCAGTGCGGTCTCTGGTGTTTGCACCCTGACAAACTGGATTGCCTTGATCTGCAGTTCCAGGAGATGAACTGCTGCATCTTTGTTCTTGCAGAACTGTGGCTCCAGGATAATATCTCATGCACCATCAATCTTCAGGGGCTTGTGCTAATATTTTTTGTGATTCTATGTGCTACTGTAACTATACTGGCAGTGTGTGACTGTATGTGCTGTGATTTTCTCTTTGGCCCTGGAGGAATTGTGCTTTGTTGAATGACAATTGAATTTGAATAAACTCCTACAAGCAACATGATAATGACCAGCTAATACACCCAAATGTTGGAGGAACTCCGCAAGCCAGACAGCATCTGTGTAAAAGAGGAAACAGTCAATGTCTCAGGCTAAGGCCTTTCATCAGGACGAAGCGTCTGCAGATTTTATTGTGTTAACAAATAGATCATCTCTGTATGCTTTGGTGTGATTTAGCAGGGAAGCTGTCTGTTTGCCAGGGTACAGGTTCTTGTCTACTGGAATAAACCCTTCTCAAACATAGGAAAGTCTGCAGATGCTGGAAATCCAAAAGCAAAACATATAAAATACTGGAGAAACTCAGCAGGCCAGGTAGCATCTATGGAAATGAGTAAACAATCAATGTTTTGGAGACTTCTGATAGTATTTTCCTTATTTTCTTTCCTGTGAAATGTAGGTTTTGTCTGGCAAAGCAAGGTCACAGTAAGATGAAACAAGGGACTAGGAGAGCTGTCATATGTGACACCTTTCATATCTAGCAGAGAGGCTAACTTCTCAGTGATGGGTTTACATTGAATTTACAGCACTGATATTATGAGCTCTGCATCAGACGCCTCCCAACCTCTAACCCCACCAATGTACTACATCCATTTCTCATGTTCAAAGTAAATTTATCAAAGTACATATATGTCACCATATACAACCCTGCGATTCATTTCAATGATGGGGCAAGTGAAGTTATCCTCTTTTGTTCAAGAGCCTGATGTTTGAGGGGTAGTAACTGCTTTTGAACCTGGTGGTGCGAGTCCTTGAGGCTCTTGTACCTTCCTGATGGCAGTAGTGAGAAGGGAGAATGACCTGGGTGGTGGGGATCCCTGATGATAGATGCTGCAGGCATATACAGTAAATTCAGGAAATATAATAGCATTACCGAAAGGCCATAACCAACAGGACATACAAACAACCAGTGTGCAAATACAAAAGATTAAAAAAATAATAGTAATAAATAGGTAAGCAATAAATCTTGTATTTCACTATCTTTCCCTTTTCTCACTTTGGCCACTTCCTCTGGTGACAGTTATGTATCCCCACTACTCTGAATGACTAAATATCTGCTGAATGTATTTGTGGATAGATAAGTGACTACCTGTTTATGGTCTCTAGCTTGGTCTTGTCCACATGGAAGCAAATTGTAATCTCCCTTGAACTTGCTGGTACAGAAAAAGTGGGGTGGATTGGTGAGGCTGGAAATTCTATTGTCCATGAGACATAGGACTGGAAATAGGCCATTCAGCCCATCGAGTCTACCTCACCAATCATGTCTAGTTTATGAAGCTCCCCACCAGGTTCGTATGGAAACTTGGCTTATTGCCAGCCCCGCTAACAGCCACAGGACACAGCAGCAAGAATGCTGCTTTTCATAAACCATAGGCGTCATGGGTCAGTATGATTTGGGGCTCAAGCAAAGAGGAATGTTGCAATGTTCCAATTCAAGAAACCTTGATTTGAAGCGAGTGCTGCATAAATCCAGTCCATAAGCAATTGTTGGCCAGCAAGAAATAACAAATCGTACACTGCATATAAATATAAAGAAAGTATATTTACAAATTTCAGCTTTATCAAACAGTTAATCAGAAAATGAAAAGGGGATAAAAAAGGAAAAACCTGCAAATGCTGGAAATCCAAGCAACACACACAAAATGCCAGAGGAACTCAGCAGGCCAGGCAGTAACTGGAAAAGAGTACAGTCGATGTTTTGGGCTGAGACCCTTCAGCAGTCCTGTATTCCTTTCCATAGATGTTGCCTGGCCTGCTGAGTTCCTCCAGTATGTTGTGTGTGTTGCCCCCAAAAAAAGGGCCCATTACATTAACCCAGTCCAAATGTCCTCTGAAGTTGGAACTCATACTGGAATTGCCTTTAACTTGCACGCTGGATCCACAGTCTGCGTGAAAGCACACACTTTCCGAACTTCAAAATCCATTTTGAACAGGAGTATTGGCCTTTTTTTCTTCGAGCCATTCATCTGCACAAAGATGTTTGTGCAACAGGGATGCTCTTTCCCATAGCATCCTCAGCCATCTTTCCTCCTGTCCTCTCTGAAGCTCCCGCCAAAAAAACTGCAAACCACACTGTCGCCACAAATCTCTCTCCATCCTGCTCTCTTGTTCCGCTGATTTCACCATCTTGAATGGCTGACACAATATTCCTAAACTGAAGATCATAGCCCCTTCTAGCTGAAACCAAACATCTTAAAAGTAGAACACACTGCTTTTGCAGAACTAATAAAATGAAATTCCTGTAGCATAGCAGTAGAAATCTCAACCAGGGCGTTGCACTTATTATCTGCACAACCCCATTTTCCTGCCTTCCCCATAACCTTTGACACCTACTAATCAAGAATCTGTCAATCTCCACTTCAAACATATCCATTGACTTGGCCTCCACAACCATCTGTGGCAGTGAATTGCACAGGTTCACCAACCTCTGGCAAAAGTTATTCAGGGTTGTTCTTCTATTCTGAGATCGAGCCCTAGATTGCACAATTGGAAACATCCTCCACATCCACTCTTTCTAGGTCTTTCAATATTCATACATTGTCCACCCAGGGGGTGATGGGCATTGAAATTTTCACCACATTGTCACCAAGATAATACTTTGTTTATTCCTAAAGTGTTGTAATCGACAAGTTCTCAGGCCTGGAGTTCCATGTTGGAAAGGGGATTCAGTGGTCCCTACCTAACATCCCATTGAACTCTTTCATAAACTTAAAGACTTTGATCAGATTTCCTCCAGCCCTGTCTTTCTGATAGAACAAATGATAGGCTGAATGGTCTTGGTCATGTAATACAAGCTGCCAGTATGTGGACTGGGATTAGAGCAATCAATTGTATTAAAACACTATGCAGAGGTGGATTAGGAGCCTGAGCTTCCGACATGTCACTCTGCGTTTTACAGAGGTACTGAAAGGAAATTGGGGGGAAAATTATCAATGGATCCATCCTGGGTGACAGCTACAGACACCTGGAGATGCCGTCACTTATCCCTGCAAGCGTGACAAGTGCTACAACTCCTCCCTCACTACCTTTAAACAGGTCTGTTGGGGTCATCCATCGTACCTACATCGCTGAAGCCTGATGCAGATTAGGGAACTACTTTGTTGAGCTCCTTTGCTCTGTCTGCTACAAAAGGTAGGATCTCCTTGTGGCTATTCATTTCAAAATCATCTTCCCATTCCTATTTTGACATGTCTCACCATAGCCACTTCTACTGCCAGAATGAGGACGAATTCAGGTTGGAGGAGCAACACCCCCATATTTATCTGGATAGCCTCCAACCTGAGGGCATGGATCAATTTCTCCAACTTATAGTAACTTCTTCCCTTGTATCTCCTCTCTTTTATCATTCCCCATTCCGGTTACCCTCTCACTCCTCCTCACCTGTCCATCATTTCCCTCTGGTTTCCTTCCTTTCCTTTCTTCTATGATACACCCTTTCACCTTTTAGATTCCTTCCTCAGCTCTTTAACTCGTTCACCTCTGCTTGCCCAGCTTTTCACTTCATCCCCACCTCCCCCACACACCCACCTTCCCCCTAACCTGGTCTCATCTGTCACCTGCCAGTTTGTAATCCTTCTTCTCTTTCCAACCTTCTTATTCTACTCTGTTTATTTATTTACTTATTGAGATAAAGCGCAGAATAGGCCCATCTGGGCCTTCAAGCCACACTGCCTAGCAACCTCTGATTTAACCCTAATCAAGGGATAATTTACAATGACCAATTAACCTACCAACTGCTATGCCTTTGGACTGTGGGAAGAAATCAGAGCACCCGGAGGAAACCCATGTTTCATCCTCCTCCCTTTCCAGTCCTGATGAATGATCTCTGCCTGAGACATAGACTGTTTATTTCCCTCCATAGATTCTGCCAGACTTGCTGAGTTACTTCAGCATTTTGTGCGCGTTGCTTTGGAAATGCCTTCCTGGTTTATTTAAAAGCGAAGCAGAGGAGCTCAATCTGTGTTTTGGTTATTGGGTATTATAAGACTATAAGACCTAGATGCAGCATTAGGCCACTTGGCCCATCGAGTTTGCTCCACCATTCCATCATGGCTGATTTATTATCCCTCTCAACCCCATTCTTCTACCTTCTCCCTGTAACCTTTGGCCCCCTTACTCATCATGAATCTATCAACCTCTGCTCTAAATATACCCAATAACTTATGACCTATTATAGGAAGCTGAATGTAGTTTATTACAGTCTGCAGTTATCCAAACTCTCAGCTAACTCTCTTCAAGCCCCTGTGACTGTGTGTCTGTATGGTTCAACCATTCACTAGCTAAAGTCTGCAGCAATGAAGGCTGCACACCCTGAGCCAAAATCAAGATGTATTGATTTCAGAAATTAGTTCATATTTGGCCAAGGTTGTGGTGTGAAATGAGTTTGGAAGAAGGGCTTTGATTCAAAGTGTAAAGATACTTCATTTAAAAAAAATATCGACTGTAAAGAGCAATGGGCATCTGAGGATGGGGAGGACACCGCAGAAATACAAATCTTTGTACAACTGCAGACATGGGAACCAGAGAAATGTTCCCCTGGGGTCTGCCCTTGACTATAGAAGTACAGAGAGATCTATGGTCTGAAGCCATACCATATTGGGCTTGAATCTATTATCTGTCTGGATTTGGAAATGGCCCAGACTCTGGCACTGACACCCTTCATCCTGACATGTATAAATACCACACATAATAAAATGTGGATCTGGAAAGCTTTTTAGTATAAAAATGGCTTTTATACTATTAATAATTTAGGGTGACATTCATTGGTTAACCAGTGAGGAAATTTAGGATTATATCACTGTCACTGTGGAATATATTTACACCTTGCTGCCAGGATATATTTTATTTAAATTTAGAGATACAGCGTGGAACAGCCTTTCTGGTTTAATAAGCTGCATCGCCCAGCAACACCCCCCCCCCACCCAATTAGACTGTAGCCTATTCGCAAGACAATTTACAATGACCAAGTAACCTACTAACTGGTGGGTCTTTGGAATGTGGTAGGAAACCGGAGCATCAGGATAAAGCACATACATTTGTGGCAAGAAATGTACAAACTCCATACAGACAGCCTTGGAACTGAGCTCCAAACTCTGACGCTCTGAACTGTAATATGCGACTCTGACACCCAATATAGATCCATGGTCTTTTGACAAAATAGAGGTTTCTATGATAGGGAGCTGATATCAATGGGAAATTTACAGACAGGCTTAGAGCTGAACATCCAATTTTGTACTTGAAATCAGGAGAGCCAGCAGCTGCAGACAATACTCCTGGAATGTACTATTAAATAATATATGTTGGACAAGCGGATATGTGCAAGGAGATTTGAAGTGCTTACATTTAATCAGCTGTCCTAATACATCCTCCTGTGGCTTGACATTAATTTTCTTTGCCAAATTCTTATGATATATCTTGGGGTGTTTTACTGTGTCAGAAGTGCTGTATAAATACGGATCATTATTGTGGGCCTGAATAAGTGGCGCATTAAGAAGATGTCAGTGAGGTACAAGGACCAGTTGATAACAAGACTAAATTCATGTGCTCTTGTTCAAAATTAAATAACCCTTATCCTGCCTTGGAAAACTGAAAGCATAAAATCCTGAACACCGTAAGGCATTGGAGTAGAATTATGTTATTCAGCTCAAGTCTGCTACACTATTCCACCATGACTGATTTATTATCTCATGCAATCCCATTCTCTTGCCTTCTCATAACCTTTGATACCCTCACTAATCAGGAATCTATGAATGGTAATCCATTATATTAAGTAAAAAGCAACACACACACAGAATGCCGGAGGAAATCAGCAGGCCAGGCAGCATCTATGGAAAAGAGTAAACGGTCGATATTTTGGGCCGAGACCCATCATTTGAGCTTCTGCAGATAGTCTCATTTTAAGTAAAAAGTTGGGCTAATATTTCCAGCCAATATTACTGAGGATAAATATAAGACCCATAGACTGGGAACACTTTCTACTCATCTCAAATTTTATAATTGTAGCAATATTTGTCATATTGCTTCCACTCAGCTTTTCTTTTGAATAGGCAGAGGCCCAGGTTGCACTTCACAAGTGAACAAGAACTGATAATATCTTTTAAAACCATATAATCCACAGTCCCCATCAGAGCTGTGAGACTTCCTCAGCACACTGAAAACGTTTCAGAAGTCAGGCTTAAGGTTTCGTATCATGTCCCAAGGACATACAGATTGATTTAGGGTGATTCTTCACTATAACTTGCTTCTAGTATATAGGAGAGTAGCAGAATCTGGGTGGTGTTGAAGGGAATATAAGAAGGTAATAGGATTAGGGTAAATAGGTGGTTGATAGTTAGCATTGGTTCTTTCTTTATTTGTACAATTTGTCTTCTTTAGCACATTGGTTGTTTATGAGTCTTTGTTTATGTGTAGTTTTAAAATAAATTCTACGATATTTCTTTCCTGCAAATGTCTGCAAGAAAATGAATCTCAGGGTAGTGCATGGTGATATAGACATATTTTGATAACAAATTTACTTTGACTCTTTTCCTCTGTGCTCAATGTAAGACCAAAGAGCTGGTTGTGGATTTCAGAAACGGTAAGTCAAGGAAACACAGAGGGATCGGAAGTAGGCAGAGTGAGCAATTTCAAGTTCCTGGGTGTTAATATATCTGAGGCCCTAACCTGGTCCCAACTTATCGTGCAGCTATAAAGAAGGGAAGACAGCGGCTATATTTCGTTAGGTGTTTGAGGAGAATTGCTATAGTTGTACCGTTGGGACCGGCTGCATCACTGCCTGGTATGGAGGGGCTACTGCACAGGACCGAAAGCAGCTACAGAAAGTTGTAAATCTAGTCAGCTCCATCTTGGGCACTATCCTACAAAGTATCCAGGACACCTTTAGGGAGTGGTGTCTCAGAAAGGCAGCGTCCATTATTAAGGACCTCCAGCACCCGGGGATGCCCTTTTCTCACTGTTACCATCAGGATGGAGGTACAGAAGCCTTAAGGCACACACTCAGTGATTCAGGAACAGCTTCTTCCCCTCTGCCATCCCATTCCTGAATGGACATTGAAGTTTTGGTCACTACCTCTTTTTTTAATATACAGTATTTCTGTTTTGGCACTTTTTAAAAAGTCTGTTCAATATACGGAATTGATTTGTTTATTTCTTTTTCTCTCTCTGCTAGATTATGTATTGCATTGAACTGCTGCTGCTAAGTTAACAAATTTTACATCATATGCCGATGATAATAAACCTGATTCTGATTCTGATTCACTCAAATTTCTACAGCTATATTATATGGAGTTGTAAAATTAGTCAGCCCCATCATGGGTACTAACCACTATAGTATCCAAGGCATCTTCGAAAAGTGGTGCCTCAAAAAGGCGTTGAGCATAATTTAGGACCCGACTACCCAGGACATGCCCTCTTCTCATCAGGTAGGAGGTACAGAAGCCTGAAGACACCTACTCAGCGATTCAGGAACAGCTTCTTCCTCTCTGCCATCCGATTTCTGAATGGACATTGAACACTACCTCACTACTTTTTAATCTTAGTTTTTTTTTCAGTACTTATTTAATTTAACTATTTAATATATATATATACTTACTGTAATTCAGTTTTTTTCTACATAATTTAACTTGTATTGCAATATACTGCCGGTAAAGTTAACTCGTTACACGACATATACCGGTGATATTAAACCTGATTCTGATTCTGCCGTACTGTCCTACGTCCTAAAATAAACTTGGGATTCAAAGCTAAGTTTTAATGTTAGTTGACACAAATCAGCGAATACGGGGATGGTGGCGAGCAAGTCTGATTCACGCCATCTTAACTATTTCTTCCCCCAGTCTAGTTAGCCCCCCACTCACCCCCTCTATTGCCCAAGTCACTGCACTGTAAACACTTTAAACCACTTTTTATAATATTGTTTATATTGAAAATAGTGCTGTTATTTATCTATTTATGTACATTTTATTCTATATCCGTACTTTATCCTCTAAATTTATTATTTACATAATTGCTTATAATTAATTTTTTTGTTACCTGTCGCCCCAACGCACCACAGCAAATTCCTAATACATGTACATGTATATGGTGAATAAAGTTGATGCTTGATCGTGAGAGAGAAGAGTTTTTAATTTTCACTCGCATTGTTTTGAGGAGCGGCACCCGCAGAGGGGTCTGTTAGCAAGGAACAGGCCCTCGAAACGGCAGCAGCTCCTCCCTGCTGCCGCAACACTCGGTGAACAGCATTCCAGCGGGTCTGCACCAGCTTCGAACACAGGTCGCCAACTTTTTACTTAAACTAAACTTTAACCATAAGATGCAGAGAGCTGTAAACTCAGTCAGCTCTATCATGTGCACTAGCCTCCGCAGTATCCAGGACATCTTCAAAGAGAGATGCCTCAAAAGGGCGACATTCACCACTAAGGACCCCCATCACCCAGGACATGCCCTCTTCTCATTGCTACCACCATGGAGAATTTTACCGGAGCCTGAAGACACACACTCAACGATTCAATAACAGCTTCTTCCCCTCTGCCATCTGATTTCTGATGGACGTTGAATATAACTTAACTACTTTAAATGTCTCTTTTGCACTACTGATTTAACTATTTGATATATATGCTTACTGTAATTCACAGTTCCCCTCTATTATCATGTATTGCATTATACTGCTGCCGCTAGGTTATCAAATTTCACGGCATATGCCGGTGATATTAAACTTGATTATGAGATGTGTGGGCAGTTTTTTTAAAAAAATACATTGGTGGATAAAGCGCAAGTATGGGGTTGTACACTTCTACAATAGTCGAGGGGCTTCCACACCCAACCTGGCCACCCCTCCCCAGTAGCGGAAGAACCCTTTTTGGTGGTCCTGTCCCATCGAACCCTTGTGGTGGCTTCAAAACGTCCCTCAGCCCGAATGTCTGCTCCAACTACATCATTCAGACCTTTCTCCGAAAGCCAGACTGGAAACTTCAATCAAATTTAAAAGAGAGGGCAGACCTTCAACTGGGGACCAATCACAGAAGGGGAGTTCGCCTAAACACAAGAGGTTCTACATTTTGTGATTGGGTGGCTCTGGTGTTCTGATTTCTCCTGCAGGCTGATTGGCTGGTTCAATGTCATGACAACTGGTCTCTCCTATTAACAAAATGTATGCGCCTGTTAGCAATAGGGTGCAATTAATAATATGTTTGGCACGAGACACTGCTTTTAAACAGAAATGTGCAGCTTGATATGATTTCCAGCTTTCAATATTAATAATTAATATCGATCTGTGCCCTTTCCCCTGCTATATGCAATGAAAGAAAAAACTCAATCAGCCTTTCTGCACTTTTCCAGGCAACGGCTGAAAATACAGCAGATTCTGGAAATAATATTCTCTGAAATGTTTAAGATTTTTTCTTCTTCTAGAGCTGTGTCATGAGGAACAGCTACATGCTGTCGATTCATCTGGGCTGTCGTTGCTGTGAATTCAGACAGAATGTTTGATTAAGGATTAGCTTTATCTGTAACATATACATCAAAACATACAGTGAAATGCCTCAGTTGCATTAATGACCAACACAGTCCAAATGTGTGTTGGGGTAGTCTGCAAGCGGCCAGTGCCAACATACCACGCTCAACAACCAGAATCAGAATCACGTTTATTACCATCGGCATGTGTCGTGAAATTTGTTAACTTAGTAGCAGCTGTTCAATGCAACACATAATATAGAAGGAAAAAAAATAATAGTAATAACAAATAAATAAATCGATTACAGTATATGTATATTGGATAGATTAAAAATCATGCAAAAAACAAATAATGTATATGAATCGCTGAGTGTGTGTACCTCCTACCTGATGATAAGTGAGAAAAGGGCATGCCCTGGGTGCTGGAGGCCCTTAATAATGGACACTGTCTTTCTGAGACACTGCTTCCTGAAGATGTCCTGGGTACTTTGTAGGCTCGCACCCACGATGGAGCGGACTAAATTTACAACCCCCTGCAGCTTCTTTTAGTCCTGTGTGGTAGCTCTCTCATACCAGACAGTGATGCAGCTTGTCAGAATGCTCTCCATAGTACATCTATAGAAGTTTTTTTAGTGTATTTGTTGACATACCAAATCTCCTCAAACTCCTGATGAAGAACAGTCCCTGTCTTTATTACTGCATCGATATGTTGGGACCAGGTCAGAGATCTTGACACACAGGATCTTGAAATTGCTCACTCTCTCTACATCTGATTCCTTTGTGAGGATTGGTATGAGTTCCTTCATCTTACCCTTCCGGAAGTCCACAATCAGCTCTTTCATCTTACTGAAGTTGAGTGCCAGGTTGTTGCTACAACACCACTCCACTAGTTGGCATCTCTCACTCCTGTATGCCCTCTCGTCACCATCTGAGATTCTGCCAACAATGGTTGGATCATCAGAAAATTTATAAATGAGATATGTCTAGCCACACAGTCATGGGTAAAGAGAGAGTAGGGCAATGGGCTAAGCACACACTCCTGAGGTGCACCAAAGTTGATTGTCAGAGACGAGGAGATGTTATCACCAATCCACACAGATTGTGGTCTTCTGGTTAGGAAGTCGAGGATTCAATTGCAGAGGGATGTACAGAGGCCCAGGTTCTGCAGCTTCTCAATCAGGATTGTGGGAATGATGGTATTAAATGCTGAGCTACAGTCGATGAACAGCATCCTGATGTAGGTGCTTGTGTTGTCCAGGTGGTCTAAAGCAATGTGAAGAACTTATGAACCCTAACACATACATCCTTGGAATGTGGGAGGAAAGTGGAGCTCCTGGAGGAGACCCATGTGGTCACGGAGAGAATGTAAAAAATCCCTTACAGACAACGGCAGGAATTGAACCTGGGTCACCAGTGTGGTAATAGTGTTACTCTAACCACTTTCTACAGTGCTGCCCACCCTCCCCGCCCACTTGAGTCTTGTGGGCAGCTCATCCTGGGCCATTTTCCTCCTCAACTACCCCAGTAGAAACAAAACCCTGTCATGCCTGCAGCATGTACTGTCCCTGCCATCCTGTCGCACGTCCCTCAGCCATCAGACTGGCTCAGACCAGGATCGGAACCTGGTCACTGAAACCTACAAATGGATCTGAGCAGGGAGGACGTTCACCCAGATGTGGCGTACTGAACCAGGGGGTAGTGGGCTCCGGATAAGGAGGACTGAGACGAGAATTGTATTTAGTTAGAGGGTGGTGACAGTTTGAGGATCCCTACCCCAAAGGCCTGTGGGAGGTCAGTCATTCAGTCCATTGAAAACATTTCTCAATCAATAATCAACTTTTCACCATATGCAATACATTTACATGTGTTAGGGATTTTCTAATACAAGTTCCTAATATACGTACTGCATTATGGATGTTAAGGGACTCAGGGATGGTTAAGGAGCTAAGGTAGAAGATCAGACATGATCTTGATGAACGCACTGCATATTCAAAGTACCAGATGGCCTAATCCTGGTTTTCATTATATTCTTGTTCTGCTTTGTACATTACGAAACCATCTTGTGTGGTACTCTTTGACGGCAAGCAATTGAAAAGACTTCCTGGCTCTTTGGAGTTCCTTGGTATAGAAATGATGGAGGATGTGGTTTCGGCTTGATTTTCTTTTTGAGGTAAAATGCGCTAAATCAAGAAAAATCTGGAGGGTTTTTTTTTGGTGGTGGATAAAATAGGGGAAGTATACCCGCGATAAGAGTTCTGAGCCCCCAGTTGTCGGAAGGACCTTTTCCCAAGGTGATGTACCTTTAACTTTGAAACGAATAAACTTCTAGCACTAGATTATAAACACAAGAGGATTTTGTAGATGCTGGAAATCTTGAGCAACACCCACTAAGTGCTGAAGGAAGTTAACAAGTCAGGCAGCATCTATGGAGGGGAATGAACAATTAATGCTTAGGGCTAAGTCTGCAGGTCCAAACTTCTCATCCTGGTTTCCAGATCTTTCCATGTTCTCACCCCTTCGTACAATCCTCTCTAAGCTTCTAGAAACCCGCCCTTTATATTAACTACTGTGCTATTTATGACCTTGCTTTGAGAGCTGTAAAATTCCCTTCCCAACATGGGTAACACCCTCCTCACCATTGAGCACATCTACACGGAGGCTTGTCTCAGAAAAGCAGCATCCATCATCAGGAGACCCCCATCTCCCAGGTCAGGCTCTCTTCTCGCTGCTGCCATGGGGATAAAGGTAAAGGAGACTCAGGACTCCCACCACCAGGTTCAGAGACATTTATTACCCCTCAACCCCTCACTCACTCCATCATTGAAATATTCCCATGAACTATGGACTCACTTTCAAGGACCCTTCATCCCATGTTTTCAGTATGTATTGCTTATTTATTTATTATTATTATTATTTCTTTTTGTATTTGCACAGTTTGATGTCTTTTGCACACAGGTTGAACACTCAAGTTGGTGCGATCTTTCATTAATTCTATTATGGTTATTATTCAATTATGGATTTATTGAGTATTGTTCATTCATTATGTGCCATGTCTTATGACATAGGCAATCATGGTCTTTCTGTGACTAAGACTGTCCTTGGCAAATTTTTGAACAGAAGTAGTTTGTCATTGCCTTCTTCTGGGCAGAGTCTTTACAAGAAAGGTGACCCTAACCCCTGCCAGCCTTTATCAATACTCTTCAGAGATTGTCTGCCTGGCATGAGTGGTCCCTTAACCAGGACTTGTGATATGCACCAGCTGCTCATACGACCATCCACCACTTGATCCCATGACCCCGATTTGGGGGGCTAAGCAGATGCTACACCTTGCCCAAGGGTGACCTATAGGCTAGCGGAGGGAAGGGGGACCTTACACTTCCTTTAGTAGAGATGTATCGCCACCCTGTCACTCAGTTGTTAGATATCCTATACATTCAAACCATTGTTTTGAAATTTAAAAAATGTTGAATGGGAAGGGAAATGGAGGGGAAGGATAGAATAAGTATAGGGTTCACTTTATTTGTCTCTCTGCACTGCACTTCCTCTGTGACATGATAGTATGTACTGTGCAAAAGTCTTAGGCACCTATATATAGCTAGGGTGCCTAAGACTGTTGCACCATACAGTATTTGTCTACGTGGAGCAGACAGCGAGTTTGTAAATCTGGCGAGAGCAAAGGAGTTGTGAATGGCAAAGGTGGAGCATCGCAGCAGGTGTGTGGGACAGGTGGCAGAGGAGGAGTGCCAGGGGCAGGGAGTGGCGCGGTTGCAGACACACCCAGCCCTGAGACACCAGGCACGGTCACTTGATTCCAAACAATTAGTTTATTGATCATTACGGAATGTCTCTCTGGTGCTTCCCGCTCCCTCCCCTCTCTCTTCCCCTTTTCCCAACCATGATTCCCCTCTCTCGGCCCCCTTCCCACTCTCAACCCACAACAGAGACCAATATTAGAATCAAGTTTATCATCACTCAGATGTGTCATGAAATTTGACTTCTTTGCGGCAGCAGTACGGTGCAATATATTAAAATTATTACAGTATTGTATTTTCCACATTTGTTTGCCTTGTTACTTTCTCAATGTACGTGTGTGTGGGATGATCTGTCTGGATGTCACAAAAACAAGCTTATTAGCTTTATTTGTCACATGTACATCAAAACACACTTTGAAATGCATCATTTGCATCAAGACAAATCAGTGAGGACTGTGCTAGGCAGCCTGCAAGTGTCGCCATGCTTTCAGTGCCCACAACTCACTAGCTTAACCCTATTTATATGTCTTCGGAAAGTGGGAGGACACCAGAGCACCCGGAGGGAACACACATGGTCACAGGGAGAACGTAGGAACTCCTTAGAGGTAGCAGTAGGAATTGATCCCCAATCTTACAGCAGGTGCTGTGAAGTGTTGCACTGTTGCTACAATACTGTGCCCCCCCAAAACAAAAGCTTTTCACTGTGTCTCAGTACATGTGACAATAATAAACCAACTCCATTTCCAGGGGATGTTGAGGGAGAGAAGTTGAGGCAGAGGCAAAAGAGAAAAGAGAAAAGAAAAGACCACAAAAGAATGGGCTGATGACTTAAGCGAGGAACATCAGTAAGATGGCAGTACTGCTATGACCCCTGGATGGAGGAGATGGGGCTGACAGGGAGGGTGCAGGCAGAAATGGTGTTCATGAAAACCCCAGGGAAAGAATTGGGGAAGTTGGGATATGAGTTGAGATTGTACAGAAATGTGAGATCATGGCCTTCCCTAGAATCAGCATCAGGTTTATTGTTGTTCTATGCAGTAGAACATTGCATAAAAATTACTATAAATTACAATAAGAAATAATACAAAATAAATGGTACAAAAAGAGTGCAAAATAGTGAAATAGTGTTCATGGGTTCATGAGCCATTTAGAAAACTGATGGTGGAGAGAAAGAAGTTCTTCCCAAAATGGTGGGTGAGCATCTTTTCCTTCAATGGTTCCATTTAATATGAGAGAATGTATATAGTATACAACCTGAAATTCTTACTCTTTACAGACATCCACAAAACTCAAGAAAAACCCCAAAGAATGAATGACAGAAAAACGTTAGAACCCCAAAACCTCCTCTGTTCCACCCATAAGCAGCAGTAAAGCATCAACTCTCCCCTCTCTCCCTCAGCCCACCTGCCTCTGAAAAAGCATCAGCGCCCCCACCACTTGCCACGCAAACAATAGCAAAGCTCCCAAAGAGACCACGATCTAGACTCCATCAAAAAAACTACTGTTCATTCTAATACTTTGTCATGCCACAATATCTCTCCCTCACCAATCAAGGAGAGAGCTGAATCACTTCTGCCACAGTGAGAGGGGAGAGCAACATCTCAATGTTCAACGTTTCGATGTTATAGTCTGCAGCGTCACTTATTTTGACAGCAGTGTACACTGCTGTCTTGATGTTCCGATCTTCTGTGAAATTTCAGTCAGTGACACCGGCAAGGAATCAGGTCATCCACAGGCTGCACCCTGAAGGTACATGTCCTCCAGGCCTCCCTGACAATAGTCAGATGAGAAGAGAGCACGTTCTGCATGGTGAGTGTCATTAATGATGGTTGCCACCTTCTTGAGGCATTGCCGTTTGAAGATGCCCTCAATGGTGAATAGTCTGGTGCCCGTGATGGAGACTACAACCCTTTGCAGTGTTTTCAACCCTGTGCAGTGCCCCCCACCCCCACACCAGACAGTGATGTAACCAGTCAGAATGCTGTCCTTGGTGCATCTGTAGAAATTTGCAAGAGTCTTTGGTGACATGCCAAATCTCCTGAAACTCCTAATGAAATATAGCTGCTGCCCTGCCTTCTTTGTGATTGCATCAATATTCTTTCCTTTACCTAATCCATTAGTACAAAGACCTTAGCTAATGGCTGCAATGTGCTTGTGTGTTACATACTCTTAATATTGATCTCAGTGTTGGCTGCATGCTCCATCTGCATTTCAGCATTGATTTGGACACCTCTGAATTAGCAGCTGGTTGTCCTCCTTGAGAGCGGAATTAACTGGACATGCTTTTTTCTCCACTTGCTGCCAATCCAAGCTTAAACACACCCACAGCCCACCCCCCTCCCCCTCCCCAACAGCTGAGAGTCCACACTCGGCAGTCCTCCAAACTCCCACAATGATGGTGATAAGAAGGGAGGGGCGGAGGGTCAAAGGTCAGCCTGCCATCCTGTTGCCAGGATATTAGGGATCGGAGAGCAGGGGGCTTCTGGATCTGCAAAGACAAAGGAAAAACGTGACCTGTTAGCGTGACATTGAGATGTTCCCCATCACCAGGGTTAACGTGTAACCTACACTTCCTTCAGAGATTGGATGTGTAACCTATTCTCAGTGGCCAATTTAATAGGTACCTCTGTACCTAATAAAGGGTTCACTGACTGTATGTTCATGGTCTTCTGCTGCTGTAGCCCATCCACTTCATGGTCCAACATGTTGTGCGTTCAGAGATGCTCTTCTGCACATCACTGTTGTACCATGTGGTTATTTGTGTTACTGTCTCCTTCCTGTCATTTTGAACCAAACTGGCTATTCTCCCTTGACCGCTCTCATCTATTTATTTATACTGAGATACAGTGCAGTATAGGTCCTACTGGAATCTTCCATTTGCACCACCCAGCAATCCCCTGATTTAACCCTAGCCTAATCATGGGACAATTTACAACGACCAATTAACCTACCAGCTGGTACATCTTTGGACTGCGGGAGAAAACCAGAGCACTCGGAGAAAACCTAGTCACGGGGAGAATGTACAAACTCCTTACAGGCAGCGATGGGAATTGAGTCCCGGTCACTGGTATTGTAAAGGGTTGTGCTAACCACTGTGTTACAGTGCCACCCTACATAACAAGGTACTTTCATCCACAGAACTACTGCTCACTGGATGTTTTCTTTTAGTTTTTTGCACCATTCTCTAAACTCTAGTCCAGAAGATCCCAAAGGGTCAGTAGTTTCTGAGGTACTCGAACCATTTTGTCTGACACCAACAGCAATTCCACGGTCAAAGTCACTTTGATCACATTTCTTTTCCTTTCTGATGTTTTGTCTGAACAACAACTGAACCTCTTGGCCATGTCTGCAAGCTTTTATACATTGAGCTGCTGCTGCTTGATTGGCTGATTAGATATTTGCATTAACAAGCAGGTGTACAGATGTATGTAATCAAGTGGCCACTGAGTATATTTTTATTTCTGTTAACACGTAAAAGGGATGATGAATGATTCTATGGCTGTCATTGCAGGCATTGGCTAAGAGGAGATAGTAGAAATAGAAGAGAAGCATGTAAGTTGTTTTTGAAAACTGAGTCAAAAGCTATTCAAAAATGGAACAGCCACAGTTATTCGGTTAAAGTTAAAAAAACTAGGGGGTGCAAAGGGACTTGGGAGTCCATGTGCAGGATACCATAAAAGTTAATTTGTAGGTTGAGGTGGCAAAGTTAGCATTAATTTTGAGAGGACTAGAATATAAAAGCAAAGTAGTAATGTTGAGGCTTCAGGAGGCACTGGTGAGGCCTCACTTGGAGTATTGTGAGCAATTTTGGATTCCTTATCTAAGAAAGGATGTGCTGACATTGGAAAGAGTTCAAAGGACATTCACCAAAATGATACTGGGATTGAACGGCTTATCATGTGAGAAGTGCTTGATGGCTCTGGGCCTGTGCTCTCTGGAATTCAGAAGAATGAAACCTATCAAATGTTGAAAGCCCTTGATAGAGTAGATGTGGAGAGTATGTTTCCTATGTTTCCTAGACCAGAGGACAGAGCCTCAGAATAGGGAGATGTCCATTAGAACATAGACAAGGAGGTATTTCTTTAGCCAGAGAGTGGTGAATCTGTGAAATTTGTTACCCTAGGTGGCTGTGGAAGCAAGTCATTAGGTATATTTAAGGCAGAGTTTGATAGATTCTTGATTAGTCAGGGCATGAAGGTTTACAAGGAGAAGGCAGGAGATCAAGGCTGGGAGGGAAAATGGATCAGTCATGATGAAATGGTAGAGCAGACTCGATAGGCCAGATGGCCTAATTCTACTCCTATGCCTTATGGTCTTAGACAATTTTTGAAAACATTTCATCTGTCTAGCATCTGCTTTGTTCAGCATCTCATGCTTTCTGCCTTGTTTTTAATCCTCTGTTTTTGTTCATCTCCTCTTGTCCATTTCCTCCTGACAGATCAACCACAATAAACAAACCATAGCCACATCACTCCGCTGGCATTAACTCTGACAATGTGTTGGTGAATGAAAACCAGAAGAGTTGCAGATGCTGAAAATCTGAAACAAAACCAAAACTGTTACAAACAGGCGACAGATCAGACAGCATCAGTGGATGGAGACAAAAAGTTAATATTTCAACACAGCAATGTGCTGTGGTTTTTCTTGGTTGTCCGCCTATCACAGGTACTCCATTTGTTTTCTCTGCTGTTCCCCTTTCAATGCAATTTAAATTTTCCAATTCTGAAGAAGTGTTGTCTCTTTCTCTCTCCTAAGGTGCTGCCCGATCTACTGAGCAGTTAAGATTAAATCAAGAGTGATTTAGAAAGAAAATGAATGGATATTTGTCTTTCAATATCCAGAATGAACAAGGCAAATCCTGGAGTGGGTTCATCAGACAAACTCCTGAGCCTCATTAATGGAACTTCTTGAGAAATAGAGTCAGTGTCCTGGTGGGCAAACCTGCTAGAAGGTTATGTGATATGTGTCCTGAACTTGTTGGAATTTACTCAATCAGGCTTTAAAAAATCCAGTTAATTTTAGAGATAATGGTACTGCTGTCATACATGGAAATTTACCTAGTCCTGCAGTAATTGTCCTGGACTGACCATTTTGAATCAACCAGATGTAGGTATGGAATCTCATATGAACCAAATTGGGTATGGAAGGCAGATATCCTCTCCTGACAGATATTAGAGGACTTGCTGAATTTCACAACAAAATGACTCGTGTTTTACAGAGGAAATGCATTCTAGAAAACAGTCTGTATCACAATTTTCCATAATGTGAAAACTTGACAGAAATTGACATTTGCAGTTTATTTTGAACTTTGGATTTAGTTATATTTTCCTCAATAAACTCCAAGAGTGAATTTTTATTCTGTAGCTCAATTTAAAAAAAAACAATTTAAGTGCAATTTCTCATTGCCAAGCTGCCATAGAACATGGATACTCTGTAATTTGTGACAATCATCCACGGGACTCTAAGATTGAGGAGCAGAATTGGTCCTTTTGGCTCATTAACTCTGCTATGCCATTGAATTATGGCTGATTTTTCACAACTCTATTCTCCTACATTCTCCCCTTATTAGTCAAAAACCTATCAATTTCTACTTTAAAAATACCAATGACTTAGCCTCAACAGCCCTTCATGGTAATGAATTCCACAGATTCACTACCTCTGGCTGAAGAAATTCCTCCTCATCTCAGTTTTAAAGGGACATCCCCTTATTCTAAGGCTGAGCCCTCAGATCCTAGTCTCTCTTACTAATGCAAATGTCCTTTCCACGTCCCATCTATCCAGGCATTACAGTATTCTAAAGGCTAATGATTCTTTTTTTAAAATTAGTACTAAGTTAATTTAACAGCTCCTTTGATCATGTTTGAATTTGAGCTTCCAGGTCATTAGTGTTGACCTTGGGTTATACCTCAGGGACCACTACTCCATCATTATATTCTGCTGACTTTTCCATTCTCCAAACTTGTTCCCCTCATCTGGGTTTCAGACAGGACTTTCTTGTTGTTTTTTTTAAAAACAGGTTTCTGTGCATGTTGCAAAACAAAAATTAAAAAGGACAAAGGAAATTGAAAAGACTTCTGAATTTATGGAAGATGAAATCTCATTGATAGGTAATCTATTTTATTAAAAAACTCACATTTCTTAAAAGATTTAGAAATATTTTGACGGTGGAATACACAATCAAAGCAATAATCAGAGACAATGAACAGTTAGTGTTTTGGTTATATTCAGATAAAAGCTTGCGGAAAGAGAACGGAGTAACACACACAAAATGCTGGAGGAACTCAACAGGTCAGGGAGCATCTGTGGCAATGAATGAACAGTCGATATTTCACCTGAGACGTACAAAAAAGCTGGATGAACTCAGCAGGTCGGGCAGCATCCGTTGAACTGCTGCCCAACCTACTGAGTTCATCCAGCTTTTTTGTACATCTTGATTTGACCACAGCATCTGCAGTGTACTTTGTGTCGACATTTCACCTGAGATGCTTCTTCAGGACTGAGAAGGAAGGGGGAAGATGCCAGAATAAAAAGGTGGGGCGAGGGGATTGAGGCTAGCTGGAAGGTGATAGGCGAAGCCAGGTGTGTGGGAAAGGTCAAGTGGTGGAATGGAGAATGGAGTTGAACACAAGAAGCTCATTTGCTAGAAAAATCTGTATATAACTATACACACCCCTTTCAGTTTCAGATTTATTTCTCACATGCTCATGCAAACGTACAATGAAATGTATAATTTGCTTCAACAACTGATGCCCCTAGCCTAGGGATGTGCTGGAGGCAGGCTGCAAATGTCATCACACATTCCAGTGCCAACATATCATGTCCACAATGCTCAACAGAACAACGCAGACCACAACAAAACAGAACACAACGAGCACTGAAGCAACACAAGCAAAAAAAAAAGCCCCCATTCCTCCCTCTCACCCACGCACACACACAGTCCTCCAACATCTGGAGAGGCCTGACTTTTCCACCATGAGATCTCTGAATGGTCCATGAACACTTCCTTACTGTAAACGTGAGAAAGTCTGAAGATTCTGGAAGTCCATAGCTACATACTATACACACAAAATGCTGGAGGAACTCAGCAGGTCAGACAGCATTGATGAAAATGAATAAACAGTTGATGTTTTGGGCCAAGACCCTTCTTCAGTCCTGAAGGAGAACCTTGGCCTAAAACATTGATTGTTTATTCATTTCCATAGATGCTGCCTGACATGCTGACTACATTACTATTCCTTTTTTCAGAACTGTTTATTTATTTTTTAAATTATAACTTAAAGCAAATTTTTTGTCTGGCATTATATGTACAAACACCACTGTTTGTGTGTCAGTGATAATAAGCCTGATTCTGATTCAGAGATGAACTTACTTCCACACAAAGAATGAGTGGAGCGGGTCCAATGGGCAGAGATGGTGTCTGGAACAACACCTGTGAGGGAGGATAGAAATTACACTGGAAAATTGGGAGACCAGCCTTTGACATCTACCACCCCTCTTCAAGTGCTACACAATGCCCTGTGGCTGCAAAGGTTAGGTTAAGCCCATTGCCCTTACTGGGGCATAGGCAGCCAACAGCAGCTCGCCAGAGTCGTCTATCCTGAGCCAATCTTTCAGATTGTCCCTGGATGTAGCCCATCCTCCTTAAAGATCTTTCCCCTCAGGGGTGTGGTCTTTGGAACTTTTATTAGCATTTCTGTAGCTCCGAGTTTTTATGGGATGGGTTTGCTAGTCCCAAGCCCAACCCTCCTCCTTTTGCAGATGGGCTTGGGACCGTCCATGGTGGAGTTTGGCTGCTAAGGAGTGCTAGTAATTCCCTGCTTTAGACTATAAGACCATAAGATATAGGAGCAGAATTATACCATTTGGCCCATTGAGGCTGCTCCACCATTCCATCATGGTTAATTTATTATCCCCCTTAACCCCATTCTCCTGCCTTCTCCCTGTAACCTTTGACACCCTCGCTAATCACGAACCTGCCACCCTCCGCTTTAAATATACCCAATAACTTGGCCTCCACAACCAACTGCAGCAGTGAATTCTACAGATTCACTTCTCTCTGGCTGAAGAAGTTCAAGGTTCAAATTTAATATCAAAGTACATATGTCATTATATACGTACTGCCCTGAGATTCACTTCATTGTAGGCACTTACATGCAAGTAAAGAAATACAACATAACCGAGACAAACAAACATCCAATGTGCAAAAGGAGACAAATCGTGCCAGTGATAAATTCCTCCTCACCTCTGTTAAAAAGGGACATTCTTCTGTTCTGAGGCTGTGACTCTCCCAATATTGAAAAGATCCTCACCACATCCACTCTGTCTAAGCCTTTCAATATTTGATAGGTTTAAATGAGATCCACCGTCATTCTTCTAAACTCCAATGAGCAGAGGCCCAGAGCCATCAAACACCCCTCATACACTGACCCTTTCATTCCCAGGATCTTGACAGCCTTCATCATGCATTCATCAGAGAAGTGATTTGAAGGGATATAATTAAAAAGTAGAAGGGGAGCAAGTGAAGAAGCTTAAAGAGAGATTCCAGAGTTTTTTTTTTAAAGTTTCCTTCTTTGAGATCCAGTTTCCTGGAGGAAGCTTTTCTGTTCTGAAGGCATGAATATTGAGTGCTGGTTATTTTCAAGGCTTGTGAGAGGCCAGAATTGGAGGGGTGATAAACGCTTGGAGGTTGTGGAGCTGGAAGAGGTTACAGAAATAGAAAGCAGCAGGAGGGAGGTGCGGTCGTGCGTTAGTAATCCAGGTGCCTAAACCAATCCTTACTGTGGTAGTCATGGGATCAGGAACGGTGACCACAATACAGCACTGAAATTTTATAAAAAACAACATCTTATTCACTCACAACCTTCAAGGAAGGCAACATGCCATTCTTTTCTTCATACAGCAGGGAAACAGACTTTTCAGCCCACTAAGTCATGTCTTGGCCATTAAGGATCCTTCCAAAACAATCCTTCCATTTTATTCTACCCTCCCACCCATCCCATCAATTTACTGCAGATATACAAATCACAGCAGCCTAATAACTTGCACATCTTTAGAAAGTGAGAGGAAACCCCTCCAATCACAGGGAGAATGTGCAAATTCCACACACGAACAGCAGCTGCCATCAGGACTGAATATATCACTGCACCCGTGAGGCAGCATCCCTACAAGCTGCACCCTTGCCCTTACCTGGCCTGACCTACATTTATGTGACTCCAGATGCATCCCACATGGTTGATGCTTAATATCCGGCAAGTGACTCACAGTTGCTTGCTCAAATAGAGAAGCACATCAAGTATTTCACTGGTGACCAACAAAAAGTAGTGGATCCAGCCCGGTCCAACACAGGTAAAGCCTGTGAGCAGATTTACATGGAGCTCTGCTACAAGAAGGCATTATCTATCATCAAGGACCCCTACTATCCAGGCCAAGCCCTCTCCTTGCTGCTGCCACCAGGAAGAAGGTACAGGAGCCTCAGGACTCACACCACCAAGTTCGGGGACAGTTTTTACCCCTTAGCCATCAGGCTCTTGAGGGGATAACTTTATCCATTCCAACACCAAATGCTTCCACAACCTCTGGAATCACTTTGATATTTATTGCTTGTTTGTTTGTTTGTTGGTTAATTTATTATTATTATTTCAATTTTTTTGGATTTGTAGATAATACTGTGTTTGCACATTGGTTGTTTGTCCATCTTTGTCATTTGCGGTTTTTCATTTATTCTATTGTGTTTACTGCGAATGAATCTCAGGGTAGTACAAGGTGACGTAGATGTATTTCGATAATAAATTCACTTTCAACATTGAACTTTGGAAGGTGACTAACCATCAGCTTCTCGGGGACAAATGGGGGTTTGCAATAAAAGATGAAGATGACAGATGTCATGTCTGTATTGGTGGTTCTGTGAGTGAGTGAACAAGTGCCTCTGTTTGGGCAGCTGTGGGTGAATCCATGGGTACGTGTGTATCTGGCTAGGTGTCTGTGAGGGGGGAAATGTCTGTCTGTCAATTTGGATGAGTGTGGGGTGAATGTGCGTCTGCTTGTTAGGGATTGTGCGGGGTGTCAGAGCCGTCTCTATTTCCTGAGGAGACTGAGGTCCTTTAACATCTGCCGGACGATGCTGAGGATGTTCTACGAGTCTGTGGTGGCCAGTGCTATCATGTTTGCTGTTGTGTGCTGGGGCAGCAGGCTGAGGGTAGCAGACACCAACAGAATCAACAAACTCATTCGTAAGGCCAGTGATGTTGTAGGGGTGGAACTGGACTCTCTGACAGTGGTGTCTGAAAAGAGG